>NC_137810.1:53260450-53267950 GCF_963921795.1 Nannobrachium achirus | reverse complement strand
CACAGTTAAAGTAACACTGAGGACCACGAACAGTATTAAATGGGGGTCCGAGGCCAAACGCAAAATTAAAAAGGTTTAGGATCATTTCCTCAAGTCTCCCTCGTCACCCAAGCTGTCCCACATTATGTACTCTATAGTAGGGGTCTTCAACAGGGGGTCCGGGTCCCTGCTTCATCTCTCTCTCAACTAAGGGGTCCTTGGCCTGAAAACGTTGAAGACCCCTGTGGTTCTCAGCCTGTGGCCCGGGGTCTTAATGGGCATATGGGCAAAGCGCTTTCCATATTTCCAAGCGTAAACCGCTGACCCAGATCAAAGGTTGAGAACCAACCACTGCTCTATTAGCCTGCGCTCTGCTGTTTATGGCCCAGTGCATGATGGGACATGAGAAGGAGAGCACATTGCACAATTACTGCCCAATTAAGCGGCCAATATTTTATGTGGTCGTACTGTAGGTGAGAGTGTGGACAGACTGCAGCACTCTCTCTCTCTCTCTCTCTCTCTCTCTCTCTGGAGGGGTGTGTGTGTCATACACTGATTTACTGACTCCACGCCGTGGGTCCATTTGTGTACGCATGTGTGTGTGCGCATGTGTGTGTGTGCGTGCGTGCGTGTGTGTGCATACTGCGTAGGCATTTGCATGCACATGCACATACGTGGGAGAGAGGTGTGTGCATCACGCGTGTGTGGAAAAAAAATAGCATCCATGTGTTCACTGGGAGAATGTGCCTGAGTCATAGGTAACCCCACCCCCAAACACGCACACACACACTCATGCACACGCACGGAGCGCTCCGTTATCGGTATCCACTTGGACTGCGCGGAGGTGCCGAAAGTCGGGACGCACGCACGCACAGACAGGTTACTATTTGTGAGGAGTAAGGACATCAACATTTCAGGATATCATGGAACAGTCATGCATGTGCACACATAGACAACAAAAGGGGCTTGAGCCCCTGCCCTTTTATCCGTCTGTAAAAAGTGCCCTCTCCAGACAACAAATGCAGTTTTTACTATGGTGAAAGAAACTGATCATGCTTAGTTCAGTGTGGTATCAAGCACCAAAAATAGCAGACCTCCAAGCTCACAACGCGTCGCAGCTCGACACGTTGTGAGCTTGGAGGTCTGCTATTTTTGATATTTTCACCAAAAGGCACTTTTCGAAAAAATTCAGCCCCTGCCTCTCTAACATTCTCTGCACGTCCCTGTAAAAATAGCTGAAAATATGCAGATCTACAAGCTCGCAAAGCGTCGTGCTGTGACACTTTGTAAGCACACACGCAAGCACGCTCACTCACACACACGTTGCACGTACACGTACACACACACGCACCTCCCCTCGCTCAGCACCCAGCCCGAGCAGCAGGTTGGCGGAGGATTCCGGGGTGTGTAATTAAATTCAATAAATAGGCGAAGGTGAAGGAATAAATCAAGCGGAAACAGATGAACAACGGGAGATTAAATGCCACTGAGCCGTGCAAACAAATATTTCAATACCATTTTCAATAGAGGGCACGACGAGGGCCCCCCTACCGCTATAGGACTTTATAACGCTGCTGCTGCCGCCGCAAGAGAGAGAAGATAGAAAAAAATAATAACCTAGTTAGACCCGGAACTATTTTATACTATTGAAAAATAGCAGATCTACAAGCTTAGATCTGCTATTTTTTTTTTTTAATCGTGTTTTTTTTGTGTGCAAATCTTTGAATATTTGAATCTTTTTAAAGAAACTCAAATTTGGAACTCAAATATTTGCTTCTGGGGGGGTCCCTGATATATAATATTTCGAGATGGGGGCCAAATGCATGTCATTTTTGGGGTACTTGACGTGAATACTTTTGAGGACCACTGATTTAGAAGAAGGATTTGGAAGACATTTATAGAATTGGGTCAAAAATATTCAAAGACTTGCACATGCATTTTCACGAGTTTTCAAAAACAGCAGATCTACGAGCTCGCAGCGCAGCACTCGGTGCCGCGCTGCATGAGCTTGTACATCTGCTAATTTTTTTCATAGTTAAAGCATAAAATAATGGTTAAAATAATAACGCGTAATAATAATACGTTCCCGGTCTTGATGGTTTAAAAAATAAAAAAGAACAAGAAGGAAAAGTTCTACCAAGCAGAAAGTTACTCTCTCTCTCTCTCTCCCGGCACGGCGCGCTGCCACTACCACATCATCCCATCTGCTGACACCGTCCTCGTTGACACGGTGATTGGGCCGCCCGTCCGGGGCGGAGATAAATAACCTGCCTGAAGGCTGTGGGACGGTGGGAAGGTTGACGGGCTGCGCTCCTGTTGCCCTCCTCCTCCTCCTCCTCCTCCTCCTCCTCCTCAGCGTCTCTCACACACGCGCACGCACATGTGCACGCAGGGGCGTCTACCAAATTCTGGGCCCTGGGTACAAGGATTCACTGCAGGCCTCCCATGAATGTTAACTATTGAAAAATAGCAGATATACAAGCTCGCAGCAGCTTGTAGATCTGCTATTTTTGAAAAATCGTGAAAATGTGTGCAAGAAACCTGTTTCTAGGTCAGTGATGCTCAAACTTTTTCATGTGAAGGACCCCCAAAGTTATATGTATTTGGCCACGGACCCCCATCTCACAATATTTAGTTCCAGGGACCCCCCCAGAAGTAAAATTTGAGTTACAAATGTTCGCTTAAAAAAAATACATATATTCAAAGATTTGCACACATTTTCACGACTTTTCAAAAATAGCAGATCTACAAGCTCGCAGCGCGGCACTCGGTGCCGCGCTGTGAGCTTGTATATCTGCTATTCTTCAATAGCTAAAGTTACTAGGGGCCCCTCCACCTTGGGCCCTAGTAACTCAGTCCCACTTTTTTGTGACGCCCCTGTGTGCGCGCGCGGTGCACCAAAGCACCTTTGCCAACGTGCGCGCTCCCCCACACATCATCCCTTATTCAGGGGCCACGCCACGCTGTATTAATGGCTATTGGAGCAGCAATTAATGCTGCATAATACATGAACTACAGCTGTGCAAATCTGAATAAAGTCTCTGATTAGGTGCTAAAGAGGACGGAGGGGAAAATAACGCCGGTGCATATTAATGCTTTCATTTAGAGGTGAAAGAGAGAAAGGGAGAGAGAGAGAGAGGGAGAGGGGGGAGGGGGGGGGGGGGTGTCAGTGGTGTGTTACGGAGCGCTGCGGTGCGGTGCTTAAATCAGTCAGCCAACCTGGCGAACCGCGGCTCCGCGCCGACCAATCACTGATAAGAGAATAAAAAGTTGAGGGGCGCGATGCCCCGACCTCTGCTTCTTTTTTTAAACTGATGTGATTCATAAAGGACAGGAAAGGACAGGGTTCATTCCTATACCATAGCATATTGCCCTCTTGGGCATCGCAAGCCCTACGAGCGCTTAAAAAGTCCTGCAGGGATTTGATGGAAATGAGGCCCTTTCTTTTTTTTTTTTTTTTTTACAGGCATCATTCAAGGCCACACCTGGTGCTTCTGCGTGTGCACTCGGGTCTCCTTTAATGCACCACGAATTAACGAGGGGTCCTCGGCAGTGAGGTGGGTCGGTCGGACACTAAAATGTGTAAAACGCCCTGCCGAAGGCCTTATAGGAGTGTAAACCCTAACTTCCTTTAAAACCGCTCTGAACCCACTTAAGGTCTTTGCACACTGCTGTGTTTTTCTGGCCGAATATCGGAGTGAATTTCGGAGCATGTAAATACAAAAATCAACCTCACATTATGTCAATCACGTTTGCACACTGCCGCCCATTTCGTATTCATTTTCAGACCAGGGTTGATTTTTTCCGATTTTCGCAACTGTCTCCACTGGGTCCCTTGCAGTCTCTCTCTCTCTCCTTGGCCCGAAAAATGCTTTCGACGATTTCGAATTTCCAAAACGCAACAAAAAAACGCAGTGCAGTGTGCAACCAGCTTTACAGGCGGCTGCCACTCAAAACTGGTAACAATAAACCTATAGCCTAACCTTACCCTCCCCCTGACCTTTTATTTTGCATTGTTCCTTTTGATTACAACAGTTTTTTTTCCCGATGATATCTACTGCATAGTACTGTGTTCTATCGGTCTGTTAGTCTCGCGTAGCTATTCCACAATCTTCGAATGCTATAGAGTCTGAAACTACAGCTCCTGATTGGTGAGTAATGGAAACTGGCATTTCTGTTCAAGATTTCTTTTTTTTTTTTTATGTCCTTTCTGATAAGCTAAATATGCTTAGATGATTTTTATTTATATTTGCATAAATGTGCGCGATGTGAGATCGGAAAGGGAAGTAAGGAGGAGGCTTCACTTCCGCTTTAACCGGCTACTCATCATTCTTCTTACGTTAATCCAGACTGTATTCCATTTGCAAATCGTGGAGTCAACAGTCTGGCCATGCGAGACTGTCTGTCTGTCATTCAGTGTTATATAAGTTAAAGAGAAGGATCTCCTTGGAAATAAGCCACAAGACTTACCTTAACTTTAGTGAACTGTGCTGTCATGAAACTGTACCTTTCCCTCTGCAAACTTCTAATAAATACTTCAATCAATCAATCAAATCGGCTCTCTCATTCACTCCCACCACCAGATTCATCGGCCTCAGATCGGTTTGAGAAGACCGTGTGCGCGCGGGCGTGTGTGTCTCCTGAGTATATCCTTCCGACCTGTCTGTCTAGTACCAAGCCAACTCTTCCAGCGTCATCTTGATTGAGACGATGCTGTCTCAGCCACCAGATTAAAATAGCACCGAACAAAATTGCCAGCGCTCCACGCTCAAAGACACCATCACCCACCATGAGCAACCTTCTCCCCTCTCTCCCTCTCTCTGTCTGTCTCTGTCTCTCTCCCACTCTGCTCCCACCACCACTCAATCAACCTTTACTTCGTCTCTGTCGCGGTGGAAACTTCATACGTCCAAAAACTATTACTTTTCACTATTACTTTTCTGTCTCGGACCACCTAGTGACATCATTTTGTAGTTGAACCGGATCTTTCCGACGAAAAGTTCAGTGGTATGGATAGGGTTACCAACCGTCCCGTAAAATACGGGATCGTCCCTTTTTTGGAAACTAAAAGACGTGTCCCGTAGTGAACTGAAACGGGACGCTCTTTGTCCCGTATTTTAAGGTTGGGGGATAAATATGAATGACGGGATGATTTAATTGAGAAATGACAGCGATTCTGCCTGTCAGAGAGCTTCCACTTCCACTCTGCTCTCCTCTGAGACGATAAGTGCTGCATCCCATTGCTGTGAGAGGCGCTGCGCTGTTTGTAAGCAGCTGATTGGCTTATTAACATACGGCTCTGAGTGTTGCTAAGACACAGTCTCCGCCCCCTACACACTCCCTTCCCAAGCATGGGCTGTAGGTTCACTCCACAAGTTGCCTGGGAGAGACGAAACGAGTGCGTGCGAGCGACCATACGACAGTGCTCGGCTCAGAACATTGTTTAATGTCTTAAAAAAACGTGTGACAGAAGATTGTGTACAAACATATTAGACATGAATCCATGATAGGTGATAGGCTAAACAAAAAGGTGAAAAAGCAGGCAAGCAACAGAAAATAAGCCATGGATATTGGTATTCCTGGGAGCACTACAGTAATCTTGTCTGCCAACTAAAGCGACCCCAGACAGGCTGGTATGTGAAATAACATAAGCATGCGTTGATTTTGTTTTTAAAACCTAATGGTTATTGCTGTATGCCAATATGATTAAACTAGTGTTGGGTACCAGAGAGTGGGCACATAAGGACCAGGTAGACCTAGGCGATATGTTTTGGAAAATTGAGAGACACGCGAATTAATATTGTGAAAGGAAACATATGATTTAATATAGGAAAATGCCCGTTTTAGCCAACTTTATAACCGAAAATATGCGATTTTTCGGCCCAAAGACACCCGAATTAATATTGTGAAAGGAAAAATATGATTTAATATAGGAAAATGCCCGTTTTAGCCAACTTTATAATCGAAAATATGCGATTTTTCGGCGCCGCCTTTGGCGGCGCATGTTTCCTTATAAAGTGTCCCGTATTTGAAACTCTGGGAGTTGGCAACCCTAGGTATGGACGGTATGGACAGGCCTTTAAGTTAAGGCATAGGAGCTGGTACTTAAGACAATCAAAATAGAGCCTGAAATGTCAGAATACGGAGATAAGAGGTTTCTGCCCGACAGCGACGACTTCCTAAAAATACAGTCTCTCTTCTTCCTGTCTTTCTCTGAGTTTCTCTCCTCTATTGTATTGCTCTCGTCTCCTCAACTCCTGTCCTCCTTTCAACAGCTGTTCCTCACTTATTATCTAGCTCCTCTCTCTCTCTCTCGCTCTCTCCCTCTCCCTCTCTCCCTCTCTCTCTCTCTCTCTCTCTCTCCCCCCCCCCGTCTGGCCTTTCACTCTAATCCCTCGCCGGACGTTCTCACATCCCACCACACACAGAAACACCACCACTATATTCCTCTGAGCCTCCGTTGCTTCCCCGCTGACACACCCAGGCTTTACAACTTATTAGTTTAGGCTTAGCTTTGTTTATTATTTAATCAGACTTTTCTTTTTTTCTTTTTCGTGGTTATTATCATCTGGGACACTTAATGCCTAGATAATTCAAATCGAAATGCCACAAAAAGTCAACTTGCTCACACAGGTTCCAGGGGGTCCCCAGCAAAAGAAGTTCAACTGCCTCGACTGCCTGTCCGCATGCTGACATCACTGATACTAAACAGTGTCGCCACCATGGTAACACCATATGCTGAAACAATGCCCAAATTTGGGTATGAGCATATTGACATCACTGATACTAAACAGTGTCGCCACCATGGCTGTCTGTCTGCATACTGACGTCATACTCTGACGTCATAGTACTGACATCACAGACTGATACAACGGGTATTGCACAACTGGACGTCAATGGTGACTGTTCTGCCCAACGGGTACCGGTCTGGGTTCTCCAACATTACTTCTGAGACGCCTACATTCAATCCCTCATATACTGTGAGTCTGCATACCCCCCGGGCACAGGACTATAGTGTATATAACAACGCAACGTGACATAGCTCTGTTTACACAATGCCGTAACCCCTCAACTGTATATAGAGTACATTTCTTATGTTTTTGAGCGGTGGTAAACCGCTCCATAGAGTGGCTGGGTGTGTGTCTGTAGCCATTTCCCCTCAGCGTTTTGCCATAGCATTGTGTGTGTGTGTGTGTGTAGCATAGCCTGTACATCCTAGACTTAAATCCTAGTCTGAAGACGTTATGCAAGCACGACCACCGCTCACTTCACATTGGGTGTGATTTTTTTTAAATATTTTGACACTAACTTTGGCAATCTAAACGTATGTTTTCTCATATAAATAAAGCTCCTTTGAATTGAATTGAGTTGCATTCTGGTTGCAGTGTGTCTTTGGTTGGCTGGGTGTTTGGCAGTGAGCGTGGCAGTATGGATACACCGTTAGTGCTAACGGAACGTGTTTTCAGAGCAGCAGCCTTCACTAATGGAGGCTCACACTCACACAGAGCACAGTTTGTGGGT
>NC_137810.1:53240450-53257950 GCF_963921795.1 Nannobrachium achirus | reverse complement strand
ACGCAGAGGAAAAACCACACATATCACGCACATCCAGAAATGGCTACACTACTGCTGTCTTGTCATGGCTTCCTCTGTGACTCTTCTTCGTCCGAGACTCGTCCGAGACAGTTTGCCCTACTGGCCCCCAAGTTGTGGAATAAACTCCCTGTCGCACTTAGAACAACGGACTCACTCGCTAGCTTTCGCCGTGGACTGAAGACCCACCTCTTCAGACTCCACCTAAACCCTTAGCACTACAGAAAATCAATGACCATACATGAAGATAGTTAGCATTTGTTTTTAGGTTTTTTTTAGAACTTTGATTTTATTGTGTTTTTTTCTAGATAGATATCCATTTGCACTTGTTATATTGCTGTTGATGTACTGACATATTATCTTGTGATGTTTTTGTATCTGCTTATTGTAAATCGCTTTGGATTAAAAGCGTCTGCTAAATGCCTAAACTGTAAACTGTAAACTTCTTACCGACGCTTTGGTTTATCGCCGTGCGACACGTTGTGAGCAGGTAGATCGGCCATTTCGGGGGGCACACGACACCACGGCACGACAAATCCAGGGGGTCCCCCAGAAAGAGCAGTTAACACAGCATCACGATCACTTCATCGCTTTTATCCATTTATACGTTGGCCATTTAAAATTAGAGAGACAGATCTACAAGCTCTCAGCATGCACGGTTTTATTTTGGAAGATTTGAAACAAGTCGTCACTGTCGGGCTGAAAGTTTCAAATTTGTATGTTTTTTTCGTAATAAATAAGGAATAAAGGAAAAAGATACCCCCCAAACAATCTGCTTTAAGTAGCATGTGAGGGGTCAGCTAGGGGGTTTTAATGATTCGGTATCCATTGGAAGCATTTGTTTTGCATGAAAAACATTCCTTGGGCTAAAAACAGCCCCCACGAAACTGTGAAAAGTGATGACTCATCACTAAACCATAGTTTTGTCGGACCGTTTTTGTCCCAACAAATGTTTTTTTTGTTTTTTGTGCAAAACAAATGCTCTTTCTTGGTATCTTTTTCCTTTTTATTATATTGTATAGTAAGCGAATGAGACACAAACCTTCAGCAGCTAGCTGTCAAAAAAAAATCCCCTAGGGATTTTGCAAATGGAATCATGGATTTCCTGACGTGTCATACTCTGAAGTTTCCAAAAATATATAGTTTTCACAATCCCCCCGAAAAATCGAACGAACCTTTCATGTGTGGACAATATTGAACTGGACTAAAACAGCGAAATCCTCCCTTCAGGAAGGTCCCTAGCATAAAACCTTTGGTTTTGGTGGGGGTCCTCGGCCAAATACATACAATATATCAATTATTTTGGGTGGTACATGACACATGGTTCCCACACATTTTTACCAATTAATTTCCAAAACTTTTCCAAAACCTTTCCAGAATATTTAACCCAATTTCCAGGACTATATAACAATAATTCAGCTCAATAACAGGTCGCTTACTCCTATGCGCAATGCCCAAAGACAGGTAGTGTATGCCAGTGGTTCTCAACCTTTTCAGGCCGTGCCACCCGAAATAATCATATTTTAACTGGGGACCCTGCACCTAAGAGTTGAGGAATTTTGTATAACACGGTTCTATTGTGAAAATAGCAGATCTACATGCTCACAACGCCTCGCAACGCGAGGCGTTGTGAGCATGTAGATCGGCTATTTTCTAAATTTCTGCCTCTAATATTTGACAATTTGGCCCATGTTTAATTTGTCATTTCAGAGGTATAGCATAAAACCTTTGGTTTTTGGTGGGGGTCCTCGGCCAAATAAATACATACAATATATCAATTCTTTTGGGTGGTCCTTGACAGTAAAAAGTTGCAGAAGTGCTGGCAGGTATGAATCAGGCCTATAAGTGTTTGTCCCTGCGGTGCGCTGTGCGGCTGTGAGGCACAGGGTCACACTGTGGAGGCAGAGCCACGGAACAGCACCCATAAAGCAACAGCACGCTGACTGCTCATTGGCTCTAACCTTGGCCCAATAACCTTCATCAGCCCGGGCATCAGTCAAGGTTTCATTTAAGTGTGTGTGTGTGCATGCGAGCATGTGTGTGTGTGTGTGTGTGTGTGTGTGTGTGTGTGTGTGTGTGTGTGTGTGTGTGTGTGTGTGTGTGTGTGTGTGTGTGCGTGTGTGTGTGCGTGTGTGTGTTCCTATGCTTGTGAGGACCAAATAAAATGTCTAGTAGAATATCGTCACTGTCGGGCAGAAACCTCGTATCTCCAAGTTTCAGATTGGTATGTTTTTTTCGTAAAGTAAAGCCCTGCTTCATCATACAAGACTGTCGCACACGACTAGTGAAAACAGCCGATCTACAAGCACACAACGCCTCGCGGTGCGAGGCGTTGTGTGCTTGTAGATCGGCTGTTTTCACTATTTTAAATCGTTTTTAAAATGATAAACGCAAAACTAACGTTTTTGGACGTACATGGTTTCCACCCGACAGCGACGAAATAGAGGTTGCGAGGACCACTTTCCCGCGGTTCAAGAAAACACGGAAAAGACAAAAAGAATTGTTCTTTCGTGTTTGAAAAGGAAATTCTTTCCAGAGACACGTTTACAATGATGTAAATGTTGTAAATTGTTGGCCCTGTGAATGATTGTGCATGTGACAAAATAAAAATTAAGTAAAAAGAGAAAAAAAAAGAAAGATCCAGGTTGGAGTTACAGGACTAGGATTAGACATTCAAAGGTTAGAGTAAAACATGATTCACACATAGTTGTGTGTTTCGGCGTCATGCACTGAAAAACAGCGCCGTGAGCTTGTAGATCTGGTATTTTCCCGGCTATTATTCGGCTCTGGAGCTGCACCTCAAGTCCTTAAATCAAATCCTATTTCCTAGTTCCTATTTACTTGCTCGTATCAAAATACCTTGTAACATACAAGGAAAATAGGAAAGAAGTGTAGGAAATAGGATCAAATTTAAGGTACTAGAGAGTGTAAATGTCCTCACGAGTATACAAATATGCGCGTGCGCATGTGCGTGTGCGTGTGTGCGTACGTGTGTGTGTGTGTGTGTGTGTGAGGGGTGGGAGGGTCGTATATTGCCATAGGAGGAGGGGGTCCATTCCCTCTGGGACCCCCTGTCTCCGTCGGCACCAGTCATGGTTTGCTTTATGAGTCATTTGCCTGATTAGCTCAGCAAAACGCCGGCTCCTTTCTACCCCCCCCCCCCCCCCCCCTCTCTCGCTCTCGCTTGAGCCACATTCTTTACAATTGCACGTACAGTACACACACACACGCACAATCCCCGCGCACAGGGGCGTCACACTGGGGGGTAAAAAGTGGGACTGAGTTACCATGGCCCCCAAGGTGGAGGTGGGCCTTAATTATTTTACACTTTAGCTATTGAAAAATAGCAGATATACAAGCTCACAGCTCGGCACCGAGTGCCGCGCTGTGAGCTTGTAGATCTGCTATTTTTGAAAAGACGCGAAAATGTGTGCAGATCTTTGAACGTGTGTATTTGTTTTTTAAGCGAAAAACTAAACTGAAATTTTGAGATGGGGGGGTCCGTGCATGGCCGAATACATATCATTTTGGGGGTCCTTCACATGAAAAGGTTTGAGCACCACTGACATAGAAACATGGGTTTTTCAAAAAAAAAAAAAAACCTTAGAAGGATTTAGAAGAATTTTTTTTCAATGGTTAAAGCACAACATAATGCATACTACTGTGTTCCCATTCAAGGGGGGCCCACCGTGAATCCTTGTACCCAGGGCCCAGAATTTGGTGTGACACCCCTGCCTGCGCACATACGCCCGCCGCGAGCGTGCATGCGCACATACACTCACATACAGTATAGTACTGTGTACAGTACATTTCGGACGCACGGTAAGGAAAGGAAGGCGGCCTCCTCGGAATGAACGCGCTGAAAATAATCAGCTGTAAAAGTGTTCATAAATCAAGCGCCGCGCGTCTGAATCAGCAAACAGCGGCATTAATCAGAGGGCTTTAGCACAGATACTGTACAATTAATGCAAACTATTTATCTTCATTTAAATGAAGGGTCGGGGGGCGTGTACTGCAGAGGCTGTGCACTTTATAACGCAAGGAGGAAAAAAAGGTTTTGGAAACTAAATAAAGATTCTCTGTGTTGCAGTTGTTCAGCGGTCGGCGTATGCACAGTGTGCGTTGTGTTACTGTGTGCGTTACAACGGGGTTCCTCAAAGTGGGGTCCTTGGGTGGCGGAGTTCCAGGGGTCCCCATCCTCCAGCAACATTTGTTAATGCAGCATTATAATCATGCTAAACACCGTAGGTCGCAGTTAACTATGAAAACCGTCATATCTTGTCAGTAACTGTCAGAGGCCGGGTAACGCCTCAATGTCTATAGCTGACCTATGACATCACATTGTGACATCTCATTCCATCCTTGTCCCTTGTATGCCCATATATGGAGGTCCCTGATGTCATCAATATTAAGCCCATATAGCTTGGAATGCCCATATAAGGACATATTGTGTGAGTCTCATGTGATCTATAACATAAGACATCTATGATGTCAGACGTCAGTCATATCCATATTTGGGGAAATATTTTGTCCACATTCTGTCCAACTTAAACCACCAACCGCAACTCGAATCACACTTGCAAATGAATTCCGTCATGCGCGACCTCACCCTCCCTTTAGGGCGAGGTCGCTTTTCACCCTTAGGCGTCTTACTGGTACATAGTAGTAGTATGTTGGGCTATTCGAAAATTGCAGATATGCAAGCGTTGTGCATCTGAAAAAATATATAATATAAAAAATGCTTAATGTTGAATAATTTTGAATATTTTAACCCCAATCTCCTCTTGTGCGTGGGGGTCCCTGCCACCAAGCATTTTCCCACAGAGCTATAGGCGTCCACGGCCAAACACCTGTCAATTTGGGGGGAATGTCCTTGACACGAAGAAGTTTGACAACCGCCGCGTTATAAAGGTATTATGCAAATCAGCGTGGTATTTAGGGGGCTCCACACCGCTACACAACCGAAGCCGGGGCGACATACATAACGGAACGTTTATCTTAGTGAAAATATACAGCCTTTTGATGCACACACGGAGCTGGCCTCGGTAATGAAAGCAATAGTTCTCTCTCTCTCTGTTTGAGTGGAAATTGCTTTTCTATCCAGAGCTTCATTTTACAGCCCAGCATCAGATGCTCTCTCTCCTCTCTCCTCTGGCAACCAACTGCTCCTGAATGTTTCATCACAGACCGGATCCCAGGGGTTGGTACTACCCCCCCGCCGCCACACACACACGCACGCACGCACGCACGCACGCACGCACACAGGGGCGTCACAAGGGAGGGGAAAAGTAGGACTGAGTTACCAGGGCCCAAGGTGGAGGGAAGGGGCCTTAATTATTTTTATACTTTTAGCTATTGAAAAATAGCAGCTCTACAAGCTCGCAGCACGGCAGTGCGAGCTTGTAGGTCTGCTATTTTTTGAAAAGTCGTGAAAATGTGTGCAAATCTTTGAATATATGTATTTTTTTAAGTGAACATTTGTAACTCAAATTTCGCTTCTGGGTGGTCCCTGGAACTCAATATTTTGAGATGGGGGTCCGTGGGGTCCTTCACATGAAAAGGTTTGAGCACCACTGACATAGAAACATAGTACTTTACAAAAAAAAACACACTAAAAAAATATATATATATATATATATATTAGGGATGCGAATCTCGACCACTGAGGCGATACGATACGCATCACGATACACTCCCAGCGATACGATATAATTGCGATACATTGAAATCTTGCCGATACGATACATCACGATACACCCCTGACCCCGATACGATGCGATATGATTCACGATATTTTGCGATACACCCCTGGTCCTTACGATGCGATACGATTCACGATTCGGTGCGATTCAACACAATGCAAAGGATTTATATTAAAGCCCATGTAAATTTCCCCCCCAAAAAATTACTAAAAATGCATTACATTTAATTTCCAAACAATTTATTGTTTCACTGTAGTACTAGGCTCTGTCTAACAATCCAACTTATTGAAATCTGGGAGAACACTCCTTGCTGGCTGGTAGAATTGTTTGATTAATACTATATCATTATATCATTATTATATATCATTACATCCTCAACAGGTGGTCAGGGACCCCTAGGGTCCTCAGAGTTATGTGAGGCGGCCAAATATTAATAGTTAGTTTTTACAGTAACCAATTGAACCCTAGCAAATAGCAACCCTATGGGGGAACATTAGCCAATACATTAACACGTATTGAGGGTTTAAGAGATAATAATTCATGGATTATAATGAATAACATAAATCCATCATATTAATAGAAAAGATAATGTGTGAACAAATAAACACAACATAGTAATGTATTAATGTCACTGATGAAATAGTACTGTCAAACAAGTCTCTGACATGTTTTAATCTGCAACAGTTTTATATAATAGCCTACAGTAGTCTAAAATAGCCTACAGTGGGGGTCCCTGCTTGATCTCTCTCTTCTCAGTTAAGGATCCTTGACCTGTATTATTATTATATTGTATGAATATAATCTAGGATTTTGCCATTTCTAGCCAAAATGTTTCAAAACGTAGATATTTGAGTCACAACGCGTCGCATTGCGAGCTTGTAGGTCTGCTATTTAGGTGCGTGCGCGACACCGCCGAGCTGCCAAGTATAAATCAGGCTCCAGCCTGAGCCTCTCTTTGCAGAGGGAAGCAGCAGCAGAAGAGTGTTCTGCCTGCTACAGTAACAAGTTGTGAAACAGTGTCAAATACTTTGTTTTAATCGCTAGCTGCACGCCCAGTATCGTTGTTGTAGTTCATACGTGTGTGTAGTTAAAGCGTGGAAGCTTCTGCTTTGTTTAAATCAATTCCGTCGCAGACTCGACAAGAAGAACAAACGGGTGTGGAATGTGGATCATAATATCACGCAGCGTGCTCCAGTCCAGTGACACAACAACGGATCACATCAGCGAACATTGGACAGGGATGTTATAAAGCTAAACGTGGTACTAATCCTGCATGTTTAACCAGTGGGCTCACGAGTGCTGTCTGTCTGTCTGTCTGTCTGTCTGTCTCTGCATTCCGTCGGGTCGGGTGTTCACTGCGCTCCGCTGAGTAGAGCAGCCAGTGCTGCTGTAAAAGACGCATCTGTCGCTACAAGTGCTTTTTGGGGGGAGGGCTGATGGGGCATTCGTGCCTCGGAAACAGAGGATAGAATGAAATACTATTATGCAAAAACCGATCCAACCGTGGAATGTACCGATCCATACACTCACGATACGATACATCACGATTCCAGCCGTCAATTGTACCGATCCACCCTGAATGAACCGATTCACTCGTATCGCGCACGTTTGTATCGCGATTACGATCCGTACCGGTATATCTTCGCATCCCTAATATATATATATATATATAGCAGATCTACAAGTTTGCAGCACGGCACCGAGCTCACCGCCGCACTGTGAGCTTGTATATCTGCCATTTTTCAATAGTTAAAGCACAAAATAATGCGTAATAATAATGCTTGCCCAGTCTAGATGGGTTAAACACACTCCCCCTATGAAGAACATTCATGGGGGGCCTGCAGTGAATCCTTGTACCCAGAGCCCAGAAATTGGTGCGACACCGCTGCACGCACACGCGCACACACACGCGCACACACACGCCGGAGCTTTCGCATCAGACATGTAGGGGATATGAGAGCCAAAACTGGATGCCATTTCATCTGCTGGGGGAGGGGGGGGTTTGATTGCATATTCAATGTGGGAGGACACAAACATCACAAAATGTCAAGCCAAACAGCTATATTTTATCTAGCCTGATGTGTCAGAACAGCTTTTGGAAAATGTCAACATATCCCCTTCTTATCTGTGGCATATGAGTTCGCCCAGTGTGGTCAGACTTTGCAATAAAGGCAAAACATTTTTGCTGCATTATGACATAACGCAGCCTAGTTTGCAATGGACATATTGAGCATTGAGTGCCGAGATACTTTGTGTTTCAAGAGTAGCTTTGTTACTGAGGACTGGCGAGAAAAGGGGTGCAGTTTTTATGTGACTTCATAGTCCAAAAATATTATTTATCGTGCATTTGAGCCGCGGACCACCATTTGAGAGCCCCACAGACCCCAAAAGATTTTGTCCACAATTCCATGCTGCATTGATTACAAAAATGTAACTGTTGAAACCATCTCAAGAGTTAAAGGAACACTTCACCTCTGGGACAACCCGATCTTATTTTATTGTTGTTTGGGACACGATTAACACAATCCTAAGTTATTTTTTGTGTTCAATCTGTTTTTTTAGATATTTTAGTATTTCAGCATGTACTAGTGATGCATTTTGCATCATATGATGCAAAACGCATCACTGGTGATGATGCAAAATGCATCATTAGTCATGCTGAAATACTAAAATATCTAAAAACACAGATTGAACACAAAAAATAACTCAGGATTGTGTTGATCGTGTCCCAAACAACAAATAACATAGGGTTGTCCCAGAGGTGAAGTGGCCCTTTAAAGAACTCTAAGGGTCCGTATGGTTACCAACTCTCCATCATTTAGCTGGGGACCACCTAACCCTCAAGGGGCCACTGGTGGTCCCCGGACCACTGGTTGAAAACCAGTGAAGTAGGGCATTCATTTATGAAACAACACAAAGATAGGAGGTTTTTCTATAGCATATCGTAACTGTCGGGCAGCCGGAAACCTCGTATCTCCAAGTTTCAAATGTGTACGTTGTGTGCTTGTTTTCACTAATTTAAAACATTTTTTAACGAACGGTTTTGGACAGAAAAGATAAACTGAAGGCACTCCCCCTCTAATCTAGACACACCCGTCTGCAAGGCCAGAGCTAGGTACCTCTGGGGGGCCACCGCCCCACAGGCTGACGGATTCACTAGCGAACCACTGTTCAAGGTTTTCACCCGACAACGACGATATATATTTTAAATATTGTCTAGTTTATTCTCCAGTGTTAGCATGTTTCCATGGAGCAGCATCATGGATCCCAGGCAGAGGCAGGGAGCTGCTGCCAGATGGCTGCTGATTGACGTCCATCAGCAGTGAGCAGAGTGTCTTTCTACAGCTCACTGGTTGAGCAGAGAGCACACACACACACACACACACTCACACGTGCACGTGCACACGCACGCACACACACATGCGCACACATGACAAAAAAGACACAGAATCGCTGGAGCCTGGGCTTTGAAGAGCGTCACAGCAGTGTCTACAGTAGTACCTCCAAACCAGATTTTCCGGAATAGTGTGTGTGTGTGCGCGTGTGTAGTAGTGTGTGTGTGTGCGCGCGCGCGCGCGCGCGCGCGCGCGCGTGCGTGCGTGCGTGCGTGCGTGCGTGCGTGCGTGCGTGCGTGCGTGCGTGCGTGCGTGCGTGCGTGCGTGTGTGGGCGTGTGGGTCCATGCGTGCGTGTGGGCACGTGAGCTATAGTGTGTGAATCGAATCTACTGTAATAGTTTGCATGCTTGCCTCCTGTGAGTTCCAGTATAAATGTGTGCTCGCGTGTGCATGTACGTGTATGTTGCGCTCATGCGCTGTGTGCATGTGTGTGTGTGTGTGTGTGTGTGCGTGTGTGTGTGTGTGTGTGTGTGTGTGTGTGTGTGCACGTGCGTGCGTACAGTGGGCATGCGTGGAGCGCGGGGTGGAGGATTTATGTCAGTGGACTGCAGGCACGTGTACGCTGCTGCCTCTGAACTAGTCTTCAAAGGTACGCTTGGCAGCTGCTTTCATTGCACTGCACACTGGGCCATGACTGCAGAGAGAGAGAGAGAGAGAGAGAGAGAGCCCATACCACCTCACACACACACACACACACGTGCACAAACACACACGCGCGCACACACGCACAGGCTCTACGCGTGCGGTGGAAACGAGTCGGTTATGCACTGTACTGTAGTGTAGATGTATGCAAATTATTGAATGTTGTTCCATTGACCTTGTACTGTATAATGTGTATACATTTCCACACGTTGAATGTAGTGTATTTGCAACACTCACTGACTATAGAACAGCTATACACACACAAGCACCACACAGGTATACGATCAGGAGAGAAACGGAAGATCACCAAGGTTTATATTCCACCAAACAGGGAAGGGTCAGAGCCAGGGCATCGATGGGTGAAGGTATACTATAAATCAGCTAAGGATGGGACGATAAGCGATATTATAGTTTATCGTGATAAAAAAAACACTCACGATAATCGTATTGTGGAGATTTAATTTATCGTGATATCGTCCTCCGTCATGCACTGGGATCAATTCAGCTTTTATTTGCTGAGCTGCATATTGTCCCATCCCTAATATTGGCCTCTCGATATTATCAAGGCGTTATGAGCATGTAGATCGGCTATTTTCACAATTTCTGCCTCTAATATTTGACAATTTGGCCAATGTTTAATTTGTCATTTTAAGGGTATTAAAAAGTTTGGCACTTCAGAAATGTGCAGATACCCTCTATACATTTAAACGTTATGTTGTTTTGTTTACAGTTGAGCGAGAAAACAATGTTGCACATTAAGTTAATCATCTGGGGACCCCCACAAAATAACTTAGGGACCCCCCTGGGGCGTCCCGACCCACAGGTTGAGAGCCACTGGTACCGGTATATATGGAGACATACTTTAGTAAAATCACTTTTCGTTAGGTACGAAGTCTGATGAAAGTACCGTAAGTATGTTAGTGAGAAGTGCCTGGGGATGTATTAATACAGGGAGATCAGGAAGGATTCATGACAGTATCTGACAATTAGGGCTTTTTGAGATTTGGGTGTTTTTCATTTCTCTTGAAGCTGAACGTGAGTATGAGTCTGGCAGTGCGTGTGATACAGTGCTGTGCTGTCACAGCGTTGACAAGTTACATGTTGAGCCGTTGTGTGTAGAATGTGATCGTTGCTACTGTACTGTATTTAGTCTCTGTCGGGTGGAAACCTCATAAGTATCCTGGAATAAATTCCTTACCAAAAAAATGTCTTCACCAATGTGTTTGTAAAGGTGTCTAGTAACACATCTCACAAAGACTGAAATTCAGTTGCCCTAGGAGAAACCGTGACAGCAGCTGAAAGTTAGGGTCCCATTAAATTAACTAAACAGGATAAAGCACACCAAAATAAATTATGCTTTAAGTAGCATGCGAGGGGTCAAACTAGGGGTTTTTCATGATTCTGAATCCATTGCAAGCATTCGTTTTGTACGAAAAAAAATCCTTGGCCAAAAAACAGCCTGACAAAACTGTGGTTTAGTGATGACTCATCACTTTTCACAGTTTTGTGGGAGCCACCTTCACCCCAATGAATGTTTTTTGTGCAAAACTAATGCTTGCAATGGATTCAGAATCTTGAAAAACCCCTAGTTTGACCCCTCACATGTTAATTTAATGGGACTCCAACTTTCAGCAGCTGTCACAGATTCTCCTAGGGAAACTGAATTTCAGTCTTTGTGGGATGTGCTACTAGAGACCTTTACAAGCACATTGGTGAAGACATTTTTTGGTAAGGAATTTATTCCAGGACTTTTTAAGATATTCCCTTCCTATTTTGATGCTTTTGTGTCACACCGTAGTGTGACCAAGTAGGACACAAAAAGTTAGATTATGGACAAAAGAGGTTTCTGCCCGACAGTGACGATTTAGTAAGTCTACACTACAGCGTTTCACACACCAGACAAGGAATTAGCAGGGGAGCCACAGGCCCAAAAGCTCAAAGAACAGGGTTTTACCTGTGACGTCATGACTCATGACAAACTTTTTTTTTTGTTTTTTCTATTCATTTGGTCAGTAAGGTACACAGAATGAGAGGCCTGCTCTGTCGGAAACATTGCGAAAAAAGTTATGGCCATTTATATTCACTGTCCCATCGACTTCACTATACAGGAAAAAACACACCAAAATACATGCTTTAAGTAGCATGTGAGGCTTCAAACTAGGGGTTCTTGATGATTCTGAATCCATTGCAAGCATTTGTTTTGCATGAAAAACATTCCTTGGGCTGGAAAACGGACCAACAAATCGGTGAAAAGTGATGACTCATCACTTTTCACCTTTTTGAGAGGCTGAAATTTAGCCCAAGTAATGTTTTTCATGCTAAACAAATGCTTGCAATGGATTCAGAATCATCAAGAACCCCTAGTTTGATGCCTCACATGCTACTTAAAGCATATTTATTTTTGGTGTTTTTTCCAGTATAGTGAAGTCAATGGGAAAAAAAAATTCACAGTGTTTCCGGCAGAGCAGGCCTCTCATTCTGTGTACCTTATTGACCAAATTAATAGAAAAAACTAAAATTAAAAGTATGTCATCATGACGTCACAGGTCCTCTAAAATGTTGGGCCTGTGGCTCCCCGGCTAAATGTGCAGAGAATGTTAGAGGAGCAGGGGCTGCTAAAAGGGCACTTTTGGTGAAAATAGCCGATCTCCAAGCTTACGACGCGTCGCGCTGCTGCGAGTCGTGATCTTGGAGATCGGCTGGAGATGCAGCGTACAGCATGGATTTCTACACAGAGAGAGGGCCATTCTTTTAACATAAAATGCTGCATTCAAGTTCAGGAGAGCCTTGGAAAAGGCTATTCTCTTGAATGCTGCCTTCAGGTATGGCAAGGAAAGCGGGCATTTAGATTTACAGTAAAAACTGCATTTAAGATCTGGACAGGGCACTTTGTACAGGCGGGTAAAAGGGCAGGGGCTCAAGCCCCCTTTGAGGTCAATGTGTGCACGTGCTTGCACCAGACCATGTTTACTTCTTTGTCTGAAAAAAACAAACAAAAAAAAAACAGGAGTCTGACGTTAGGAGGAGCACGTACGCATGATGGATTAAAATATCTGCTCTGCGAAAAAAAGAAAAGAAAGGCTAAAAAAAAACCTGGTCTGGACATTGCTGTCGCCACCAGAATTAAAGCCATTGCTCACACAGGCCAAAGGCTGTGATTCACAGCACAAAGTCTGTCTAAATGAGACCAGCTCCTCACACACGGACACCACCAGCAAACACACGTATCTGCGTGTGAGCACGCCACGGGCGTCAATTGGGTATGGCAAGGGTATGCAGCTGCCATACCCTGGGTCCAGGGGGGGAAAATAAAAGTTACTTTTAAATATAAATCCATGAATGTCTCTTTGTCTATCTGTGCTGGTTATTATGTTGTTAAATTACAGTAAAATAACTGCAAATGGAAAATTTAACAAAAGGTATTATAATTATATTCTCCCCATCTTGACAGAATGGTATATTCCCAGGTTCCGCAGGTCAGCTGCACAGGTGCAATTCATTATTGTTAATTGTGGCACGTTTACTAACATGCCAAGTTTAGCTGCACTTGAACAACCGTTCCAGGCTGCCATATCCAGCCCAAGAAACCGTAGAAACAGAAACAGACACAGACACAGACACAGACACAGACACAGACACAGACACAGACACAGACACACAGACAAAGACACACAGACACACAGTAAGGGTGGATATTGGCAAGAATCTTGCGATGCAATACGTGTCACGATACTTGGGTCACAATGCAATAGTATCACCATATATTGAGAATCTTTGCGATACGATACTATTGCGATACTATTGCGATATATCAGCTTTAAAAGCTGAAGACGCTCCTCTAATGTTGTTGTTTTCGTCTTTCGCAGCCATTTTCTCGAGAGACTTCACTCACTGAACCGTGGGAAGGGGAAGTAGCTACTATAGTACAGCGACATCTAGAGGCAGCGGAGTGTCAGGACCGGACTTCTACCATTGGTTCCTATGCATGGGAACATATTTAATTTTCCTCAAAGTATCGCGATACTACGGCCTGAAGTATCGATACAGTATTGGCTAATAAACTATCGCGATGTATTGACATATCGATTATATTGCCCACCCATAACACACAGACAAAGACACACACACACAGACACGTTTGTGTTAACTTACTATACTTGTTGTGAGGGCAATAATATTTTAGGACGCCGATTTCATGAATGCCATTCTTACGACTTACAAAACAGTCCTCACAAGCATCTATTTCTCGTATATTACTCGTGGGGGAAAGCGCAAATTAATGCACACATTATAAAAACATACACACACACGACCCTTTGCTGCATGCTTTCTTTCTTTATCAGACTACTACAAGTTGTGGCTGTGGCCAAAGTACCGAACGAGAAAGAATAGGAAGAAAAGGACAAGAATTAAACGAGAGGAAAAGAAAAGGGGGAGAGATCTGAGGCTTCAAACATAAGCACATAATAAAGGCTAAAACATTCAGCTTTTAATTAAAATTAGCCGTATCAGCGTGCAGTCATTTGAAATTGTCTTGAGGACTTCACAGAGACACAGGCGAGAGCCAGGGACTTTAACCAATTTGGAACGGGTACGCATATCTGTGTCCCCACTTTAATTATTTCATGCTTTAACTATTGAAAAATAGCAGATATACAAGCTCACAGCGCGGCACCGAGTGCCGCGCTGCGAGCTTGTAGATCTGCTATTTTTGAAAAACCGTGAACATTATTTTGCGCAAGTCTTTGAATATCTTTGACACCGATTCTATAAATGTCTTCAAAATCCTTCTTCTAAATCAGTGGTTCTCAAACCTTTTCACGTCATAAGGACCCCCAAAATTACATGTATTTGGTCGCGGACGCCCATCTCAAAATATGTTGTTCCAGGGACCCCCCAGAAGCAAATATTTGAGTTAGAAATGTTCGCTTTTAAAAAGATTATATTCAAAAAATTATGATTTTTCAAAAATAGCAGATCTACAAGCTCGCCGTGAGCTTGTATATCTGCCATTTTTCAATGGGCCTAAATGGGTTAAACCATTAAGCTGCGCTGATAAACGAAAACCCAGTCATACCGGTGAAAGTCACTATCTGTCCCCATAATTTGATCTCTTTCGCTTTATTTTATTTTTCTTTTCACCTTTTTTTCCCCGACACTTTTTTTATTAGAAACACACGGCGTTCCCCTCCCCCTCCCCTCCCCTCCCCGCCCCCTTTGATCCGACTCCCTTTCTTTTTCACATTTCTTTTTCTTTCAAGCTTCAACTTTTTTTCCCCCCGTCTCTCTCTCTCTCTCTCTCTCTCTTCTCCCTCTCGCCCCCCACCCTCCAACTTCCCCATCATCACCCCCTCCCTCCATTTCTTCTTTTCGCTCTCAGCCTTTCCTCGCTCTTTTATCAGAACTTCATACAGAATAACTGCGCGCCTGGTTGAGTATAACCCATGTAGGCCTAGAATTATTGAATGCTTTAACCAGTGAAAAACAGCAGATATACAAGCTCACAGCGCGGCACCGAGTGCCGCGCTGCGAGCTTGTAGATCTGCTATTTTTGAAAAAAGTCGTGAAAATGTGTGCAAATCTTTGAATATATGTAGTTTCAAAGCGAACGTTTGTAACTCGAATTTTGCTTCTGGGTGGTCCCTGGAACTAGATATTTTGAGATGGGGGTTCCGTGGTCAAATAGATATCATTTTGGGGGTCCTTCACGTGAAAAGGTTTGAGAACCACTGACATAGTAGTCTCTCAAGAACAGACTAACTGAGCTCCAGTCGAGTGAAAAGGCTTTTCTTTGACGATGGCTGGCCAGATTGCTGACAAAGAAACATAGGTTTTTTCCAAAAATCTTAGAAGGATTCAAAAGACACTTATAGAATCGGGTCAAAAATCTAACGATTTTTCAAAAATAGCAGATCTACAAGCTCGCAGCGCGGCACTCGGTGCCGCTCTGTGAGCTTGTATATCTGCTATTTCTTTAAAGCATAATATTGCGTCATAATGTGTTCAGGCCTAAATGGTATAATGAGGCTGTTCCTTCTGCGACTTCAAAAACCCCTTCCCTTCGTCCCGTTTGCCGGGGTTCTGAGACAAACCCGGAACAAATATTTTGACATTTTTTCAGACGCATTTGGGGGGGGAAAAAGAAGAAGACAGACCGCGGCGCGGTGCGGCACGCAACGCGATTCCACCATGCGTTCTGATTCATCTTCTGCAAAAAGCCCCCAAAATATAATAAGAGGAAATATCTCCAAAAAATAATGTAAAGCAAAAGGAGATAGGGAGAGAGAGAGAGAGAGAGAGAGAGAGAGAGAGGAGCCAATCAAATGTTGAAAATGCGAGTTTCTTTTTTTCCTTTTTCTGCCTGTTTTATCTGCTGAGATTTCTTTGATCCTGATATTAGCTGTTCTCTGTGGGATTAGCATGGCGGCTGATACCGGGGCCCTATTTAGAATAAGAATAATTAAAGCAAAGAGAACAGCCTCTGTACGATCGGCCGTAAACGATTTAGCCGACCGGCGGCGCCATCAGCAGCAGTGTGTGTCTGTGTGTGTGTGTGTGTGTGTGTGTGTGTGTGTGTGTGTGTGTGTGTGTGTGTGTGTGTGTGTGTGTGTGTGTGTGTGTGTGTGTGTGTGTGTGTGTGTGGTGTTGTGCTGTGCTGCCTTGCCATTGTCATGGATCACAGTAAATTGGCCCTGGCCGGCTTATTGTGCAGATACACCAGTAATAGCAGCACGTTTACAATGGTAATTGCTGAGTGTGTGTACAAAAAAAAAAAAAAAAGGGGGGGGGGGGGGGGGGGAGTGCCCTATGATACTGCATGGCAACGCCACTCCACAATAAAGTTGATTATTATGGTAATTATACAAGTATAAAACACTTTAACACGAGTCCTTTAGATTTATCATCGCGATTGCTGTAATTATATTGGGAGAGCTTGGGAATTGGGACTCTGGCCCCCATTCAAAAAGGACCAGACTATTATTGAGTCGATGGTAGTTTAAGAAAATTAGAAATCCATCCGCAGGAAAAAAGGCGACTTTTCTTGCCATTGTGATCATAATCATTTTTCTTGTTTGGCTATCGATTTTTCCTCTCTCTCTCTCTCTCTCTCTCTCTCTCTCTCTCTCTCTCTCTCCTCCGTGGATGATGCCCTGCTTGGCCTCTCGCTCATAAGGACAGCGAGGAGGAGAGGAGGAGTGGCAGAGAGAGAGAGAGAGAGAGAGGAAGATAGAAGGATGGAGAGAGGAGGTGGAGGAGGAGGAGGAGATGAGTGTGGAGCCGCCCTGAGCGGTAATGAGGAAGCAGTAAAGATGAGAAGGCATTGTGTTGTAGTTTAACGCATCAAGGCCCGGCATTATTTCATACTTTAGCTGTTGAGAAATAGCAGATATTGCGAGCTTGTAGATCCGCTATTTTAGAAAAAACACGAAAATGTGTGCAAATCTTTGAATATATATATATTTCAAAGCATACTTTTGTAACTCACATATTTGCTTATGGTGGGGGGGTCCCTGGAACAACATGTTTTGTTGTGTAATTTTAGGGGTCCTTGAACCACTGATTTATAAGGATTCAGAAGACATCACTTACTGTTTGTATAGACTTGCAGTTTTTTTGTTTATTCTTTCTTTTTTTCCTGACTATATCTACTGCATAGTACTGTGTTCTATTCGTCTGTCATTCAATGTTATATGAGATACTTAAATGGTTTCCTGTGGAAATAAGCTTAGTCCTTTCTAGGA
>NC_137810.1:53230450-53237950 GCF_963921795.1 Nannobrachium achirus | reverse complement strand
ATGTTTCTATTAGGGATGTGAAAAAAAATCGGAAATCGACGCGTCGATCGACTCACGCTCACCGCGACTCAAAAAGTACGAGTCGAAAAGTCGAAAAATATATATATTTTTTTATTTTTCAAAAGTTTTTCCCCCAAAAAAGGTTTTAATCGTTCAAAAACGTTATAAGCGTTAATGTTTTCCATATGTGAGAGGACCGTGTGTCTGTGTGTGTGTGTGTGTGTGTGTGTGTGTGTGTGTGTGTGTGTGTGTGTGTGTGTGTGTGTCTGTGTCTGTGTCGGAGACGAGTGCATGCCGCCTGCATGTGTTGTGCATTCGCATGCATGCGGCGCTAGTCAGGTCCGCGGACTACTGGTTGAGAAACACTGCTGGACCGTGCTGATGTGCGCGTCATAGCAGTGCGCGCTGACTTGCCTGACTGTATCTCTATGGACTGGATGCTTTTGTTTACCTCCTGCCTCTGCATGCACGCTTGACACGAAAGCTCGCTTGTTAATGGCAGCGTCGCCGTTGTGTGCGATGATCACAAACCACACTACTCGTCGTTAACGTTAATGCGACACACCGGGGATATATGAGAGCGAGCGGTCAGCGCTCCCGCACGTTCCATGGACTTATTGTTACTCCGCTTCTAGTCTCTAGAGAACAGACTCCATGCTAACAAGGAAGAGCAATTATGTATTATCATTATTATTAGGGCTTTGATGCAAGTTCTGATGGGTGCAGCATACGTTGTGTTGTTTAAAGTAATGCGCCGTTGTGCTGCTCTCCTCTCAGCTGCTGCTTAGCGAAAAAAAAAAGTGAAAAAAGTCGATCGACGCGTCGATTTTCGGCCGCGACGCGTCGATTCGCCAATAATGCGTCGATTAACATCCCTAGTTTCTATGTCCGTGGTGCTCCATCTGTCATGTCAAGGACCCCCAACATGATATGTATTTGGCTGCGGACCCCCGTCTCAAAATATTTAGTTCCAGGGACCCCTCGGAAGCAAAATTTGAGTTACAAATGTTCGCTTTAAAAAATACATATATTCAAAGATTTGCACACATTTTCATGACTTTTCAAAAATAGCAGATCTACGAGCTCGCAGCGCGGCACTCGGTGCCGCGCTGTGAGCTTGTATATCTGCTATTTTTCAATAGCTAACGGATGTAACAATTCCAGGTCTTAATCGACTAAAGCATGCCTCCGCTGTGAAGCCAGCTAGCGCATCTTTAGCTCCCTCCCAGGGTGCGACTGCAAGCGACGGCTCTTGCCAAATAGCTTTCATTACGCGCGGAATATCAGTCTTGATGAAAGATCCAAACAAAAGGGAGGGGGGTGTGAGGAGGGGGGGGGGGGGATTTATAATGTTGTTGGGGTTGTCGGAAAGTAAAAAAAAAAAAAAAGAATATCACCGCCGACCATTTGCACACATCTAAATCTCGGGGAACCGTGTAGTCGAGTGTGTAGTCGTGTGTGTGTGTGTGTGTGTGTGTGTGTGTGTGTGTGCGTGTGTGTGTGTGTGTGTGTGTGTGTGTGTGTGTGTGTGTGTGTGTGTGTGTTTGTGCTTGCTAGCTACGGGCCATATTGCTATTGATTGGGTTGAATGATAGAACAATTTCTTACCTGATGTTGCAGATGCACCAGAGGCGATGGGCACGAGGGAGAAAGAGAGAGAGAAGAGAAGAGAAGAGAGAGGATTTGATTAGTGGTGGCCTTGTACTGTATACTGTAAAACAGGGGGTCTTCGACGTTTTCAGGCCAAGGACCCCTTAGTTGAGAGAGAGATGAAGCAGGGACCCCCAACATTTTCATAGATTCCATATAGTTTCATCGTTTGACAGCACAATCATTGGTGTATTTTGGATTCAGATCAATTTGTGTTTATAGATATTTAACCATTTTAACTGTCAATACTTAATAAACTTGACCTTTCACTCTGTACTTAGTCTGCTCTTTCTCCCCTCTACACCAAAGCTCTTTTCCAAAAATAGCCGATCTACAGATAGATCTGCTATTTTTGGCTAAAGTTCTCAGAATATGGACACCAGGGTTCAAGTGGTTAATATAAAAATGGAGGAAAAAGGTTTCTATCACACTAAGACTTGGACGACCCCCTGTAGTAACTCCGAAGACCCCCTAGGGGTCCCGGACCCCCTGTTGAAGACCCTTGCTGTATACTGTAAAATGTTCAGAGGGGAACAAGTGGAAGTGGTGGGGTGGGGGTCTTGAGTACACTACATTATTGCACCACCAGTGCAATCAGGCTGCAAACTCTCACCTTGGAAATCAATTCAAGTTTGATTTCCTCTGTGGCTTTTACCACATTAAGTCACATCCATTTATAAGGAATTAGCCATAAATGCAAGCTGACACTCTGAGTTAAAAGATCCTAAAGAGTCGTTTGTTTGTTTGTTGCGGCTCTCTCTCTTCGAGGCGAGGTTCAGAATCAGCACACTGTGCTACTGTACGCGTGACATCAAATCAGAAATCACAGTCACACCAGTGACTAGCTTGTATATCTGCTATTTTTGAATAGTCAACGCAAAAATCTAAGATAGATAGATAGATAGATAGATAGATAGATAGATAGATAGATAGATAGATAGATAGATAGATAGATAGAGTACTTTATTGTCCGTTCACACTGAAATGTGTCTTGCGATACAGCAGCCATGTAAAACATATATACAAACATTTGACACAATAACACGGATGCTTTCCCAGTTTTGATATGTTCACCTCCATAATGAAGATTACTCACTTATTCGCAGACTTGAATTCTTGGATATCTTTTGGCTTTTGTCGCATGCATTCCTAAGTGAATAACGCTCTTTGTGTCTCCATAGGGAACAAAGGAGGCTCTTTGAGTCGGTCTGCTGCATGCTCATCAAATTATTGGCTTAGGAATCTGACAAAAACTAAAAAAAATATACATAAATTCAAATCTCCATAGGGTGAGCAAATGACTGATTTTTTTAACCATCCCTTTAAGTCACATCCATTTATAAGGAATTAGCCATGAATGCAACGACAACCCTAACGACAGAACGATCCTAACGAGTCATTTATGTGTTTGCATCTCTCTCTTGGAGGCCATGATCAGCACAGCTACTGTAATGCACACATCAAATCACGCCATGGCATCATCACCATGAGCCTACTTATTGTGTATTAACCGCTTAACCCCCAGCATCCATGTCCAGGGGAAAACCTTTGCGGAAAACAGCCGACCTACAACGCTGCTATTCAATGTAGAGCCAAAACAGAAAAGTCTCTAGAACAGAGCCCTGAGGGGCTCCGCTCAACAACGTAGTAATATGGGTAATGCATGTGTTGTTCGGTGGTGCAACTGCAACTGAGGCACCTGGTTCAAGCGTAGAAATCATTGCCAAAGCCAGAGGACAAAACAAACAACATGAACGTATCAACATCTTACTATGTTCTCTGTCAGAGTTGTAATGTGTAGAGAGCCCTGGCTCCATCTAAAGCAGAACAAATCCACTTTCCTCTTTACTTCTGATAGCACAGCCACTGCAAATACTTCCAAAAAGGTGAACTTGTAAGAATTAACTGGCACACAGTGCGGTGTATGTCTATTATATATCGTCGCCGTCGGGCAGAGACCTCTTATCTTGATATTCTAACAATTTGTTTGTGTTTTTTTCCGTAAGTTACCCGCCTACTTGATCATACAGCGTCACACAAAACCATCAAAAGTATCAGATACACATTCTCTTTCCCCTGTCTATATGTGCACATATCTTTGTTACACTTTCTGGCTCAGGGCTTTGTACAATGTTGTGTAAGTAAGTTGATATACGCTTCTTGACCTGTGCTTTTCGTTTGTTTGTTCTGCTTTTTTTTTTTTGCTTTATCCCAAGTATTTTTTATAACAGCTGAAAACAGCTGTCTTGATATATTTGTTGCCTAAACCACCAAGTGAAAAAAAAAAAAAAAAGAAAAGTAACAGATACACGAGGCCCGAAAACCACGAGTTCTGCTTTTTGAATTAGAATCCTGAAAAGTAACGTTTTTTGGACATACAAGGTTTCCACCAGACAGAGACGATATACCAGTACATAGGCATTGTAAATATTCATGGTCCAGTCTGGGTGTTCAAGAAGACAAAGACATTTTAAGCCATAAAGCCAGTGCACACAGTGATCCTCCTCACCCCCCCCCCCCCCCCCCCCCCTGTGAGCCACACTCCAGTGCCCCCCGCCCCCCCTCCCACACCCCGTTCTGACGCCCACTAACGCTCTGATTCAAATCCTTGCCTTTCGACACACACAAGCCTCCCACCACAAATGTGCTTTAAACACCATAAATATTCATTGGCATTGCACATACAGCACACAGCAACCCGTGTCTACATACCCCCCAGAACACAGCATACCCATCCAACCATCTGCATTAAGCCCTTTGGATCGGGAAGAACGCACGTCTGTGTGTCGCGTGTTACAGATTTGAACCACGTTAACCATTATTTTATGATTTAGCTGTTGAAATTGAAATTTAGCAGATATACAGTATACTAAGCTTTGAGCTTGTAGTTCTGCTATTTTTGAAAAAAATTGTGAACATTAATTTGTGCAAGTCTTTGAATATTTTTGACCCGATTCTATTAATGTCTTCTAAATTCTTTCTTCTAAATCAGTGGTTCTAAAACTTTTTCCATGTCAAGGACCCACAAAATTGCATGCATTTGGCCACGGACCCCCCCGATATGAAAATGTGTTGTTCCAGGGAACCCCAGAAGCAAATATTTGAGTTACAAAAAATATATATCGTCACTGTCGGGCAGAAACCTCGTATCTCCAAGGTTCAAATTTGTACATTATTTCGCAAACAAAGCCCTGCTTCATCATACAAGGCCGTCGCACAAAAGCAGTGAAAACAGCAGATCTACAAGCACACAACGCCTCACGGTGCGAGGCGTTGTGTGGTTGTAGATCGGCTGTTTTCACTAGTTTAAATCATTTTTAAAATGATTAATACAAAACAAACGGTTTTGGACATACAAGGTTTCCACCCGACAACGGCGATATTCAAAGACAATTGTACAAAAAAGAAAATGGCAGATCTATATCTATGCTCTGTTTCAATGGTTAAAGCATTAAATCATCCTAGGCCTAAACTGGTTAACAGGACTCAAGCTGTGAGCACTCTCTCTCCTCTCCATCCACACCAACCTTCCTTCCATTTATACATCAGTGGGGGAGAGGCCTGGGCCAATCCAGATCCTCCATAGTGCCCGAGTCCAAGGCAACCTACACTTGGCAAGGGATAAGACAGTACAGCTTGTCTATTGATGGTACAGTACACAGTAGCCTCTATCTCTGCCACATATACGTATACGTAACATATCTCAGTTTAGATGTCTGTGGTGGGCGATTTTGCTACTTTTATTTATGCCACGTTTTTGAAATTTGCCTCCAAACCTTGCTGAAGTTTGGGATTCGGATATTTTTTTTTCATACATTTTTTACATAGCGTCAATAGTTTTCCTGTTGACTAGTACAGCCCCTCTCTGCCATATACAGAATGTATACGTATAACACATCTCATGTAACACATGGTGGGCGAATTCTACTTCTATGCTTCCACTTTTTGAAATTTGCCTCCAAACCTTGCAGAAGTTTGGGACGTGCTGTAGCGCTTGGTGGATTTTTATTTTATTATATTATAACACATGTTTTATAGCCTGACACTCAGCCTGAATTGACATTTCGTTTCACTTCATTATTCAGTCTGAAAGTGGTTTCCCCCAAGGCGATTGCAGGGATGGGCGTTGCCAAAAAGAGGCAGTCTTCAGCGATTGGTTCACCGACCAACACATGACATAGTGTGGCTGGCTAGTGGCTAGCCTGTTGCTTGCTAGTGCTACTTGCTAACCAAAGAAACAGTCAGAATAGGAGCACTACGAACTAGTAATCAAACACAACATAACATGCCTGCTACTGGTGTTTCATTGCGAGATCGATACGATCGCATTTTACCGCAATTTACCGCATTTTATCGCGACGCGATGCGCGGTACGGTACGGCGGCAGCGCTGGTGTACTTGGAAACACACATGAGTTCTGGGAAACCCCCACCCACGCTGATCACAAGACACTGATTCACGACGCTGATTCGCCGTACGGATTTTCAACCGAGGGAGGACTCTTCAATGAGAGCACTTCTAGACCCCTGAATCGCCAAAACAAAAAATGTAAAGGGGTGTGGCTAGCGATTCAGGGTCTGGAACTAGGCTACATGTTTTACATACTGTAGGGTAATATTATAGCCCACACACACAGAGAGAGACTGCGTTTCAGCACCATGGACAGCTCCACAGCTACAGCCTCACTGCTCTGTTAGTAGCAGTAGCAGATCTACAAGGTCAAAACGTGCCGCTTCGTTCCATGTTTTGAGATTGTAGATCTGCTAATTTTGATGCTTTTGAGTGATGCTGTAGTAGTTTGATCAAGCAGGGCATTCATTTACAAAAAAATAAAAAAATACAAAAGGTTGAATTATGGTGATAGGAGGTTGGGTTAGCTATACAGCTATACAGTGTGTGTGTACAGTATGTGTGTGTCTTTAATACGGATAATAAGAATAGGGAGAGCTGCTGGTGTATACTGTACAATGTTGGAAGAAATCAATGATAGAGAGGTGCTCTTTGGTAATGGGCTAGTATCCTTCCACCTATACTGTCTGTACACAGTAAAATGTAAATTTAACTCTGAGAGTGGTTACAATTTGTACACTCTCAAAGTTTAATTCTATGGCATCTAAAAAAGAAAGTTTGATTACCATGGCACCGTTTTTTACGGTCGCACTTACTACAGAAAGCTGCTCGAGGTGTCCGTCCGTCCGTCCGTCCGTCCGTCCGTCCGTCCGTCCGTCCGTCACACACGTCACACGTCACACTTTTGCCCTGCTCATATCTCCGCAACCGTTGCCCCGATCCATGCCAGATTTTGCACACACACTCCTTACCTGCCAAACTACAACCTCCAAGGACCCCCGGAGCTCCAGGGACCCCCAGCTCCCTCGGGGACCCCCAAGTGTAAAAAATGAGCACATGTGCAAAAATTACCAAATGACCTCCCCAACGGGGCTGCTCACGGGGCATTCCCGGGGACCACCCACTCCTGGTGCTCCAGAACGGATGCAAAAGTGGTGGCGCCCCCAGTGGAGGACCCCCTGCCACTGCAGCTCACATAAAATGCTGTAACTCGGGCTAGGAGCGACCGGGAGAGCCGGGGCCGGTACCTATTCGTCCGCCTTGGCGGCGCGGAGACCCCACCCCTCATTTCTCACATGGCCCTCTAGCGCCACCATGAGGCCGATTCAGATTTTGCCCTAAAATCACGAAAATCACTACACAGTATGTCTACACTCATGTCATCAACATGCTCAGGAAGATTTTGGAAAAACAAATTTTTGCTCTATTTGTGGAGATAAGTGACCTACGGTCGCTTATCTCCCGATTAGGGAGTCTTACTGGTTTATTTTATTTTATTTT
>NC_137810.1:53220450-53225450 GCF_963921795.1 Nannobrachium achirus | reverse complement strand
ACCGTTCCCTTTGTATTTATCATTTCACCATTGGTTTAAACTAGTGAAAATAGACGATCTACAAGCACACAACGCCTCGCGGCGCGAGGTGTTGTGTGCTTGTAGATCTGCTATTTTCACTAGTTTTGTGGAACAGTCTCATACAACGAGGCAGGGCTTTTCTTTACGAAAAAAACATGCACATTTGGTGATACGAGGTTTCTGCTGGACAGTGACAATATATTCTTTGGAAAATAAGTTTCTCCTCTCTACCACCCACACACACACGCGCACACGCACGCACACACACACGCACACGCAAGCAAACATGAGACCGACAAGACAGCGGGCTTTTCTCTCTAGCCGCGCGCCCCGATCTAATGGATCTGCAGCGCGGGGGCCGCGGCAGATAAAAGCAGACAGAAGGATCAATTTAGATGATCTATGAAAGATATTAGTGATGACATTTATGAATATTTTATGGAACGTAGAGAATGTCATCATAAATTTTTATATAAGGAAATGAGGCAGGAATGTAAAACAAACAGCATTAAACATTGAACGTGGCCCCCATGTCAAACGGATTGTGCCCCAGAATAATGGGCGAGCCCACGGGGACGGAGGGGAGAGAGACAAAGACAAAAGACGAGGGGAGAGAGAGGAGAGAGAGCAGAGAATTAGTCATCCTTGTGGCTATTTCTGGCCCTTGGGAGAAATGGGGAGGTCGAGACAGCCTAACCAGCATTGTACAGTGGTGGAAAAAGTACTCACGTGTTTCACTTAAGTAAAAGTAATCGACACTGCACTATAGAAATACTCTGTTACAGTAAAAAAAAGTCTGGATTTCAAAATGTACTTGAGTAAGAGTGTGAAAGTGTTGGCTACAAGATGTACTTAAAGCACCAAAAGTAAACGTACAAAATGTTTGAACATAGCAGATTTACTAGCTCACAACGCGTCACCATTAGCGTCAAATAAGCCTAGGTATAAAATAAGGCTAAAGTGGTTTATGTATGTTTTATAATATTATGATTTAGATCTGCAAAGTAACACGTAACTAAAGTTTTAAAATAAACGTAGTGGAGTAAATGTACAATATTTGGATCCGAGATGTATTTAGTGGAGTAGTGAAAGTATTGGAAATTGGAAAAATACTCAAGTAAAGTACAGATACCTCAAAAGTGTACTTAAGTACAGCAGTTAAGTAAATGTACTTAGTTACTTTACACCACTGCTAACCAGCATTATACAAGAGGCCAGGCCGCACTGCATTTGGACTGGTACAGTACACACGCGCGCATGCGTGTGTGTGTGTGTGTGTGTGTGTGTGTGTGTGTGTGTGTGTGTGTGTGTGCCCATGTCGTGTGTGTTGGACAGGGTTTTTCGTTGCTCGAAAACTCCCCGACATCAATATGTTTATCTGACGATCGATTTGTCCCCGCAAGCCGAGGGGACACATTCACACTAAAAGCCAGCAAAATGCTTTTGCATGTTTTTTTTTTAGTGTGTGTGTGTGTGTGTGTGCGTGCGTGTGTGTGTGTGTCTGGAGGAGCTGGCGTTATTAACTGGCATCTGTCTGCTCTGCTGCAGCCCTGCTGGGGTTTCACATAGCAGAGAGCAGGGACCAACCAGACTCACTGGGTACTGCTGGGCCTCAGGGGTGGAGGGGGGAGGAGGGGGGAGGGGGGTCCCACTCCACCACCACCACATGGAGACAAGGCACACCTGATCCAGCACTTCAGACCACATTGCATTGGCACTAAATAGTCCTCCTGTCTCGTGTGTGTGTGTGTGTGTGTGTGTGTGTGTGTGTGTGTGTGTGTGTGTGTGTGTGTGTGTGTGTGTGTGTGTGTGTGTGTCTCTCTCTCTCTCTCTCTCTCTCAGTATGCTGACTGAAGCCATATTGGCCTGCTTTGAGAAACCCTGCCTTTCCAAAAAGCTGCTCCTGCTATGCTGTGGGCTTTCGGGATGTCTTCACTTCTCCAACCCTTCACGCACGCACGCACGCGTGATGCTTTTGTGTGACGCGGTACTATATGATCAAGGGCGCTATTAACGAAAAAAAAGTTAAAATATCGTACTTGTTGGGCGGAAACCTCGTATCTCCGAGTTTCAAATGTGTACGTTCTTTCGCAAAGTAAAGCTCTGCTTCATCATACAAGGCCGTCACACAAAGTTTTAGTGAAGACAGCAGATCTACAAGCACACAACGCCTCGCACCGCGAGGCGTTGTGTGCTTGACGATCGGCTGTTTTCACTAGTTTAAATCACTTTTAAAATGATAAACGCAAAACGAACGCTTTTGGACATACAAGTTTTCTGCCCGCGACAGCCAAGGATCCAGGGTCTATTTCTGGTTGCATGTCGATGGCCATGATGCGCGACCACAGCATAACTCAGGCCTCGGCGTTTTCGCTGTCATGTCAGGTGAGAGAGGATCTATAAAAAGAACCAGCTGATCCCCCCGCCTGGCGCAGATGGCCGGGGCGACGACGAAAAAAAAAGAAATTAAATGGAAATGACAAAAAGATACGGCTCATTTTGGTTCAGGACGGCGCTCAAGCAAAGAGGGGTGAAACACGCTATAAATACAGGTGGGGGTGCTGACATTTTTACTTCGGCCCCTATAGTCCAACGCAGCACGCAGGCCAGGTAGTGGCTACTGATGTCCTTGCCTGGGTTTAGTGTACATCACTTTAATCTATTTAGACCGGGAAACGCGTCATTTTATGCTTTAACTATGACAAAATAGCAGATATACAAGCTCACAGCGCGGCACCGAGTGCCGCGCTGCGAGCTTGTAGATCTGCTATTTTTTGAAACATCGAGAGAATGTGTGCAAGTCTTTGAATATTTTTTTGACCCGATTCTATAAGTGTCTTCTAAATCCTTCTAAAGTTTAAAAAAAAAAAACCTATGTTTCTATGTCCGTGGTGTCAAGGACCTCCAAAATTATATGTATTTGACCATGGACCCCCCATCTCAAAATATTGTATCAGGGAACCCCCCAGAAGCAACATTTGAGTTACAAAATGTTCGCTTTAAAAATACATATATTCAAAAAATGTGCACACATTTTCACGACTTTTCAAAAAATATCAGATCTACAAGCTCGCATCATATATCTGCTATTTTTCCCAATAGTTAAAGCATTCAATAATTCCAGGCCTAAATGGGTTAAAGAGGCTATATTTTGCCATTCGCAAGCTGACGCGAGCAGATTTTCGGGCGGGACAGGAACATCTGGACGGCGTTTAGGGCTGTTTATAAAGACAGGAAGTCCTCCCTGACCTGTTTTTCACACTTCATTTAATGCCGTGGATTGATGTCAAGTGCGTGTGCGCGCAGACTGTGTGCGCAGCACGTGCATTGTCGTGTACGTGCGCGTGTCCGCGACGGTGTATATTTATACGTGGGTGCACGCACGCAAACAAATCCGTGTGTCTGTGCTTGCTTCTCTCTCCCTGAGGTACAAAGTAGGGATGGGACGATATGAAAATGTCATATCACGATTGTTGTGACCAAAGAAATCACGATTTTTTTTTTCGATATTATCGCGATAATCAAAATATCCCCAACATCATTATCCTGGGGCGGAACATTTTGCCAAAAAAATTGCCGATCTACAAGATCTACAAGCTTGCAGATCGGCAATTTTTTGGCAAAGAGATTTGGTAGAGAGTGAAAAAAAAGACTGTATCAAGTACGTATATTATAAAATACATTTTACCATTTATAGAGGGTTTAAGATACCTGATATGCAGCTCGGCAAATAAAAAGTGAATTGATCCCAGTGCATGACGGAGGACGATATCGCGATAAATTAAATCTCCACGATGCGATTGTCGTGTTTTTTTTAATCACGATAAACGATAGTGTCGCTTATCGTCCCATCCCTAACACACAGAGACACACACACACACACACACACACACCCCGCACGAACCCCACGCAGCTCCACATAACATACGTGTTAATCTGGGAGGATCTACATTTTTAGCTTACAAGCGAACATGTCTGGGCGGCCCTAATTACTGTCCACAAGAAGTATCCCTAGCAGCTCGAGAGGAGAGTGTGTTGGGCTTCTCTTCTGGATGCTCTCTCAGCTCTCTGCCAGTAGAATGTTGGCCTGTCAGGTTGCAGCTGAGGGGCGGCAGAGAGGAGAGACCGAGGGCTGCTGGATGGATGCAGCCAGTGGGAGGGGATTAGCATTCAGATGGCACCTGTTGCCAGCTATGTGTGTGTGTGTGTGTGTGTGTGTGTGTGTGTGTGTGTGTGTGTGTGCAGGGGCGTCACACCAAATTCTGGGCCCTGGGTACAAGGATTGACTGCGGGCCCCCCATGAATGTTAACTATAGAAAAATAGCAGATATACAAGCTCACAGCGCGGCACCGAGTGCCGCGCTGCGAGCTTGTAGATCTGCTATTTTTGAAAAATCGTGAAAATGTGTGCCAAGAAACCTATGTTTTCATGTCAGTGATGCTCAAACTTTTTCATGTGAAGGACCCCCCCCATCTCAAAATATTTAGTTCCAGGGACCCCCCAGAAGCAACATTTGAGTTACAAATGTTCACTTAAAAAATACATATATTCAAAGATTTGCGCACATTTTCACGACTTTTCAAAAATAGCAGATCTACAAGCTCGCAGCGCGGCACTCGGTGCCGCGCTGTGAGCTTGTATAGCTGCTATTTTTCAATAGCTAAAGTTACTAGGGCCCCTCCACCTTGGGCCCTGGTAACTCAGTCCCACTTTCCTACCCCTTGTGACTCCCCTGTGTGTGTGTGTGTGTGTGTGTGTGTGTGTGTGTGTGTGTGTGTGTGTGTGTGTGTGTGTGTGTGTGTGTGTGTGTGTGTGTGCGTGTGCGTGTGTGTGTGTGTGTGTGTGTGTGTGCAGGCTACAGATAATTACAGTGATTTGGTTGGAGGAGAGAAGAGGAGTGCGGGGGTAATTGCAGTCTTGGAAGAGCCAGAAGGAGAGACAGAGGAGAAGAAGACGAGAGGAGAGCAAGGACAGGAGG
>NC_137810.1:53197950-53215450 GCF_963921795.1 Nannobrachium achirus | reverse complement strand
CGTGCTCCTCTTCGCACCATTGCTTGCTGTTTCTTGGTTGGACATAAAATCCTTTCTCTCCATCCACTACCGTTGAAATAATGGGTTTTAAGTTGCCTCAAATTGATGTTCTGTGTATTCAATTCTTATTTTAAACTGTCAGCAAAAAGGAAGATCTCAGGTGCAGTATAGTGACTGTTTTCTTTTCTCCAAAAATGATGTTTTAGCAAATTCAACATAGACATCTCTAAGGCGGAACCGGGGCAGAACAAGGCAGAAAGAGCACTACTGGTTGGTCAGTCAGGGACCAACCAGAAGGCTGACAAAGGGTCAATTCCCGGGGACTGCCCATAAGTCCGAAGGTTCATTAGTCCGAAAGTTCATTAGTCCGAATTTAGTTAGGGTTACTGAGGTTAAGGTTAGGGTTAGGGTTAGAGTTAGGCATAGTATTCTTAACAAATTCGGACTAATGAACCTTCGGACTAATGAACCTTCGGACCGATGCCATGGCACCCAATTCCCATTGACTCCCAGTCTTTTGGTGGACAACAATAAAGTGTGGTGTATTCATCATCACGCGAGGAGGAGCGCTAACGTGGCGTTCAGGCAAAAGGAGCGCGCTATAGCTAACATTGTTAATGTTATTCTGCTGTTAAGATCACAGCCAGAAGGTATACAGAAGATGAACGCAGGATAAGAAGATGAAAGGGAATAGAGGAGGCAAGGTACACAGGGAAAAAAAAGTTACATCATCTTCAAAACAAACAAGGAAGCCGCAATACAACACATACTATCCTTGGAAGCTACCGGAGCATCAGTAACGATCTTGTAAGGAATATGCAATTTGACTCAGTATTGCTGTTAAACTAATAAACTATAGATAGCTCTTGAACTATCACTCTATAGCTCAGTGGTTCCTATACCTGCTGTGCTGAGTCGGTGCTGAGAGAAAACAAAAGCAGATCTATAAGCTCACAAGCTTGTAGGCGGGCTATTTTCAAATCTGGCCTATAGTGGCTTCTTTTGGGCTTGTTTTTCATAGACCTTATTACTTATGTCCTTTAGACAAGTGGTTTTCAACCAGTGGTCCTTGAGAGGGTTCCAGGTGGTCCCCAGCTAAATGATGGACAGTTGGTAACCAAATGGACCCTTATAGATCTTTTACTTTTAACCTCTCGAGAGTTAAATTATTGCTAAACATCTGCATTACTTAATTTACAAGAAGTCTACACAATTAGACAATGTAGATATTTAAAAAAAAAATGTTGTTCAACGTTTGCCTGTTATCTCTCCACATCAATACAGAATGGAATTGTGGACCAAGACTTATCCAACGATAACAACATTCTAAGTTTTGGCTCAAATGCTGAATAAATAATGGGCCTTAGATACGAAAAGCTTTGAAACCCACTGCTTTAGCCTTATTTCTCTCGCAAGATCTGGCAGCACTGCCAACTGAGCTTCCAGATTTCCACTATATGAATACCTCAATACCTAATCTAAACAAGCCTCTAGGGCTTTTGGAGTTATCCTTTGCACTTCCTGTACTGTTATTAATATAGTTAATAACATATTCAATCGATCAATCAATCTTGATACCTTGAGATCTTGACATGCCCGTCGGTGTGCCTGCCTGCCTTGGGCAACGAAAAAAGTTTGAAACCCACCGCTCTTGTCTATCGACTATATCTTTTGCGCTCAGCCTGGTGGACTAAAATAAGTATGCTTGGTGTAGCGTGGAAACATGACTGTATAATGTAAGTGGACCATGGTTGTCTGGGCTGTAACGAGCGCGGGCTGCCCAGCCCGGCTGCTCTGTTGCTGCCCTGAGCAGGAGCTGGTGCTGCAGCCGTCTGAAAAGTTAATATCCTCTCTGTCGGGCAGAAACCTCTTATATTTACATATTTTAACTCTTTTGTAAGGTTTTATTTTGTAAACTATTGGTGCTGCAGCTTCGTCATACAGCAGTGTCACGGAAAAGTAGCAAAATAAGTAACAGATCTACAAGCTCGAAATGCGTCGCTCCTCACCGCGTTTTGAGCTTGCCGATCTGCTACTTTTGATGCCTCCGTGTGACGTTGCAGTGTGATCAAGTACATATGTTTTGTTCTGTATCGTAGTGCTCTTTATCTATTTTTATTTTTTTTTCGACCTTTTTTGGTAACTATGTTGTATGTGATCAGCAATACCGGTATAAGCAATGTATATTGAAGTGTACTGTATATGAAATATTGTAATGAAAGTATGAAAAGGTGTTGTATAATCCCATGAGGGATGGGCCACCAGGTGTCATGACACTTAAATAAAATGCATTCATTCATTCAAAACTATAGAAAAAGGCTCACTGTCGGGCTGGTGGGACATTTTACAGTTTACAGTTATAGTGTAGGCATTTAGCAGCAGACGCTTTTAATCCAAAGCGACTTGCAATAAGCAGGTAATGCATCACTATAATAAGCAAGATAAATTATGTCAGTACATTAACAACAATATAACAAATGCATAGGAATATCAATTTAGAAAAACAATAACATAGGTAGACCATGCACCTAATCAGTAAAACATTTTTCTAAAACCTAAAAAATGCTAACTAGCTTCATGTATGGTCAATGAGTGTTACAGTAGTGTTTGGGTTTAGATGGAGTCTGAAGAGGTGCGTCTTCAGTCCACTTTTCCAATTTTAAAGGCATGTAGTGTTGAATACTTACGGTAAGTGTTTTTTTTTACAAACAAATACAATCATGACAGAGCAACTTTCACATGCAGTCATATTTGACCAGGAGTATCTTTCACTCCAGTACTTGGTGTTGAGTACTTTGTCCATCACTGACATTCACACAGTCAGAGCCACGCCAGAGAGGCAACGGCGGATCAATAGCTTAATGGAATTAGCCTGGCTTTGAAACATGGCTGCCAATCATATTTACTGAAGGCTGCTTGGTTTGGAGTCCTGCTCAATATTTAAAGGGCGGGTACGGCAAGCCGCCCAGGCTGACGAGAGAGAGAGAGGGGGGGGGGGGGGGGGGGGGGGGGAGCCTCATTGGTGCTTCAACATAACGTTAGCTGTCCGAGGTCTTTTGCCTCTGAAGGAATAGCAATGAGAAACAAGGCCTTGTTAAAGTTTGATGGAGTCCACAGGCATATAGAACTCCTTTTCCACTTGGGTTATGCGGTACCTCTCTTCAAGCCCTACAGTATTGGCCAACAGAGTGGTTTATATAACATGAAAATATAATTTAATCTGTACATTTTACTAGGTGCAATTCAGAATTTATTAATGACGAAGGGTTCCCGGGGCAAAACGTTTATTTTTTGCCCTTCCCATAAAGCTACGGTATAGAGAGCATGGAGCCATTACCAAAGAGAGCCTTTTAGCCTGCAACCCTCACCTTAACAACACGCTGTAGTTCTGTCTATAAATGGGAACAAGACAGTCCTATAAAGACCATGGAACAGCCAACACCACTAAAGGCGACATACCCATAAGGATTAGCTACTTTACGCTAGCCTGGCAGCCGACTGTGTGTGTGTGTGTGTGTGTGTGTGTGTGTGTGTGTGTGTGTGTGTGTGTGTGTGTGTGTGTGTGTGTGTGTGTGTGTGTGTGTGTGTGTGTGTGTGTGTGAAAACGGTTACACTCTTTTCACCTGACCTGTACATATTTTGTTCCAATTGTATTGTATTGTGTACACTTCTGCTTTGGCAATGTAAACGTATGTTTTCTCATGCCAATAAAGCCCTTTGAATTGAATTGAATTGAATTGTGTGTGTGTGAGAGAGCTGGGATCGGGCCCATTTTTTCTGTCCGACCCGAACCTGTGTCCGACAGTTTTCTGTCCGACCCGAGTCGACGTCCGAGCATTAATCATGAAAAAGCGTCCGACCCGAGCCGAGGCCCGAACCTTATGTTTTCAACGCTTTTTCGCCTCGTTTCTTTTTCTTTGAGGAAGCCACTGATTTACACTCACTAGCAAACGTGTTATAATGTGCAGTGAGTGCATGCAGCGTGCCTGTTTGTTACCCTTAATAATATTAAGCCACATTGTGGCTTGTGAAAGTGTTTTAAATAATTACACAAGTAGGCTACGTTAGATTATTAAATAATAGGCTATAACGTGCACTGCGCGTATGGTGACTCTTGTCTGACTGCAGTCAGTGACTCGCTGCAGACACACACTTAAAGTCCTCTTTTACAAACTGTTAATAAAGTATTCACACACAAACCTTTTCCACATGTTCAATCAATATCAAAATGTATTCAGTCTTACCAGCATAGACGAATCTGACATCTGCTTTTAATATCCAGCGTCCACAAACGGCCAGTCCACGGCCAGTTGGCCGTCTTTCTTAATCAAAAACTATTATTAATCCAACCATTATGGTTTATGGGTTTTAAGGCTACATTCAACATCGGACTTTTTAATTATGTCTGCGTTGACAACTACGTTGAAATGCGTCCATACCGCTGCGCTGATTTCCCTCTTTCGTTTTCAATTGCTTTAAACTTTACCGTAGACAAGTTAACTTTTATCTCGGCTGGCGGCAACATTATCTCTCACTCATTCGCTTTTTCTTCTCGTGTATCTGTTTGTTTGTTTGTTTGTTCTCTGTCACATATGACACTCCGTCTCCCACTTCCTTTTCCCCATGAACATGTGTGCATGGTTGTCAAGACAACGCACTGAGCGTAGCCACGTGCAGTGCACCAGAAAGACAAGGAAATAGCACACACAGAGACGATAGTTGTATCGTTTTACACTTTATTTTCTATGAATCAAAATTATGTCCGACCCGAATCGACGTCCGACAATTAATTGTGAAAATGCGTCCGACCCGAGCCCGAGCCCGTCGGGCTTGTCGGGTCCCGTCGGATTTCGGTCGGGTATCCCAGCTCTAGTGTGAGAGTGAGAGTGAGTGAGTGTGAGTGAGTGTGTGTGCGTGCAAGCTTGTGTGTATGACTGTATGTGTAGAAAAGGAAACAGCCTTATTTGGACAATGCTGACATCATATTGTGTCTTACGACACAATATGATGTCACAATGTGGAATTACGTCACACTTGGAGTTATAAAAAGGACGATTTAGCAAGTCTGCTAGACTGCCAGTTCTCAGTTGTAAGAAGAAAACCAATCAACGGTAGGGTTTGCATTTTCGATATAGTGAATCCATACCGACAACCAGTTTGTCACCAAGCACACCTGGACCTCAGTTGGACGTGGCTATTGAAGAGCTGCCTGACCGATCTACATTTGGAAGCCCTCAGATTCGCTTATAGGAGACGGTTAGCGATTTCCTTAAGCAGGGAGTCTAGCATTGGCTATCTCCGCCTTTGGGGCACAAGGCCCTGGTGATGACCCCCTCGCCGCCTTTGGGCCTGGGGCACAAGCCCCCGGTGATGACCCCCTCGCTTAATAATATGTTTAAGCGCATAAAAGCTGAGTTCAGCGCTAAGGATGCATGTTTACGTCGCTTTGAAGAAAATGGAAAGGCGCGTAGCAAACGCTACTGGGGAAAAGTCTTTCGAAATCTTAAGGGAGCAGGGGGACCAACTACCATCCCGTCATGTGTCGAACCCATCCCGTCATGTGCCGAACCAATCCCGTCATGTGTCGAACGGATCCCGTCATCTGTCAAACCCATCGAGAACGGACTTGCTGATGCTCCAGGGGAGCCCACGGGATCACCAACAGCACAACAAGAATGTGTCGAGGAGATCGTCGACTCTACGCAAGACGCAGTCGTACAAGTGGAACCACTGCATCTTTTTCCACTGCAGCCTGTACTACTCACCCCACAGGAGGAGTATCAACAGTTTGAGGAACCTGAAATCGTGTCGAGCGAGCTAATTAAGGGCTCCGTCCAGCACAACACCGTCGTGGCAGTATCGCAAGCTCACCACCAAGAAGACAAAGGTCTCCTCCTGGCCCAATGTGACGTTCACGACTTCAACAATACTTCGCTGATGGACGTGGCAGACCCATTGGTAGGAGACACCTCCCTATTCTCTCTAGGTGGTCCTCACACGAGCCCTCCATCGTCGCTTCCAATCATAAGGAGTAAGGAGAAAGAGTGTTTTCCCAGATACCTTAATGAAAAAGAGCGTGGACTCATGTTGCCTGTTATACGTGAACTTACAACTGACGAAGTACAGACAATATGGACACAGAATGGAACACCAGCAGCCCCACTGCCCGGCGAGTTGCCGCTGACTCACCATGACAATGTCCCTGACCTAACGGAGGACACAGAGGCCTTGTCACCATGGCGCGGCCAGTCGAACAGGGTTAAATTGTATCATACATACCCAGCCCCCTCTACTGAGTTTGCAATTCAGTTGGCATGTCCAAAAACTGAATGGGATTATGCCATACTGCGTTGGAGGTGGACTCTTGACTGTATCTGGTGTTTATGGAACACTCTGCAGTCCGGTCGTATGCTCCTACCCGAGATCCCCGACACTCTGCACTGGGTGGCCCAGTACCCTGTGTCCAGAAATGACGGCCATGAACCCATCGAGAACGGACTTGCTGATGCTCCAGGGGAGCCCACGGGATCACCGACAGCGCAACAGGAATGTGTCGAGGAGATCGTCGACTCTACGCAAGACGCAGTCGTACAAGTGGAACCACTGCAGCCTGTACTACTCACCCCACAGGAGGAGTATCAACAGTTTGAGGAACCTGAAATCGTGTCGAGCGAGCTAATTAAGGGCTCCGTCCAGCACGACACCGTCGTGGCAGTATCGCAAGCTCACCACCAAGAAGACAAAGGTCTCCTCCTGGCCCAATGTGACGTTCACGACTTCAGCGATACTTCGCTGATGGACGTGGCAGACCCATTGGTAGGAGACACCTCCCTATTCTCTCTAGGTGGTCCTCACACGAGCCCTCCATCGTCGCTTCCAATCATAAGGAGTAAGGAGAAAGAGTGTTTTCCCAGATACCTTAATGAAAAAGAGCGTGGACTCATGTTGCCTGTTATACGTGAACTTACAACTGACGAAGTACAGACAATATGGACACAGAATGGAACACCAGCAGCCCCACTGCCCGGCGAGTTGCCGCTGACTCACCATGACAATGTCCCTGACCTAACGGAGGACACAGAGGCCTTGTCACCGTGGCGCGGCCAGTCGAACAGGGTTAAATTGTATCATACATACCCAGCCCCCTCTACTGAGTTTGCAATTCAGTTGGCATGTCCAAAAACTGAATGGGATTATGCCATACTGCGTCGGAGGTGGACTCTTAACTGTATCTGGTGTTTATGGAACACTCTGCAGTCCGGTCGTATGCTCCTACCCGAGATCCCCGACACTCTGCACTGGGTGGCCCAGTACCCTGTGTCCAGAAATGACGGCCATGAACCCATCGAGAACGGACTTGCTGATGCTCCAGGGGAGCCCACGGGATCACCGACAGCGCAACAGGAATGTGTCGAGGAGATCGTCGACTCTACGCAAGACGCAGTCGTACAAGTGGAACCACTGCAGCCTGTACTACTCACCCCACAGGAGGAGTATCAACAGTCTGCAGAACCTGAAATCGTGTCGAGCAAGCTAATTAAGGGCTCCGTCCATCACGACACCGTCGTGGCAGTATCGCAAGCTCACCACCAAGAAGACAAAGGTCTCCTCCTGGCCCAATGTGACGTTGACGACTTCAACGATACTTCGCTGAAGGGCGCGGCAGACCCATTGGTAGGAGACGCCTCCCCATTCTATCTAGGTGGTCCTCAGACGAGCCCTCCATCCTCGCTTCCAATCATCCCGGTTCGCCATATATCCTGCCAGCTCGTTGGTGCTTTGCGCTCCAGCATCCATCTTGAGTACATCCTCGTATTGAAACAAATAAATGAAGCCATCAACTTACATCTGAATACAAAGGGAACTATGCCATTAGTCTCGTATTCAGGACAAGCAGATTCAAGCAGATTCAGGACTCCACTGGATCAGATTGTGCAAAATCTGTTCCCTGATCAACGCCTGACTACACTCCAATGTCTCATCATTCTACCTCATGCCACTGGAGCTGGAGAAGTAGAGCAGCGCCTCTGCTGGGAAGAGACGCAAGAAGCTTCGCCTCAAGCACGGAGGGGTGCATCCCCCCATTCCGACATGCTGCCATTTCAACATCCCCCCATTCAGACCCTAACCCTAACCTCTCTGCCACTCCGACAATTAGAAGTCATTGTCAGAATGGCAGCATGTTTGAATGGAGAGTCTATGGAAGTGCTGCCACTAGGACAATTAGAAGTCAATGCTGGAATGGCAGCATTTCAGAATGGAGAGTCTATGGAAGTGCTGCCACTAGGACAATTAGAAGTCAATGCTGGAATGGCAGCATGTCAGAATGGAGAGTCTATGGAAGTGCTGCCACTAGGACAAATAGAAGTCAATGCTGGAATGGCAGCATGTCAGAATGGAGAGTCTATGGAAGTGCTGCCACTAGGACAATTAGAAGTCAATGCTGGAATGGCAGCATGTCAGAATGGAGAGTCTATGGAAGTGCTGCCACTAGGACAATTAGAAGACAATGCTGGAATGGCAGCATGTCAGAATGGAGAGTCTATGGAAGTGCTGCCACTAGGACAATTAGAAGACAATGCTGGAATGGCAGCATGTCAGAATGGAGAGTCTATGGAAGTGCTGCCACTAGAACAATTAAAAGTCAATGCCGGAATGGCAGCATGTCGGTATGGCTCAAGGAATGCAGGAAGCTACTGTCGCCTCCTTAGAGGAGGAAAGAAGCAACAGTATCGGTCTGGAAGGCCTAAGCCGAAATGGCATCAGGCATTAGGGGACATGTTTATGTGGATCATTGCCCTGATGACCCTCTTCAACGCCATCAAAATGGCCTACTACCACAACAGTCCAGCTATAACCCACCAGGATACAATGTACTACAGGTACAATGGCATTACCACTGTATATTACGGAGAATATTCCAAAGAAATGGAGATCTTTCTCAGGTACCGTGAGTGTTTTCCCAGATACCGTAATGAAAAAGAGCGTGGACTCGAAGTACAGACAATATGGACACAACATGGAACACCAACAGCTCCACTGCCCGGCGAGTTGCTGCTAACTCACCATGACAAGGTCCCTGACCTAACGGAGGACACAGAGGCCTTGTCACCGTGGCGCGGCAAGTTGAACAGGGTTAAATTGCATCATACATACCCAGCCCCCTCTACTGAGTTTGCAGTTCAGTTGGCACGTCCAAGAACTGAATGGGATTATGCCATACTGCGTTGGAGGTGGACTCTTAACTGTATCTGGTGTTTATGGAACACCCTGCAGTACGGACGTATGCTCCTACCCGAGATCCCCGACACTCTGCACTGGGTGGTCCAGAAATGCCGGCCATGAATTCAATATCCCATTTCGAATTTCCTCATTGCTACACTATCTAACTACCTATCTAATCAAACTATAAATTAGGTAAACATCCGTCTGTCTGTGAGTCCGTACTTACGTCATCCAATGGTAAAACCCTTGAAAAAACACATGGTGACGTCATCTAATGGGAAAAGCCCTGAAATTAAACAGAGTGACGTCATCAAAAATCATAACAGAAAGCTCCAGATATGTTCCAGGAAACAACATCAACAGCGACAGATGTCCCAGAAGAAGAAGAGCGGTGCGCCAGTGGTGACCAAGAAATCCTGAGGAAAAACTCAGAAAGATACCCTTATAGCAATCAAAGAAGGGCAAAGGATGACGTCAAAATATCAAGGCATATATAAGGGCCACGAGAGAGGCCGTCTATGCACATAGCTAATCAGATGGGTTTATTAGGAAGGGGAGCCCCATGCAAAAACATTTAATGAATAACATTGTATGGTGAAATCAGATATAAAAAATCTTGGCCAATTCTGGTTCAAATGATAATAATAGGATTGCCTTCACCTAATAAACTAGACCAGGTCAACCTGGTTGTGCCAGACCCCCTGTCTGTCATCATCATTTATGACATCATGCCTTTTGTAGGCATGTCATCATCATGTCATCATCATATATACCCTTTATATAGAAAACCCGGACCGACATTTGCTTATGTAGGCCTACCCATTTCATGGGTCTGGCAAAAAGGAAAACATGATGAACTAGAAAAATTGTTCCTAACTAAACAATGTGGCCTCGCCAAAAAACAATGGTATAAAAGTGTCAAGGTCCCAGGCAATGGTCTCTTTGATTTTACTGACATAAAATGGTAATGGAACAACAATGCAGTTATTACATGAACTGAACGGTATGGACAACTAGAAAATAACATTTCTACAAAATTGTGTGCAACCTTGTATCGCGGTTGGCGTTAGCATTAGCATTTTTAGCATTAGCATTTTTAGCTTTAGTATTAGCTTCAACATTTTTAGCCTTAGCATTTTTAGCAATAGCATGTTTTGCATTAACATTAGCATTTTTACATTAGCAATTTTAGCACAAGCATTAGTATTTTTAGCTAATGCTAAAAATCCCCTAACTACACTTTGGGAACCAGCAATGGACCCCCTGGAAACCCATCAGGGACCCTCAGGGGTCCTCAAACCACTCTTTGTAAACCAGCAATGGATCCCTGGAAACCCCTCAGGTCACTGACAAAAACGAAGTAAGAACTAAATAAAACTAGACCAGGTCAACCTGGTTGTGCCAGACCCCCTGTCTGTCATCATCATTTATGACATCATGCCTTTTGTAGGCATGTCATCATCATGTCATCATCATATATACCCTTTATATAGGCCTACCCATTTCATGGGTCTGGCAAACAAAGCTATGATGATTTTAGTCATCATGACTTCATCTATGACTAATATATATATATATATATATATATATATATATATATATATATATATATATATATATATATATATATATGAACTAATATATTGACAATTATTCTTCAACAAATAAAAATGTCAGGGAGGAATTAGTGGAGAAGTGATCCAGTAGAACTAAAAGACAAGTCATTTTATGTTTGGTTGTGCTCGGTTGTTGCGCTCTGACAATGGCAGATAAACAAGCTCACAACGCGTTGCGCTGCAGTGCCTTGTGAGCTTGTAGTTCGGCTATTTTCAACATGCAACCGAGTATAAAATCAGCCATTACGACGCCATCCAGGCCCGCCAAAATGTTTCTTCGTCGACAAAATCAACTGTAGATTTAGACGACTAAATATCTCATGCTATTTAGTCGACTAAAACTAGACTAACACTAAAACATTTCGGATGACTAAAATATGATTAAAACTAAATGAAATGTATTCAAAAGACTAAGAGTAAAACAAATGAAAATTTGCTGTACAAATTAACACTGCGACTGATGAGGCCCAGACCCAGTGACACGCTCTGCATCCTCCAGCCGTCAGGGTGATGAGCCCCTGCTTGAGCCCCTGCCCTTTTGTCCGTCTGTAAAAAGTGCCCTCTCCACACCATGAATGCAGTTTTTACTATGGTGAAAGAAATGCAAATGCCCCCTTTCCATGCCATACTTGAAGGCGGCATTCAAGAGAATTGCCTTGTCCAAACTCTCCTGAACTTGAATGCAGCATCTTACGTTGAAAGAATTGCCCTCTCTGTGTAGAAATCCATGCCGTTGCACCCCATCGCCAGTATTGACTTGATTATGCTTAGTTCAGTGTGGTGTCACGCACTGAAAATAGCCGACCTCCAAGCTCACAACGCGTCGCAGAGCGACGCGTTGTGAGCTTGGAGGTCTGCTATTTTGGATATTTCCACCAAAAGACCCTTTTAGCAGATGTTGCCCCTGCCTCTCTAACATTCTCTGCATGTGCCAGGTGCTGCTGCCCATAAGAGTCATGCATGTTGCGGGGGTCGAACAAGACTCTGACAAAGGCCGGTAATAACAGTCACATGGCTCACATTCAGTCCAAAATCCACTGTCTGGCAGGCACCGCAAGAGCCTCAACCCCTTCCCACAACCACCCACGTCTTGGCTTTTACAATGGGCAGCATGAGGAGGGGTCCAGTAAAAGATTATAGGCTACAAGTTAGTGTTGAATTAACTAAAAGAGTACAAAGATGGAGGTCCATTTGGGTCCGTTCTTGATTTCCACCCAGTATTCTACTGTACGGTGCATAGGCCATATACATGCACACTCGTATAGACACGGAGGCACACACACACACACACACAAACACACACACACACACACACACACACACACACACACACACACACACACACACACACACACACACACACACACACACACACACACACACACACACACACACACACACACACACACACACACACACGCACACACACGCGCGCGCGCACGCGCACGCAACAAGCCAAGCTCACCGCAGGGATGGGAGTGCGCGGCAAGCGATTAAGGGCACAGAACAGATGCCCACCTGCTCCGCCTGAACCTGGCGGTGCCGCGGCTGTGCCATGGTGCCCCGGGTCGCCCCTGGGTGCCTTAATACGCTGTTTCCATCTGTTGCCTGGAAAGTGAAGGGCAGAGAAGTCCAAGTGCACAGACATCCTCCCCTCTCTCTCTCTCTCTCTCTCTCTCTCTCTCTCTCTCTCTCTCTCTCTAAAGTAACTAAGTACATTTACTTAAGTACTGTGCCTAAGTACAATTTTGAGGTGTTTGTACATTACTTGAGTATGTCCAATTTCCATTACTTTCACTTCTACTCCACTACATCTCGGATCCAAATATTGTACTTTTACTCCACTACATTTATATGAAAACTTTAGTTACTAGTCACTTTGCAGATATAAATGATTACATTATGAAACATACATTAATCCACTTCAGCCCTATTTTATACCTAGGCTATTTGAAAATAGCCGCTCTACAAGCTGACAAAGTGTCGCATTGTGAGCTTGTTGATCTGCTATTTTAAAATATTTTGTACTTTTAATTTTGGTACTATTCTGATCCCAATACTTTCGTACTTTTACTCAAGTACATTTTGAATTACTGACTTTTACTTGTAAGGCTGCCCTCAGACCAAAATACCTACAAGAGTGGAATCCGCGTTCCGCCAATGCATTTCAATGAGAAGGCGGCGGTTTCATGTCAGTGGAGGATATCTGCGCTCCGTGCAGACCTTGCGTTTATGCTGGAGCAAAGAAATTCTCCACGCAGATTCTGGTTTCCCCCCTCTGTCCAATCGGGTGAGTCGAAGGCGTAACATTCCGAGAATCAGGAAGGAACTGGGAGATGTTTTGTTTTGATCAAGAGTCTCATGCACCCAAATTCTTCTCTTTTTAGCTTGTTGCATCTCCCCTTCCAATAAAGCAAGGGCGAGTACCCTTCGCCTGTCCATTATAGAGTTGACACGTAAAATATGATGAGGATCGCTACGCTAGTGTAACAGGCTACAGGGAGGGAGGGCGGTGCGGGAAGTGAGTGACAGGGGCGTCACTGGCTTTGGGACGGAATATGCTCTCTGCGTTTTTTGCCAGCCGCGCACCAGAAGAGTTTATCCACTGCCGACCATATTTTGGTCTGAGGGCACCCTAACAGAGTATTTCTATACTGCAGTATTGATACTTTTACTTGAATAAAAATGTGAGTACTTTTTCCACCGCTGCCCCCCTCTCCCCTCGCCATATCTGCCCCCCCCCCCCCCTCACCAATCTGCTGCGAGAGGAGAAGGGAGAGAAAAAAAAAATTGTAAATTGTTGGAATAACACAAATGTCTGACTCCCCCCTTTTGATCCATCACACCCGACTAAAAGCCCCGCCGCTCCTCCAACTTTCAGCTGACAGACCAGTATTGTACGTTTTTAGCAACAATGACGGAATGAAAAGCGGGGAGGGGAGAGATGAACAAAGCTGCTCAGCGTGTCTTCTGTGATTTGGCTCAATCTCCTCCGTTTATCAAAAGACAGGCTGTCAGAAGAGGAGGGAAAAGGCCCCGGTATTTGCACAGAGAACAAAATAGCCACAAGATGACGGGGAGAGAAAGAAAGAAAGAAAGAAAGTGGAAAAAAAAAAAAAAAAAAAACGCCCATCACTAGAGTGCAATGTGTTTACACATACGTAGTAAAACATAGATATAGCCATGTATACCAGGGGTCCTCAATGTTTTCAGGCCAAGGACCCCTTAGTTGAGAGAGAGATGAAGCAGGGACCCCCACAACCGGTTCATAGTTTCCATATAGTTTCATCGTTTGACAGCACAACGATCAGTGTATTTTGGATTCATGTCAATTTGTGTTTTCAGATATTTAACCACTTGAACCGTCAACACTTAATAAACTTGACCTTTCACTCTGTATTTAGTCTGCTCTTTTTCCCCTCTAAACCTCTTTGCCAAAAATAGCCGATCTACAAGCTCACAACTTGCGCTGCGAGGCGTTGTGAGCTTGTAGATCGGCAATTTTTTGGCAACCGTTCCCAGAATATGGACACTATGGTTCAAGTTGTTATTATGAAAAAGTATTGTAAGATATGGAGGACACCCTGTAGTAACTCTGAGGATCCCCTAGGGGTCCCCGGACCCTCTGTTGAAGTCCCCTGATGTATACTGAATCTCCTGTCCGTCAAATAGCGGTGTTTGCCCCCCCTCCTCCCTTTATTATCCCCCCCCCCCCTTCTCCTCCTGCAGTCATAAATGATTATTATCAGCACAATGCCTGCCTTTATTCTAATTACCTTGTAAATAAACTTGCTTGTCATTACTTTTCAAACCAATTACAGGCTGCCTAATGGCAGTGCTTAATTAGCAAGGCGCTCTGCCGGATAGAAAAAAAAGAAAAGAAAAGAGAGAGAGAGAGAGAGAGAGAGAGAAGAAAAGAAACAGAAGAGAGGATGGGGGGAAGAGTGGAATGAATGGAAGAGAAGAGAGATATGTGGAAGGTGGGAGGGGGGGTGGGGTCCGCATTCTGTGTAATTATACAGTCGTCACATCATGTGTTTTCTCCACTTTTCTCTCCTCTCGCCGTTTCCCGACGGCCGCGTCACAAAAGAGCAGTGTTTCTCAACCTTTTTTCTGCATGGGCACACTTTTCATGTCCCCAGAATCCATGGGCACACCAACATAATACGGGGGTGTAAATATCGTCACTGGACAAGGAAGAAACCTTGTATTTCTAAGTTTCAAATTTGTACGTTTCTTCGCAAAGTAAAGCCCTGCTTCATCATAAAAGGCTGTCGCACAACAGTAGTGAAAACAGACGATCTACAATCGGCTGTTTTCACTAGTTTAAATCATTTTTAAAATTCAAGCAGTTTCAAGGGGCACACTTGACCCTTCCCCGGGGCACGCCAAAAGTCCCCAGGCACAGTGGTTGAGAAACACTGCAATAGAGCAGTGGTGGGGAAAGTATTCACGTTTTACTTAAGTAATACTGCAATGAGGAAATACTCAAGTTACTAAGTTAAAGTCCAGAATTCGACATGTACTTGAGTAAAAGTGCAAAAGTAGTTGGTATCAAAAGGTACTATTATGACATAACAAACATAAAAGTCTTTGTCCTGGTCCTTAAAACGTGCATTAAAAAATGTCAAAACTGAAAACTCCACTCCAGTGAGACATGGCAGGTTTTTTTTCTCTCTCTGTGTTCTGTTGCATTTTGACTTGATAATATACCTAGATTCCTGTAGGTGTAGTAGCTCAGGAACATTCCTGTTAATCATCATCTCTTTTGGAACGCGACAACCAAAGTGGTAAATGGTAAAAATGGTGCATTGGAACGATACAAACACAGTGGAAAGTAAGTGTCTTGCACGCGCACAAAGGCGCGCGTGCAAGACGCCAGTCATGTTGCCATACCTTAGCTTTTTCTGAACTGACGCCACTGCTCTCTCTCTCTCTCTCTTTCTCTCCCTCTCTCTCTCTCTCCCTCCCTCTCTCTCTCTCTCTCTAACAATGGTAGAGCTCTGCAGGCAGCTGACCCGGACCCCCTAATAGCGCTGTGGCAGCCGTGGCCCCTCGCAGCTGGAGGACAGGAAACAGCAGAACGCTTGCATGTCGGCCCGCCCCCTCTCCGCCCCACCCCCCCTCCCCTCAGTGTCACCCTCCTCACCCCGTCTCCCCCCCCCCCCCCCCCCTATTCATGCTGAGCCCAATCGCTGCCTCAGATTATACTTTTTATAAGTAATTACTACTCCGTCAGTCGCTAGCCTGGCGGGCACAAACCTCTCATCTAACGATGCTCTAACTTTTTTTATGTGCCATTTCAAAACTTCACACGTCCGACGTTGAGCTTGTAGATCAGCTATTTTTGCTATTGTTATGTCTTCTGACTTTAAAGTTCAAAGTTTAAATCTACCTATGAAGGTGGATTCTGCTTTTCACTGGGAATGGAGTGGTTTCCACCGCCACTGCTGTATTATTATGGGTGAATGTAATGCACGATTATTATAAAGCGCCTTGGATAAAGGCGCCATATAAATGCAGCACTCAACATTTACCGCAAATCTGCTACTTTTACCGCGTTTGAATTTCGACTCCTGAAAAGTAACAGTTTTAGGACGTAAAAAGTATAATAATCTGAGTGATGACGGATGCACCCGCAGTGCTGTCTGAAACCTTGCTACTACAGCTGGATTTATTTCAGTTTGTAATCCATTGTGGCTGCGTTACACCAACTCAGATTGCATTACCGTTTGGACTTCACAGCGAGGAACCTACTTTTTTTTTACGATGACTACATGTCGCTGTAATCTTTCTCATTCTCGTCTCTTTGCCTATGCTTGTCGGTGACGAACCACAAAGGGCTTTTACAACAAACAACACCAAATGAAATCAATGTTCGCTCTGATACTGATACCGTCATGGCTGAAATGATGATAGGCCTTTATATATTTTTGCAAGCGGCGCGGCTGGCTGTCAAAGCTATATTCACCGTCATTATAATAATGGTGGGAATAGCCAAGACAATAATTAGAGTCCATTTTTCCTTGACAGAGGGCTGTGTGGAAGAGGCAGTGGCCCTCTATTATTAAGAGAGAATGTTCTGGCCCCGGTAACGGCTCTCTGAATGGATGGCATCTAAGTGCTTTGAAGAAAGGATGAGTGTCCAGTCCACATTATGTTCCATCACCACTTAAGACCCATACTTTTGCCGTGCCAAAAAAAAAATATTTTTTGAGATGTTTTGAGCGGTGCCAGCCATCAGTGGCCCTAGGAAAGAATTGTGTGTGTGTGTGTGTGTGTGTGTGTGTGTGTGTGTGTGTGTGTGTGTGTGTGTGTGTGTGTGTGTGTGTGTGTGTGTGTGTGTGTGTGTGTGAGTGACTGTGTGTCACCCCATTACGGCCGTCAGTTTCTTACAGAATATATCGAAAGAGAACGTGAAAAGCACAAAAAGCATGAAAGACAAAGTCTGTCTGTCTGTCTCTCTATATGTATATACTGTATACATATATACACACACACACACACACAGACACACACACACAGACACACACACACACACACACACACACACTGCATCTACTGTACACACACACACGCACGTGCGTGCAAGAAGGGAGCGCACGCACACACAAAATGTCTCTTCAACTGTGCTGTTATCAGGCCCAGTCCATCTGACA
>NC_137810.1:53179250-53197750 GCF_963921795.1 Nannobrachium achirus | reverse complement strand
ATGCTGGTGTTTGGGGGGGGGGGGGGGGTTTAATATAAGAAACCTGCCAGCATAATTGCGTTTTGGGCCTGTTATCCGTGGCTGCATCAGGGCCTCGTTTGGCGACAGTTTCGGGCGCCTTATCTGGCTGCCATTCTCTCCCTATCCGGAACCCAATCAAATTTGCTGCGGCTAGCTAGGAACGGGCACGGGGAGGGAGGGATGGAGCACTGATAAGGTTGGGTGGGTGGGGGGGGGGGGGGGGGGAGCAGTGGTAGGGGGAAGACGGGCAAAACTTGTACTTTTTATTTATTTTTTCATGTGCGAGGTGGGATTTTATTATTATTATTATTTTTATTTTTTTATCTAATTCGAAATGAATGGTTGACTTGGCTGGCTTATCTGGCTGGCATTAATGGACTGTCATGCTGTGAAGGCACAGGAAAGTCAGGAGAGCAGGAGAGTAGGTAGGCAGGCAAAGTGAGGGACTGTGAAGTTCAGGCCAGGCACAAAAACACACCGGCAGGCCAGGAGATGGGGAAGGCTATGGGGCTGTTAAGTCTGACATCATTTTGTAGGCAGAAGAGAATTTCTGCCCCCAGTTTCCGTGAATCTTTTTACTATTTTTACTATTTACACATTTTTCTTCTCTTTGTTGTTGAAAGGAAAGTGTTAGAATTATACTTTAGTCGTTATTTTTGTCTCGGATCTGTTGAAATAGCGAGGAACAGATATTGACAATAAATCTGCTTGGAGGTCTGACTACAAAATGATGTCACGGCTTAAAAGCCCCATAGCAGGCAGGGAGGGAAGACATACATACAGTACAGTCCAGCATGGGTTTTCAATTATTTTTTGACTCAGGGCACCCCTGTAAATATCTTTTTCATCCACAGCACCCCTGAATTACACTGTTCCTTTTTATAATCTTACATCCTATTGGAGAAATATCCGTTTCCATCAGAACTGACTGAAAGTTATAAAGTTATACTTGACGTTTAACCACTTGAACCCCAGCATCCCTATTCTGGGGGGAAGGTTCACCAAAAATAGCCGATCTACAAGCTCACAACGCGTCACAACAGTTGCCGTAGATGGAAAAAGAATCATCAAGTACAGTGCAAATCAGGTCTGTTTTAACTAAGCATAGTGACGTGATATTGATGTAGTGAAATGGCACCCCAGGGTGTCCCGTCACCCACTTTGAAAACCCTTGCAGTACAGTGCAGGCACTGGTGGACAAAGTATAACGTTGCTGTTCAGCAGAAACCTCTTAATATCTCCATATTGTTGTTGTCGGGTGTCCAAAACTGTTCGTTTTGCAGTAATAAAAGCAAAAAGGTCTATCTTTTTCTTTTTTAAACTACAGTACCAAGGGCCTATAATATAGGCCTATCCTAATAGGCCTCATGAAAGTGACACATTCTTTCATAATAATAAAAGTTTAGGAAAGTTTTACATACATTTTAAATCACTTTACCGCAACAGGTAAAGCTGTTGGTTTTTAGTTAACTTATAAAACGTATTAAACAGCGCAAACACCCCCTGTCCACGCATTTTTTGATGTGTAATCTTAAAACTGATTAATAACACAAAAAAAAAGAAACACTTACATTTATGCGGAGAGTTAACCAGCCATAGTTGGGAGGCCAATTTTAATTCAATAACACCAGTCTGCACGCCAATTAAGCCACAGGCCTATTACACCAGAGGGTGTTCGTTAGCCTTGGGATTGCCATGACAGTGATGTGGTTAGGAATGAGATGCCTGGGCCTCATTCTGTTAGCAACGCTGAAGTGAAGAGACAGCAATGGAAAACATATTTTTTTAATTGATGCAGTCATCAAAATCTAAACACACTTTACCATTTACCGTATCTAAGGGTCAAAACAAGTTTATGAAGAACTAATTACACACGCTGAAGATTCCATTAGCCTAGCAATGCAACTAGCTATACGAAATACAGATTAGCCACTTAGTGCAAAATGTGTTTATAATTCTGTCTGCATCAATGGCAATGTGATATTTACAGGATGTGACAGCGTATTTCATTTGAGCGTGGTTGTGAAGTGTGATTTATATCGGATTTTGAGCACAGTTGAGGTAGCCTATATACTTAGTCGTGATTTCATGAGAAAGTTTGAGATACGGTGCCTTGGAGCGGTGATTCTCAACCTTTTCAGGCCGCAACCCCCAAAATAATCATATTTTAAGGTATTAAAAAGTCCTTAAATTGTCACTTTAGAAATGTGCTATAGACTTTATGTGCGTCTGTTTACTTTCAAGTGAGAAAACAGTGTTGCACATTAAGTTAATCATCTGGGGACCCCCCCAAAAATCATCCGTGGTGGATATAAATTTAATCCATTCAGAACGGGTACACATTATAGTGTATCATTATTTTATGCTTTAACTATTGAAAAATAGTAGATATACAAGCTCACAGCGCGGCACCGAGTGCCGCGCTGCAAGCTTGTAGATCTGCTATTTTTGAATGCCTTAGAGCAGTGTTTCCCAACCACTGTGCCGTGGACCTTTGGTGTGCCCTTTGAGATGCGTTGGTGTTCCCTTTGAAATTTGACAGTGAAATCACAATTTAAGGACTTTTTTAAAAACCTTTTTAAATACCTAAAAAAAAGGGAAAAAAAGACCATTACTGCATCAAAAGTAATCAACAAACTATATATATATATGTATAAAAAAATAAAAAAAATAGCCAAACACACCGTACCGGTATGGGAATGTTAAGTCTGACATCATTTTGTAGGCAGAGGAGAACTTTTGCCCCCCAAAAAAGCGAATCTTTTTACTATTTACAAATTTTTCTTCTCTTTGTTGTTGAAAGGAAAGTGGTAGAATTATACTATAGTCGTTATTTTTGTCTCGGATCTGTTGAAATAGCGAGGGACAGATATTGACAATAAATCTGCTTGGAGGTCTGACTACAAAATGATGTCACGGCTTAAAAGCCCCATATCTAGGTGTGCCCTGGGATCTTTTGGCTATGAAAAATGTACCCTGGCAGAAACCCTGCCTTAGAGGGTGTGTTTCTAGCCCGGTGGCTACTAGTGGGTGGGTGGAGGCACTAGAGCTGTAGCGGCACTAAATCACAATGATGCCTGTTGTCCATTTGCAGTCATAATATGATGTATCAGCCACCTACTACACACGCACACGCACAGGTTTAGGCATTAGCTGTTCTAGTGAGGACACCCACGGTTTTTAGGATGGCATCGAAAATATAGCCGAAACATTGCGGCTCTATAAGCTCACAAGCGATATTCTCACGGTGTGTGATCTCGCCACAAGCGACAAACGAATTATAAAACAGGGAATTAGTAATACACACACACACACACACACACACACACACACACACACACACACACACACACACACACACACACACACACACACACACACACACACACACACACACACACACACACTAGGGATGGGACGATATGAAAATTTCATATCACGATTATTGTGACAAAATAAATTGCGATTTACGATGTTATCACGATAATCAAAATCCATTATCATGGGGCAGAACATTTGCCAAAAATAGCAGATCTACAAGCTCACGTTGTGAGCAATTTTTTGGCAAAGACATAGAGAGTGAAAAAAAAGACTGTATCAAGTATGATGTTTTAAGTTATAAGTACCTTTTACCAATTATAGAGGGTTCAAGTGGTACCGGAATCGGATATGCAGCTCAGCAAATAATAGGTCAGTTCATCCCAGTGCATGACGGAGGACGATATCACGATGAATTAAATCTCCACAATACGATTATCGTGAGTGTTTTTTATCGCGATAAACGATGATATCGCTTATCGTCCCATCCCTAACACATGCAGAGCAGACGCACGCGCACGCGCGCACACGCACGCACGCACGCACGCACACACACACACTGCCCTGTTGTGTGCTGTTATGTTGGCTGTCTGCAGGCCCGCCTGTGCAGTTTCCATTTTAAAACATATTCTTTGGACCGTGGAGGGGAGAGAAAAAACAAGAAGGTCTCCTCCTCCGTGCCTAAAAATACCTCCTGCCATTTACCTAGCATTAGTCATGGACCTCTATGAACAGAAGAGCATGGCCATGTAAATACTGCATGTATTGCATGGGAATGTGTAGTACCACTTGGTGGAGACGGTGTGTGTGTGTGTGTGTGTGTGTGTGTGTGTGTGTGTGTGTGTGTGTGTGTGTGTGTGTGTGTGTGTGTGTGTGTGTGTGTGTGTGTGTGTGTGTGTGTGTGTGTGCGTGTAATAGTGGGAGGGGGTGGTGGGCGGGTTTGCTGCGTCATTGGGTACGTGTACAAGGCTGTCACACAAAAGTAGTGAAAACAGCCGATCTACAAGCACACAACGCCTTGTGGTGCGAGGTGTTGTGTGCTTGTAGATCTGCTATTTTCACTAGTTTAGTTCATTTTTAAAATGATGCTTAAAATAATGCGTGCGTGCGTGTGCGTGCGTGCGCGTGTGTGTATGTAATAGTGGGTGGAGGTGGTGGGCGGGTTTGCTGCGTCATTGTGTACGTGTTCACATTCTCACAGCCAACAGAGCCCAGCATTCTGGTTCTCATTGCTTGGCTAAAATAATTCCTTTGAAAGTGAAAAAAAAAGGATCCCTTTGAAATGTAAAATTGAATAAGCACACATTGCTAAATCCTCAACTTATGGAGAGTGCCTGAAGCGGCATGAAGATGGGCTTGGAATTTTAACGTCAGCTCTTATGGGGGGGGGGGGGGGGGGGGGGGAGAACAACAACAAAAAACAAAAACACATCGCCATCATTGGTCTTTAAACGTATCTGCTCTTGTCTCTGCACTGCAGTAAGCAAATCAGAATCAATGCCTTTAAATGAGTTTCAGAATGATGAGGAGATGACTCATGTTTTGAACCATTGGACATACGAGAACATTGACGTCACCCATTGGTTTTTCGACAAAGACCCGCTTTGAAGCCACTATTTCAGCCAATTCACCCTTTTTCAGCCTACTGATTGGTCCCTGACTGACCAACCAGCAGGCTCTCTGTGCCTTAATTGTCCCAACCCTTGTTCCGCCTTTTTTATGTTGAATTTGCAAAAACATCATTTTTGGAGAAATAAAAACATGCCCAGTCATTATATTGCACCTGAGAGGCTCCTTTTTACTGAAACCAAGTTTAAAATGAGAATTGAATACACAAAATAACAATAAGAAGCAACTGAATTTCAATGGTAGTGGATAGAGAGAAAGGACTTATGTCCCACCAAGACATCAACCAATGGGTGCGAAGAGGGGCGGGACAACGGGCGGGACTAATGCAACCGGAAACTAATGCTATTGGCCGAAAGGGCTAGCGAGGGCGGGTCTTCACCCAGTAGAACCAGTAGAAGCCCTATCCACAACTTTCCAACATCCCATCGTGCATTGCGCAGAAAGTGTGCGGCAGCTTCCGGTGCCGCAGCCGAGTGTGATCTACAAGCTCACAGCGGTTGCATCTGCGACGCGACGTGAGCTTGTATGTCTGGCATTGTCTGCTGTTAACCGGAAGTGTCCCGCAGATAATGCTACAGTAAATTCTCGCGGAAACAGGTGGATACCCTAGTACTGTAAAGTAGTCAAGTCTCTTGAATGGAGCGTTAATTCATCTGCATTCATCTGCAAAAACAGGCGATCTACAAGCACACAACGCCTCGCAGTGCGAGGCGTTGTGTGCTTGTAGATCGCCTGTTTTCACTACTGTTGTGCGACAGCCTTGTATGATGAAGCAGGGCTTTACTTTGCGAAGAAACGTACACATTTGAAACTTGGAAATACAAGGTTTCTTCCCGACAGTGACGATATTTACACCCCCGTGTTATGTTCGTGTGCCCATGGATTCTTGGGACATGAAAAGTGTGCCCATGCAGAAAAAAGGTTGAGAAACACTGTTCTAGGCCATTAATGAGAACTGCATCGCTTTAACAACTTCCTCATTGGCTCCAATTTTTAAAACCGATCCTTGCTGCCTGAAAGTAGCATAAAGAGTGAGGCTTATATTTATATACTTTCCCAGCAGGTGTGTAGCATGAAAATATACTGTAGTGTCTTCTCACATGAACCTGCCTACCTTCAAGATGTGAATTGTGTAATGGAATTCTGCAAATGTGACAGAATAATTAACAGATTGTGTTTAGTGTCTGACACTTCCAGAGCTGTGACAAGCTAAATTAAGGGAATGGAGATATTTGTATTTGACAGGGGAGAGAAAAAAAAAAGAAGAAATGGAAGAGGGATTACTGCTGTGTTTGTTTTTACTTGCACATGCAAGTTGAAATATGCATCCTGTGTTGCTGGAATCTGCTTCAAAGTGTGCACATTATTATTTGTCTACTTGCAGTTAGCCAACAAATGTCCTTGCTCAGCAAAATAATAATAAACGTGAATTGCTTGCACAAAACATAGGTTAGGGTTGAAGCCACAGTATTGGAATCATATTCAGTATGCATACATGGTTTTTGTTTGTAAGCTACTTTAAAAAGAATTGATCTGCAAACCTTGCTTTAGTTTAAGACCTGCTTTTCTCCTGTATCCGACCCAACCCAAACCCAAAAGAAAGACATGGTTCTGAATTACCCATTCAGAACGGGTACACATTATTTTGTATCATTATTTTATGTTTTAACTATTGAAAAATAGCAGATATACAAGCTCACAGCGCGGCACCGAGTGCCGCGCTGCGAGCTTGTAGATCTGCTATTTTTGAAAAATCCTGAAAATTCGAATTTTGACCCGATTCTACAAGTGTCTTTTGAATCCTTCTAAGATTTTTTGAAAAACCTATGTTTCTATGTCAGCAATCTGGCCAGCCATCGTCAAAGAAAAGGTCCTTTTCACTTAACTGGAGCTCAGTTAGTCTGTTCTTGAGAGACTACTATGTCAGTGGTTCTCAAATCTTTTCATGAAGGACCCCCAAAATTATATTTATTTGGCCACGGACCACCATTTCAAAATATTTAGTTCCAGGGACCCCCCAGAAGCAAAATTTGAGTTACAAAAGTTTGCTTTGAAAATACATATTCAAAGATTTGCACACATTTTCACGACTTTTTCAAAAATAGCAGATCTACAAGCTCGCAGCGCGGCACTCGGTGCCGCTCTGTGAGCTTGTAGATCTGCTATTTTTCACTGGTTAAAGCATTCAATAATTCTAAGCCTAAATGGGTTAAAAAGAATTGATCTGCAAACCTTGCTTTAGTTTAAGACCTGCTTTTCTGCTGTATCCGACCTAACCAAAACCCAAAAGAAAGACATGGTACAGAATTAACTGTAGGGCATAATGTTTGTGCAGATGATAACCTCATTGAGGAGCTGAAGGTCTGCTTATTACAGTAGGTCGTGTCGAAATGTTGACATAATGTAACATTTGTTCTACGGTCCATTTGTTCAACACGGGTGAATGTTAATATGGTGAAATGCTAACCTGCAGATGCTGGTGAATGCTAACCTGGTGAATGTTAACCACTATGCCTAACCCTATAACCCAAACCCTAACCTCAGTAAAACTATGCCTAAACCTAACCCTAACCCTTAGTCGAAATAATGAGAGATTTCTCCTATTACTGTAGGTTACTTGATTCAACTAATAGTTTTTTTGACTCAGTTCCACAGATACATGTTGAGAAAATAGCAGAGCAACAAGCTCACGTGAGGTGCTGTGAGATTGTAGACCGTCTTTTTCTCTCTCTTTCTTATATTATATTTGACAATTTGACCAATGTTTGACCAGTTTTTATTATAGTTTGGCGATTACTTTTAATACATCAATGGTCTTTTTCTTTTCTTTCTTTTTGTTTTGTTTTAACTATTAAAAAGGTCATATAAGTTGCTGTCACTGTCATCTGGGGACCCTACAAAGATTATGTGTCGAACCCCCCAGGGGGTCCCGACCCCTAGGTTGAGTAGCAGTGGATTTGGATGAATGGAAGCAAGCAGCCTCACGAAAGAGATTAAGTCAGCCTGAGTTTAATCACAAAATAAAATTACATTTCTTGCTGGTATCAGACAATTATACAAGGGAATCGCTCCCTAAATGAAACTGATGACACATGAAAGAGTAATGTATTGTATCATACCACGGATAACAATTAAGAAAAACTTATTTTCATCTCTCCCATGCTTGGGAGATAACGATTCATCTCTTTTTGCATGGGGAGATTTAATATGTACGAGTATGTTTATAGCTGCCATTTGGAATGATGCAAGTCGTATAGCACAGTGCCTTAGTAATACGTTTTGGAGCTTGATTCACCAAAGCATATCAGCTTCATAGTGCGTAAACACTCTTGACATCAAATGTCGGTTTGCGGGAAGAAAAAAAAAACGGTTGTTGTATTTTTCCACCGGGGAAATTAGACAAATCTTATAAAAACCTTGTGAAAAAAAAGGGATAATAATAATATGGCATGTTATCAACATAATGTCACGGGGCCAAATACGGAGAGTAGATTACGGGAATGAATCGAAAATGAGCTGGAAATGAGCGTGGCTGTGTATTTATTTATATATTTATATATTTATGTATTGCCTCCCCGGCCTCTTGCCTGCAGATCTCTCCTCGGTCTATATTTGGGCATAGCAAGAAGAGAACATTTAATAATGCAATCACGTTACGCTGTCGCACTTCAAAGTATTTACTGAATCGCTGCCGGGGGTTAGGATTTTAAGCCATTCAGAACGGGTGTACACGTTATTGTGTATCGTTATTGTATGCTTTAACCATTGAAAAATAGCAGATATACAAGCTCGCAGCGCGGCACCGAGTGCGAAAAATCGTGAAAATTGGAATTTTGACCCGATTCTATAAGTGTCTTTTGAATCCTTCTAAGGTTTTTTTTTTAAAAACCTGTGTTTCTATGTCAGCAATCTGGCCAGCCATCGTCAAAGAAAAGGTCCTTTTCACTTAACTGGAGCTCAGTTAGTCTGTTCTTGAGAGACTAATGTGTCAGTGGTTCTCAAACCTTTTCATGTGAAGGACCCCCCAAAATGATATGTATTTGGCCACGGAACCCGCATCTCAAAATATTTATTTCCAGGGACCACCCAGAAGCAAAATCGTTCGCTTTGAAAATACATATATTCAAAGATTTGCACACATTTTCACGACTTTTTCAAAAAATAGCAGATCTACAAGCTCGCAGCGCGGCACCGAGTGCCGCGCTTGTAGCTTGTATATCTGCTATTTTTCACTGGTTAAAACGTTCAATAATTCTAGGCCTAAATGGGTTAAATTGTGAATAAATGTGTTTATGGATGAGGCAGGTAGCAGCAGCACACTGTGGCTAATCTGACAGACTGGAACAGAGGAGAGCCGCCGAGTGTTAGGAACGCCACGATCAGGTGAAGGTTAGCGTAGCCTCCGCCAGGCATCAATCTCCATGACAGTACACACATCAGGTGTTTTTTTTATATCTTCTGCTGGGTAGAAAACCCTGTATGTCCCAAAACCCACTCCTACCCACTCCCAATTATTATTATTTAGGCCTAGAATTATTGAATGCTTTAACCAGTGAAAAATAGCAGCTATAAAAGCTCACAGCGCGGCACCGAGTAAGAAATGGGATTGCTGGTGTGTGTTCGTCTTTACTTTGCACAAAATAGCGTCACTTGATGTCAGGTGGAATACTTGTATGTCCCAAACCGTTCCCTTTTTTATTATTATATCTTTTTTTAAACTTAGTGAAAGTAGCCGATCTAAAAGCTCACAAAGCGGCGCATGCACATGTGAGCTTGTGTAGATCTATTTTCTATTTTCACTATACTTTTGTGCGATGTTCTTGTATGACGAAGTAGAGCAATGATTTACAGGGAAAAGAGTTGAAGTAATGTATGTATGTTCGCCTTGCTCAAATAAATTATATCTTTTTTCACTAACGACGGAGTGCCTTGGAAATTCCTTCTCTGTAAGTCTGCTGTCTATACCTTGGAACTTAGCAGTACTTCATTGAAACCTTTTTTTGTTAATGTATGTATGTGTCAGTGTTTTTGAGATTCAGTAAGATTGAGAACAGGAGCGCTCGTTTTTGGGCACAAGGTGGAGCAAGAGGTGCCTCCTTCGGGGAACTACCCATAATTAGTCCTACAGGGTTATAGATTTAGGAATAGTTTTACGGAGGTTAGGTTTAGGTTTAGGTTTAGGCATAGTTTTACTGAGGTTAGGGTTAGGATTAAGGTTAAGTTTAGGCATAGTTTTACTGAGGTTAGGGTTAGGATTAGGGTTAGGTTTAGGCATAGTAGCATTCACCAGGTTAACATCCACCAGTGTTGGCAGGTTGGCATTCACCGGGCCCATAAGGTGAACTAAAACAAGCGCTCCTTTCTCAATTCTACTGGTTTTTCAAATATACTGTAACATATGTATGTATGTATGTATGCTGCCTTCAGGAAGGAGATACGGTATTCCAGCATACAATAAGGTCATACTAAAAACGTCCTTTGTCCATCAGTCGACTTTAAGGCTTAACCAGGAGTTTGGCCAGGGCTATAGGCTAGGCAGTGGACATGGCTCTGTCTGTATGTCCTTATGTATGTAATCCTGTTTTGTTCCTTTGTGTCATGTCAAATGTGTGTATATATGTTTCGCATATATGGCTGTTGTTTTTCAGTGTGAACTGACAATAAAGTACTATATCATATCGTCGTTGTCGGGTGGAAACCTTGTATGTCCAAAACCGTTCATTTCGCAATTATCATTTTAAAAATGATTTAAACTAGTGAAAACAGCCGATCTACAAGCACACAACGTCTCGCACCGCGAGGCGTTGCGTGCTTGTAGATCTGCTGTTTTCACTACTTTTGTGCGACGGCCTTGTACGATGAAGCAGGGCTTTGCTTTGCAAAAGAACGTACAAATGTGAAACTTGGAGATGTGAGGTTTCCACCGGACAACAACGATATGTAGATGTGAGGTTTCTGCCTGACGGGAGACGGCGTGATAGACAGAGAGAGACAGAGAGAGAGAGAGAGAGAGAGAGAGAGAGAGAGAGAGAGAGAGAGAGAGAGAGAGAGAGAGCATGAGAGATGAGGGGTGGAGTGAGTAGCTAAGGAGAATGATAAAAAGACAGAATGAAAAGCGAGAGCGACGGAGGGAACAAGCCAGTATAAAAAGGAGATGAGGTTTGGCTAGATCAATAGAGAAGAGTTGCCATGGCAACATGTCACCTAGAACATCATTGTCATGTTGCGCGCGCGAGCGTGTGTGTGTGTGTGCTGTGTGTGTGTGTGTGTGTGTGTGTGTGTGTGTGTGTGTGTGTGTGTGTGTGTGTGTGTGTGTGTGTGTGTGTGTGTGTGTGTCCTTTTTTTTTCTCTACTTCTTCTCCCAGTACAACGTTTACATGAAAATTGGAATCATTCACACGAGAGAACAAAAAAAAAAAGCGAGTGAGAGAAATGTAATGAAATCAAATCAAACAGAAAAACATGACGGTGTTGACAGATGCAAAGGTCTAGAGAGTGACTGACGTGGGAGATATTTGTGATTGCGTGTGATTTGCCCGGGCTCCGCTGGAAACCATTTTCTATTAGCGCTGTCGGGATGAGGCTTAATGCGGGCTTGTTGTTCATAAACGATTCGAGGGGCCAAATTACCCCAAAATTGGATGGTCTGCTGGGTCGAGGAGACAATGAGTCCGAAAAGTCTGTCAAATTATTTTGGGGGGGTCCCCGGATGATTAACCTAATGTGCAACGTTGTTTTCTCACTCAACAGTAAACATACCAACATAAAGTTTACACATTTCTAAAGTGACAATTTAAGGACTTTTTAATACCTCTAAAATTACAATTAAACATTGGCCAAACATTGCAGAAATTGTGAAAATAGCCGATCTACATGCTCACAACGCCTCGCAACGCGAGGCGTTGTGAGCATGTAGATCGGCTTTTTTCACAATAGAACCGGGATATGCAAAATGCAATTCCTCAACTCTTAGTGCTTCAGGGTGGGGGGTCCCCAGTTATAATTATTTTGGGGGATCGCCGCCTGAAAAGGCTGAGAACCACTACCTTAATACACCCACACTTCGCACTGCACATACCCTCCCCAAAAAACACAGGCAAACGCAGCAAAAACAATGTCCACAATGCACCGCGGCAGCTACAGTACAGCCCTGTACACGGCTCGCCTTGTTCTCCCACCAAAACAACCCTTCCCTTAACGGCGTCGCCCCCGTATTCCTAACGAAGGAAGGCAGCTCCCTCGCTGTGTCTGCAGCTCACCAACAACAACACCACCAACACCACCACCACCACCAACACCAACAACACCTCGTTGCACTGCCGGTTCCCGCTAGAACCCAGTCCGAGGGAAGGCGCTGTATGGTGTGCAGCCCATATGCTCTAAAAGACTAGAGCTTCTACCAGTGATGGTACGCGAGGGTATTGCAACCCTCCAAATAATTGGAAAATACTATGATTTTTTATGATGGTATAACATTAATGTATTATTATTATTATTACTAGTAAGACTCCCTAATCGGGAGATAAGCGACCGTCAGGTCGCATGCAGCGTGATTTTAGGGCAAAATGTGTAGGAGCAGTGTCCAAAAATGTGTTTTGCAAGAATCGGCCTCATGGTGGCGCTAGAGAGGGCCATGTGAGAATTGATGGGTTAGAGTTAGGGTTAGGCTGTGGTTTGGCAGGCAAGGAGTGTGTGTGCAAAATGTGGCATGGATCGGTGCAACGGTTGTAGAGATATGAGCAGGGCAAAAGTGCGACGTGTGACGTGTGAGTGACGGACTGACTGACTGACTGACGGACTGACGGACTGACTGACTGACGGACAGGCGGACAGCTGGTCAAGGTTTTGACAGTAACTGCGACCTGGCGGTCGCAATTATCATCATCTTTGAAACCTTGAAAAAACGTTGTGATACCGATACTGTAAATAGCAACTTTGAACTATACTACATTGGTTCCATTGTTCCAAGCCCGGCACACAATAAATGGTAAATGGTAGATGGTGCATTTATATAGTGCCTTTATCCAAGGCGCTTTGCAGAGATTGTGCATTACATTGACCCATTCACACACACACATTCATACACCAATGGCAGAGGAACCAATAAACCATGCAAGGCACCGGGAGCAACTAGGGGTTCAGAGTCTTGCTTAAAGGACTCTTCGACACCAACTCTGGGGGAGCCCGGGATCGAACTGGGAACCCTTCAGGGACCCTCTGTGTTCTAATGACGGTTTCTCTACCCCTGAGCCACTGCCACCCCCTCGATTGATTGATCATTAAAATAAACATGCTCTGAAAATGCACGCACATGCACTGAAAATTGTATATTTGGTATATTTTCAGGTATACACCCACACTTCGCAATGTACATACACTCCCCTAAAACACAGGCAAACACTGCAAAAACAATGTCCAGAATGCACTGTACACAGCTCGGTATAACCTGAAAATATAGTGCGTTAAGTGGTAGGGCATTTACGAATAGTGATTTTTAGTATTCGAATTATTCGACCTCAAAGTATTAATATTAATATTTATCTGAGTCACATTAAATGTAATACCTACAATTCCAAGTGCTTGTCAGGGTGGGGGTCCCCAGTTCAAATATGTTTATTTTGGGGGTCACGGCCTAAAAAGGTTTGAGAACCCCTGGCATAGAGCATTAACAAATTCATCCACCAGGGGCATTGACAACGCATTCTTATGACTTCCTATCTAGCCAAGTTGTTTTTAAACTATATATATTTTTTAAAGAGAAAACAATACAAAAAAAATCAAATAAGCGAATATTCGACTTCGGTGAACAACGTCGAATAGTGACTTTGATATACGAATATTGGAATATTTGGTGAATGCCCTATTAACTCATTAAAAGCCTCAGACATTAACGGATTATAATATCCAGAGTGCCTCCCACCCCCCCCCCATTCACGGCCGTTCTCTTATTTTGTCTTATTTTGAAGGCCACCGGAAGTACTTCCGGTCTGACGTCATCGGATCCTTCGACTGAACCGATCATTGTTTATGTGGAGCCATGCTGGATCGGCTCGTAGCGTTTATACATGTGTTTTATAAGCGAGCATCTGCCTCCATCTTCGCTTCTAAAGTGTAGTTTTGAGATAATGGACATTAAAGATGAGGCGGCCCGTCCACCTCAATGTTATGGGATGACTATTGTGTGCTCGTGGAGCCGTGATGATGACAAATCAGCGCGGATTTCGTCTCCGGAGCGTCGGCCATTGTACTAGGTATTTTTACTCGCCGTTACAGTAATATATTACTTTTCCCGCGACATCGCGTGGATGGCACTATAGATACTCTATTACTTTTCCCGCGACATCGCGGGGTTGGCTTTTAATGAGTTAAGTGGACGGATGGGTGGGCCTGGAAAACAAGATTCCAAGATGCTCAAAGGGGCCCTGATCCAGAAGAGGTTGAGAATCCACTGCTCTAAGATTCACCCTGGATGGATCATCTATGCAATCCATTTTTCAGCTGGGAGGGGGGAGGGGTGGACATCTTCCCTGGGCCCAGATGGTGTCATTACCGTGGTAAGGCTGAGTGATTATACACCACACACACTGGGAAAAACAATGGGCTCACACACTTCCATAGGCATCCTGCCTGACATGATGCCTCCCTCTCCCTCCCTCCCTCCCTCTCTCTCTCTCTCTCTCTCAGGCACATGCACACATAGACATCAAAGGGGGCTTGAGACCCTGCCCTTTTATCCGTAAGTAAAAAAGTGCCCTCTCCAGGCCGTGAATGCAGTTTTTACTACGGCGAAAGAAATGCAAACGCCTCCTTTCCATGAAATCCATGCCGTTACGCCGCATCTCCAAGGATTGACTAACTTTATTATGCTTAGTTCAGTGTAGTAGCACACATCGAAAATAGCCGACCTCCAAGCTCACAGCGCGTCGCAGCGCGACGCGCTGTGAGCTTGGAGGTCGGCTATTTTCGATATTTCCACCAAAAGGCCCTTTTAGACATGTCAGCCCCTTCCTCCTCTAACCTCCTCTCTTCTCACCTCCTCCGTTCTTCTCTTCTCCATCATCCCCCTCCTTCTGTTAGTCTGCCTTCTTCATTTTATGTCCTTTCTTCGGTTCTTTTTTGCTGTTGTTTACTCCTTCCCTCTTAGTCTTGGTCCTATCCTCCAATCCCAATGGGCCCGATTCATCAATCTGGTCGTAAATCTAGTGGAAATAAAGTGACTAAATCTGGCTTATATTTCTGTCTTACCTTCAAAGTCCCTTCAAAATCCCAGACAAAAAAAAAAAAAAAACATTGCTGAATCTGACCCCTAACTTGGGAATTGTCCTAAATGCCGGTAAGAACAAAATATGGGTATAATTTGGCCGTAAAGTGCTCGATGAATCGGGCCCATTGTCGTTTGATGGTGTTATAGTAATTTTCAGATCGTACTATTGTATATAATATAGAAATTGAATTTCCACAAGGTAGAGGGACAATGAATACAACATGTTTATTAACAACAAAGTTAAGAACTCTGAGGCACACGCATGCTAGTGTCCTCCCGTTCTCTCAAGCCAGTCTCCTCTTATAGAGGACAGTATTACAGAATAGCTGAAGATACAATTCAGTTGCGAAGAGTCTTCCGTATATGGACTGGTGACGTAGGAGCCAGTCAGCATTTGGCAGCTGTTCGTATCACAGCTGCTGTCGAGTTAGTCTTATGTGGAAGGTGACTCTTCTAATATTGCAAACAGTAAGTTTGGGAAATACACAATATTACATATTGACAGTTGTATAAATAATTTCTACTACAATGGCTAGATAATTAACAGAGACGTATGGGAGGTTATTTGGGCACAGACACGTTTACATTCATTCACACACACGCACGCACTCAGACACGCAAAGTTCCATGACTCACACAGTATGTGTACGTGCACGCTCGTGCGTGCCCACATGCACACACAGCCACACACACATTTTAATTCTTTATTTGAATCCCCAAATTAACATTAATTTACAAGGAAACAAATATAACGGGGTAAGACAGTTCATGGGCACCTTCTCCTCCTCCAAACTGCCTATAACATCAGTGCACGCACACACGAATGCACACGCGCACCCACGCATGCACGCACCCACGCACGCACCAATGGCAGCCTCAGTGGCAGCCTCAGTGGCAGGAGGGGAAGGGGCATATCACAGTCAGTACATCGTCACTGTCAGGCAGAAACCACGTATCTCCAAGTTTCAAATGTGTATGTTTTTTCATAAAATAAAGCCCTGCTTCATCATACAAGGCCGTCGCACAAAAGTAGTGAAAACAGCCGATCTACAAGCACACAACTCCTCGCACCGTTGTGTGCTTGTAGATCGGCTGTTTTCACCATCTTAAATCATTTTAAAATCATGAATACAAAAGGAACGGTTTTGGACATACAAGGTTTCCACCCGACAACCACGACATGCTGTCAGTCCAGAGGGCCGCATGGCTTGGAGCAGTGAGAGCTGTGAGAGGAGAGCATCTCTAAGATAAAGATATGATCGGATAAGATCAACCTTTATCGATCGCTGTGGGTACATGCAGGTGTTGTAGTAGCAGCGACTGCAGTAACACAGGGAAAACACTGGATGGGTAGCAGGGTACAGGTAAGAATACACAGCAAATACATGAAATCGAACGAAAATGATAATAATGATAATTAGCCTTAGAGTCCGACATTACTAGACATCTGTACTTGGTCTGACATGAGGTAACATCTAACTATTAGGCCTAGAATTATTGAATGCTTCAACCGGTGAAAAATAGCAGATATACAAGCTCACGGTGCCGCGCTGCGAGCTTGTAGATCTGCTATTTTTTTGAAAAAGTTGTGAAAATGTGTGAACCACTGACATAGTGGTCTCTCAAGAACAGACTAACTTAGCTCCAGTTAAGTGAAAAGGACCTTTTCTTTGACGATGGCTGGCCAGATTGCTGACATAGAAACATAGCCTTTTCAAAAAACCTTAGAAGGATTCAAAAGACACTTATAGAATCGGGTCAAAATTCTAATTTTCACGATTTTTCAAAAATAGCAAGCTCGAGCTTGTATATCTGCTATTTTTCAATAGTTAAAGCATAAAATAATGATACACAATAATGTGTACCCGTTCTGAATGGGTTAATTTACCGAATATCCGTCTTCCGTCCGCCGTCTGACCGTCTGTCTGCATGCTGACATCACTGATACTAAACAGCGTCGTCTTTTTGGGCGAGTTTAACGTTATCGCAAATGCACAAATAATTTGCCAGGAATATACAAGGAAACATCTGTGACATAAACAAGATGTGAGATTAATCTCGATGCAAAGATAGTAGCCTGGCCACATGCACAGATTGTTTACTTCTGCCTGGAGGCATATAAGGGACACCATGACCTGTGACAGCTGTTCACAGCTGATCTAGAAGACACCTGACTCCCTTACAGAGAGATATTAACACAATGTCTCATACAGGAGCAAGAAGATCGAGGCAAGAAGAAGAAGAAAGAAATGTATAAGCCATTAGTCTATAGAAGTAGAGACATAGACATTATGCCATGAACTGCCAACCTTGATGTCAGTAATTGTTACTTTCATCATGTACTGTATACGTTCAATAAAATGTTCTTTATCTTGCAACACCTCATTACGTAGGAGACATTTCACTTTAACCATTATTTTATGCTTTAACTATAAACAAAATAGCAGATATACAAGCGCGCAGCGCGGCACCGAGTGCAGCGCTGCGCGCTTGTAGATCTGATATTTTTGAAAAAAATCGTGCAAGTCTTTGAATACTTTTGACCCGATTCTATAAATGTCTTCTAAATCAGTGGTTCTCAAACCTTTTCATGTCAAGGACCCCCAAAATTACATGTGTTTGGTCGTGGACTCCCGATCTCAAAATATGTTGTTCCAGGGACCCCTCGAGAGGCAAATATTTGAGTGATTCAAAGACAAATCACCATCTTTTTTTATCTTCTATTTTTCAATAGTTAAAGCATAATTCTAGACCTAAATGGGTTAAGCCTCAGTCCTCTGACTGAGAACACTAAATGCACTAATACATTAATATCAATTAAACTATAAAACATATCGTTCAGAAAAACACAAGCTTGCGATTTCCAATGAAGCTGATCGACTCGACATCTTGTATGTGCCGTGAGTATTATGTACCGTCCTTCAACAAACGCAGTGAATATAAGTTGAGTCTCACAACAGTTATCCTCAACGGGCATCCGACATGGCTGTGCAGCCTACGTCCCAGTAGTCTGTGTACGGTACAAGTGCACCAGATTCTCGGTAATCCCAGAGAACTGAACAGACAGCGCCGGTCTTAAATTCTCATCTCAAAGGTCGACAAGTTGATAGAGTGAGCCCTGACACACCTGTCACACCCAGTGGCGTCAGTTCAGCAAAAGCTAGGGTATGGCAAAGATGGGAGTCCTCATGGAAAAGAGGCATTACATTTTGTAGAACACGGTTCTATTGTGAAAATAGCCGATCTCCATGCTCACAACGCCTCGCGC
>NC_137810.1:53159250-53174250 GCF_963921795.1 Nannobrachium achirus | reverse complement strand
TCCCGCCACGTTCACTAAATCAGTGGCTCTTGGAGGGGGTTCCACAGGGGGTCCCCCAGCATAATTAGTTAATATAGCATCACTATCATTTAGTTTGGCTTTTCAAAAGTAGCAGATGTACAAGCTCACAGCGTGTAGTTATTGCTGCTATTTTTCAAAAATCCAGAAAATGTGTGAAATCTTTGAATATATATATATATATATATATATATATATATATGTTTTTTTTTAAGCAAAAGAATTATACACAAATCTTTGCTTCTGGGTCTCCCTGCACAAAATATGTTTCAGATGGGGGTCCGCGGCCAAATACATATCAATTTGGGGGCCTTTGACACAAAGAAGTTTGAGAACCACGTGCTCTAAACACTCTACAAACGCAGCAAACCCCCACAGCTGATAGGTAATTTGTTATGGTTAATATCATCCTTTTATCAATTCATATTGTTTGTTAGATATGAATTATGATACATAATGATATGATTCATTTATTAGGTTATATTATGTGAACTACTGTCTGAACTCACAGTATAGGAGACCATGTTTTTGGTTGTACTGTAAGTTCAGACTAGTGGATTACAGGTCATGGTGACTGTGGTTACCCTGACTACGAGATCATGTTTTGGTTATACTGTATGTCTGTGTTCTTGTTATGATAATGGGAACGAATCAATGAGTCCCACGATCTAACTGTCAATATACTGCACTCTTTATATACTGTATGTTAACTTCCATCTTTGGAAGAGAGAATTAGCAAGCTGCCCAATGATGGTATGCTCACTGTTTTGTCTCTTTGTCTGACTCTCGTCAATACAGCAATTTATTGATTGTCCTTTTGGCTCGTCTCCGTCTTATTTTGGTTATGGATTTATCCATATCCATATTTATTTAAGTTATTATTTACTCTTATATATCAACAGCTCTCGATGGCATCCTGGGAGGCAGCATTGTGGGTATAGGAGGGAGAAGGACGGAGGCCTCCTCTGTCTCAACCATAGACCTGTAAAAAATATGGACGGAGGGAAGCCATTGGTTTCTATGCTGCGAAAATGATCCTGCTGGTTTCTATGCTGCGAAAATGATCCTGCTTTTTTTGGCCCTTGTACGGGTGCCGCCATCATTGTAGAAATCAACGTTCATTGGTAGAAATGGTACCATTTCGAATGCTATTGGCTGCCAACGGTTACGTGCAACCGCAGGGTTACATGGGACATTGTCTTGAGCTTGCCGGAAAATAAAGCACACGAAGAAGAATCATCACAAGCCTAGATCACAAGCCCCTCCTACAGCATACCCTGCTTTAACATCAATAATTGATGTGAAAATATGGTCGAATTTATGTTATAATTATTATAACATAAATTGGACCATATTTTTACAAAACGCATATCATGGTGATTGAAAAGAGGCTTTAAACTATAGCGACAGGAACCATAAAGTATTTATGACAATGTTTATTAAGAAAATCAAATGTAAAGGTTCGGGGAAATGAATTGAATCCTATGGAGAACATGTTGCTTTTGGTACCAGACCAGCGCAACTAGCGGCCAATCATAGGAACTTTCAGTTCCGTGTTTGCTTCATTTTAAATCCAGACAACTGGCCCCCCCTGGTCTCAACACACGGACATGGCGGTGGCGGTGAGCCTGGGCTCTGTCGTGAGGACGCGAGGACAGGAAGGGAGGTGGGAGGGAAGAGAGCGAGAGAAAGAGAGAGAGAGAAAAGAGGAAGCAGAGAATCTGTAATGCACTCCCCCAGCGCGGGGAGCGGGGAGCGCATGGAGGAGCCAGATAAGACACCTTGGCCCTTGCTCCCGACTTGCCGGAGTAAAGCCTCTCCAGCGAGGCGAGCGCCGCAGACTGACTGCCAGGCGCGGCTGGCCGACGGCGCGCTCTATCCATCTACAGCTCCACTGATGCCTCTATTACAATGGCCGCCCCACAGCTACGTGGGCCCGCGCCAGCTGCACAGGATTATAATTAGAGGAACCGTGAAGTGCCCCGGACACTGGCAATTGATCTGACTCTGACAGTCCAATATTTCCACCAGGGAAATAAACCTCGGTTTTCACTGCATGAGGCGGAGGCAGAGGGGGAGAGAGAGAGAGAGGGGGGGGGGGGGGGGGGTGGGGGGGGGGAGTGTTGTTGAGGAGGGTGTGGGACTGGAGAAGGGAGGAGAGTGAAAGCAGAGATGGTGATGGTGATGGGTGTGGTGGTTTGGTTGGTTGGTAGGGGGGGAGGCTATTTCTCGTCTGTATTCTTTTGTGTTTTCGTCTCTTTCTCTCTCTCTCTCTCTCTCTCTCTCTCTCTCTCTCTCTCTTTGTGGGTTTGTGGTATAGAAGGGAGGCAGGCCTAGGTTGTGCGTTTGCGCGCGCTGTGTATGTATGTGCATGCAGAGGTGAAAAAAGTACTGACATGTCTTACTTGAGTAAAAATATCAATACTGCAATATAGAAAATACTCTGTCCGGAATTCAAAATGTACTTGAGTAAAAGTACAAAAGTATTGTCATCAAAATATACTTCAAGTACCAAAAGTACAAAATGTTTGAAAATAGCAGATCTACGAGCTTGTAGATCTGCTATTTTCAAATAGGCTAGGTATAAAATAAGGCTAAAGTGGATTATTTGGATTGTTTCATAATACTAGTAAGACACCTGAGGGTGGAATGCGACCTCAGGGTGACATGCAACCTCGCCCTAAAGGGCGAGGTCGCGCCAATTCTTGACCATCTGGCCAACCACAGCATTTCTCTGACGATTCTAGTTGTTGTCATTCTGGGGGGAGTTTGTTCATGTTTTTGTGAGGGTATCAACCCTAGGAGACACGGGGAGAACATGCAAACTCCACACAGAAAGGCCCTATCGCTCGCACCCTAGGTTGGGTTGGCGATAGGGCCTTTCTGTGTGGAGTTTGCCTAAACATGGAGATGTGGTACAGAAGGACTCATATATGGGCATAAAAAGTATGTCATGTGACATCACTTCCTGTACAGACAGTCAGACAGACAGCCATTGACTCCAACCTAACAATGGCTACTGTCTATGACGGTAGTCCCATATGACATATTGGACTAGACTATCTCCATATATAGTGTTATCCACATCTCCATGTTAGGACTCATATATGGGCATAAAAAGTATGTCATGTGACATCACTTCCTGTACCGACAGTCAGCCATTGACTCCGGATTAACAATGGCTACTGTCTATGACGGTAGTCCCATAAGACATATTGGACTAGACTATCTCCATATATAGTGTTATCCACATCTCCATTTTTAGGCCAAACAGATTCGCTCCATTTCTCCATGTATAGGTCCAAATGCCCAACGTTGAGCTTGACAACGAAACGTTCTTAACACAGACGCCCCCATATTTACATATATATATAAAAAGTATGTCATGTGACATCACTTCCTGTACAGACAGTCAGACAGACAGCCATTGACTCCGGCCTAACAATGGCTACTTTTTATGACGGTAGTCCCATATGACATGATGGACTGGACTATCTCCATATATAGTGTTATCCACATTTCGTGTAGCCGCCCTCTACAGGAAGTGATGTCACAACTCGCTGACATCACACTGACATCACAGAGGTTACGGAAGGAAGGTCACTCAAGCGACACGGTTCTTCAGAGTATATGCGACCGAATATAATCATTTACATCTGCAAAATAACCAGTAACTAAAGTTTTCAAATAATTGTAGTGGAGTAAAAGTACAATGTTTGGATCTGAGATGTGGTGGATTAGAAGTAAAAGTATTGGAAATTGGAAATACTGAAGTAAAGTACAAATAGCTCAAAAGTGTACTTAAGTACAGTACTTAGTTGCTTTACACCACTGTGTGTATGTGCGTGTATGCATACTTTCATGCGTGGTGGGGATGTGCCACGGCGCTTTATTAAGCCTGACTTCTCTTCCAGCTCTTTGCTCCTCCACCCCACCACTCCACCACCACTCCTCCCATGATTAAAATTCAAGTAGCAGCACCTCCGCCCGTCTGCTTTAAACAGCGGAGCCTCGTTTGTTCCAGGGAGTTACTCCTGCTCTTAACCCGTTTGGACCGTGAACGCATCCGTGGTGGAACTATGGGGGTTTTAACCACTTTTAACCGTTATTTTATTACTTTAGCTATTGAAAAAATATCAGATATACAAGCTCATATCGCGGCACTCGGTGCCGCGATATGAGCTTGTAGATCTGATATTTTTTCGAAAAATGGTGATGCAGAATTTCTGCATTCTGATGCAGAAAGTCTTTGACTACATTGACCTGAAGGTTTTCGAAAAACGTATGTTTCTACAGTATACGGGGCCCAAACTTTTTCATGTCAAGGACCCCCAGAAGACCGCCGACCCCCCCCCCCCCCATCTCAAAATATTTCGTTCCAGGGGACCCCCAGAAGCAAAGATTTAAGTAAAAAATGGTCGCTTTAAAAGAATATATATTCAAAGATTTGCAAATTTTCACGATTTTTCAAAAAATAGCATATCTACAAGCTCATAGCGCGGGACCGAAGATCTGCTATGTTCTGCGTTTTTCCCGGTATTTAATGGGTTAATCACATCTGGCTCCGAGGAGGGGCCTTCCAGCTGAAACGCCCGTTTCAGGCGCAGCAAGGAAAGCATCTGAAGCGGAGCAGCCCGAGAACTCCACCCGCGCTAACAACGTCACCTCCATCTGCCTTTTTTTCTGCTAGCTACTCCGACTCGCACACATACTACTGTACACACACACAGGGGCGTCACAAGGGGGAGGAAAGTGGGACTGAGTTACTAGGGCCCAAGGTGGAGGGGCCCTAGCAACTATCGAAAAATAGCAGATATACAAACTCACAGCGAGCTTGTAGATCTGCTATTTTGAAAAGTCGTGAAAATGTGCGCAAATCTTTGAATATGTATATTTTTTAAGCGAACATTTGTAACTGAAATTTTGAGATGGGGGTCCGTAGCCAAATACATATCATTTTGGGGGTCCTTAACATGAAAACGCTTGAGCACCACTGACAAGGAAACATAGCAGGTTTCTTGCACACATTTTCACAATTCTTCAAAAATAGCAGATCTACAAGCTCGCAGCGCGGCACTCGGTGCCGCGCTGTGAGATTGTATATCTGCTATTTTTCAATAGTTAACATTCATGGGGGGCCCGCAGTGAATCGTTGTACCCAGGGCCCAGAATTTGGTGTGACGCCCCTGCACACACACACACTCACACACACACACACACACACACACGCACACACAAAGAGAGACGCGTCGTTGTGCGTGCCGAGGCGGGTCTTTATTTCCGTGTCGTAGACTGAGAGCTGTTTGAGTAAAATCCAGGTCAGTCTGACAAATACACGGGTTTGTTTCGACGTTTTTAGGTTGTTTCGAATGTTTTTCCCCTTTTGTTGTTTTCCTTCCACAGACAGACACACTCCGGGGGAGGCTTAAAGCGTGACAGTTTCACTACAGCTCCCACAAGTCTGCTGCTGCTGCTGCTATAGGGTCACATGGCCGGAGAGAGCGAAGGAGTTAGAGAGAGAGAGAGAGAGCGGGAGAGAGAGAGAGGGAGAGAGAGAGAACAAAGAACAAAATGGCAGATGATGATATCTTCTGACAGATTTCAAGGCTGCCGAGGGATGGCTGGGAAATGTGGAACATCACATCGCAGTGATCTGTGCGCGAGGCTCGCTTCTATCCATAGTACAGTGCTGCTGCAGAAATATAGCCCTTTATTAGGCCCAGCAAAACCTCATGAATACATGGGTTTTATCTGTTTTTTGTCCCACCATCAAATGGTATATATGAGGGGTCGGTGCAAATTGGCGGCCTCAGCTCCCTTTTCAACCCGAAAGCGGCCCGCCACCAGAAGAGGGGCCCCCCGCCCCGAACTGACAAGCCAAAATGTAATAGCTCTGCCACTTTCAAAGATGACACACTGGACACTGCTTCAAAGCTAAGAGCCTGCAAATGCAGTTAGAAGCAATAAGCAGCTCAACGTCCCAAAAAAAACGGTCGGCATATCATTTTCTTTCACCATAGAATATCATAACAGTGCCAACTTATACAAAGAAGTACACTCTGAAACTAACACCAATTCACATATTCTGAATGATCTACTGTATATATCGTCGTTGTCGGTTGGAAACCTTGTATGTCCAAAACAGTTTGTTTTTATCATTAAAAAAAATCGACTAAACTAGTGAAAACAGCTGATCTACAAGGTGCGAGGCGTTGTGTGCTTGTAGATCTGCTGTTTTCACTACTTTTGTGCGACGGCCTTGTCTGATGAAGCAGGGCTTTGCTTTGCGAAAAAACGTACACATTTGAAACTTGGAGATACAAGGTTTCTGCCCGACAGTGACGATATATGAGCTATTATTTGGGGATAAATACTTTGGCCAAAAAGCATGCCGGGGTGAGAGTTATGGAGGCGGGGCACTTCAGGACACTACACTAGTGTCTCTATAGCCAGCCAAGAAGCCCCACTAGAAAGCAGCCTAAAGGCTTTATCCTCATTCCACAGCAAGAGAGCTGTCCATGGTGCTTAACGTCCACATAAGGGCACCGTCACACCACCACACTTTTATTCTACATAATCGTCACTGTCGGGCAGAAACCTTGTATCTCCAAGTTTCAAATGTGTACGTTCTTTCGCAAAGCAGAGCCCTGCTTCATCATAGAAGGCCGTCGCACAAAAGTAGTGAAAACGGCCGATCTACAAGCACACAGCGAGGCGTTGTGTGCTTGTAGATCGGCCGTTTTCACTAGTTTCAATCGTTTTTAGATGATAAATGCAAAACGAACGGTTTTGGACATACAAGGTTTTCACCCGACAACGACGATACACTATACTCAAAGTCAGAAAGTGGCTTAAACCGGCTCTGACCTGATCTAAAGTCTAGTGCAGTTGCTCTGCACAGTATTTCCCTGTAATTTAAAGAGCACATTAGATAGCAGACTGACCTATATAGACGTGTTCGCAAATGTGCGCGCACTGCAATCAAAAATTCATCCGAATTCAACACTCACATTCACCATAGATTTGCCTCGCTGAGAAACTCAGCGTTGAGTTTCAAAATATAATTCATGAACTGGGCCAGATTATTATCCATATATATTGCATCGGGAACAGCCAACTTCTTTGCGTGCTGGGAGGCAGCGCCAAAAAAAAACGTAAATTGTTTTTCGTGTTCAGACACGGCAGATAAACCATTTGTCAAGCACTTGAGTTTACATAATGCCTATTAATACAAATATGACTATAATAACAAATGAGGAAACAGTTGAACAGTAGCCACCGCTCTGCGTCTTTGCACGGAGATGAGAGTGGTGATGAGAGAGAGAGAGAGAGAGAGAGAGAGAGAGAGAGAGAGAGAGAGAGAGAGAGAGAGAAATGTACAGTTTATTATCAATAAGTCTGGAAATAATCTCTGTGCACAAATAGGAGCGAATGGGTCATGGCTTGTGATTGGTCTGGGGTGGGGGGGGGGGGGGCTTTAACTATTGAAAAATAGCAGATATACAAGCTCACAGCGCGGCACCGAGTGCCGCGCTGCGAGCTTGTAGATCTGCTATTTTTGAAAAATCATGAAAATGCGTGCAAGTCTTTGAATATCTTTGACCCGATCTTTGACCCGACATCTACTGTAAATCCTTCCTCTAAATCAGCTGTTCTCAAACTTTTTCATGTCAAGGATCCAGAAAGCAGCCTGGATCCCAGGTTATCGATAAGTAACCTACGCTTTATTGGTGATATTCAAATACCTCTCATAATGTAATTAGGTTTCTTCATCTGTGTCTGCTCAATGTACAGCAGTTAACCAGCCAGGAGGTCTCCATCAATATCCATTTCAGGGCTCAGACGCACCACAGAGCACGCAGCATCCCTGTCATCCTTTAACCCATTTACATGTAGGCCTAGAATTATTTAATGTTTTAACTATTGAAAAAATAGCAGATATACAAGCTCACAGCACACGCTTTTTTTCCCAGCACACTCTTTTTCAACTTTTGTAACTCAAATATTTGCTTCTTGGGGGGGGGTCCCTGGAACAACATATTTTGAGATGGGGGGTCCGCAGCCAAATGCATGTGATTTTGGGGGGTCCTTGACATGAGAAAAGTTTGAGAACCACTGATTTAGAAGAAGGATTTAGAAGACATGTATAGAATCGGGTAAAAAAATAATATTCAAAGACTTGCACAAAATGTTCGCGATTTTTCAAAAATAGCAGATCTACAAGCTCGCAGCGCGGCACTCGGTGCCGCGCTGTGAGCTTGTATATCTGCTATTTTTCAATAGCTAAAGCATTCAGTAATGGTTAAAGTGGGTTCAAATCTAACATGACAAGGATTTGTGGTTTAAATAAAAGAACCTGACGTGGGAATATTAGGCTGACGTGTGGAGATGTGGCGTGCGTGAGGAGACAGGAAGCAGGCATGATCTGCATTCCCAAAATATGCTCCCAGCAGCAGCACAGTCGCTGCAGGTGGTCCCCTCCTCGCTTCCGCTGAGGTTCTGGTGAGAGCTTTTGCCTCCTGACATCATTACTGGATATAGTATACAGTGGTGGAAAGTAACTAAATATATGTGTACTCTCAAGTACGAGATGTTTGTACTTTGCTTGAGTATATACTTTCTGTTTGCCTTACTGTTTCTTGTTCTTTCTTATTCTTTTTCTGACTATATCTACTGCATAGTACTGTGTTCTATTCGTCTGTCATTCAATGTTATATGAGATACTTTAATGGTTTCCTGTGGAAATAAGCTTAGTCTTTTCTAGGATCGCCTTTTAGTAGACCTTGTACCAGTGAACTGTACCGTCATGAAACTGTACCTTTTCCTATGCAAACTTCTAATAAAGTCTTCAATCAATCAATCAATCAATCAATCAATCAATCCAATTTGTAATGCACATATAGTACTTTTAATGCACTACAATTATTTTTTTAAACTTTAGTTACTAAATTACTTTGTATTTTTTTTGTTATAGAAGGCAGTTATTATGTATTAAGGCATATAAGGCTTTAAAAGGACGACATCACCACTTTTCAATGGGGGACTGCCCCATAGGTCGAACTCCCGTTGGGTCGAACAGCGTCGGCAGGTTAGATAATCACCCGCGAGTGTCGGCAGGTTAGATAATCACCCGCAAGCGTCGGCAGGTTAGATAATCACCCGCGTCACGGTACGAGGTTAGGGTTAGGGTTAGGGTTAGGCTTAGTCATAGTTTTACTTAGGTTAGGTTAGGGTTAAGGTTAGGTTTTGGTGGTCGATCCAAAGGGTGTTCGACCTAATGACATGTTACCTTTCAATGTTCATATAATTGGTCCTCTCTTATGTTCAAGATAAAATAGCAATTTTTTTTTCTGTATGTCTGTGTCTCCTAGGAGAGCTGTGGGCAGTTCAGAAACCTGAGTGACATCATTGTTAGGTAGATCTTTTTAAAACAAGACTTATTTTAATATTTAGATTTTCATCATCACAAGAACAAATGGCTGAAAGCCTGCAGTTTCTATTAGTTTCTATTAGCTTGGGTTACCCGTCGATGATGTCACTGGTAGACGTGAACTGCCCACATCCCTCCTATATGAGACACGTGACCGAGTATGAAAAAGAATTGTGCTATTTCATCATAAACATAGGTTGAAAAGTGGTGAAGTTGTCCTTTAAGGATTGTAGCCAGAGTAGGGATGGGATGATATGAAGATGTCATATCACGATTATTGTGACAAAATAAATTGCGATTTACAATATTATCGCGATAATCAGAATCCATTGTCCTGGGGTGGAACATTTGCCAAAAAATAGCTAACCCTTTTGGCAAAGACATTTGATAGGGAGTGAAAAAAAGACTGTATCGAGTACACTTATTATAAGTTCCTTTTACCAATTATAGAGGGTTTAAATGGTACCAGATATGCAGCTTGGCAAATAAAAGGTGAATTGCTCTCAGTGCATGACGGAGGACGATATCACGATAAATTAAATCTACACGATACGATTATCGTGAGTGTTTTTTATCACGATAAACGATAATATCGCGTATCGTCCCATCCCTAAGCCAGAGATCCTTTTAACTTACACCTAGCTCTTATAAAGGGAATTGCTGACAACACTGATTGGTCTAATTTATGTTATGTCGGAAAACACGCCCATGACTTATTCAGAGATTACATACAACCCCTTTGAGCCTTAGCGCCTTACTTTGCGGCCACATTATCCGCCAGCTGAATAGGAGTTGGACATGACATGCCCCCGAGGCATTGGCGACATGCACTTAAGAGTTAAGAAGACCATGAATGTGTGCCACCCTGCACCACAGATCTTTTTAACCCATTTAGAACGGGTACACATTTTGTGTATCATTATTTTATGCTTTAACTATTGAAAAATAGCAGATATACAAGCTCACAGCGCGGCACCGAGTGCCGCGCTGCGAGCTTGTAGATCTGCTATTTTTGAAAAATCGTGAAAATTTGACCCGATTCTACAAGTGTCTTTTGAATCCTTCTAAGGTTTTTTGGAAAAACCTATGTTTCTATGTCAGCAATCTGGCCAGCCATCGTCAAAGAAAAGGTACTTTTCACTTAACTGGAGCTCAGTTAGTCTGTTCTTGAGAGACTACTATGTCAGTGGTGCTCAAACCTTTTCATGTGAAGGACCCCCAAAATGATATGTATTTGGCCACGGACCCCCATCTCAAAAAGTTTTGTTCCAGGGACCCCCCAGAGGCAAAAGTTGAGTTACAAACGTTATATATACAAACAATACATATATTCAAAGATTTGCACACATTTTCAGGACTTTTTCAAAAATAGTAGATCTACAAGCTTGTATATCTGCTATTTTTCACTGGTTAAAGCATTCAATAACTAGGCCTAAATGGGTTAAACAGGGCCCCATATGTGTCTGTACCGTTAAACCTAATCACATTTAGTTAACCTTCAAACAGCACTAAAACACAAAACAACCACACAATGGAGAGCGAACACTCTGTTGTGTCTGTTGTTCAGTCTGACTTTACCGTTCTTGTTTTCTGGGTTACAGCATTTGGCGTTTTCACACATACTGTACAGTAACATTCTCCAATTACTAAGTGGGAATCCATCTAACCTATTCTGTGTCAATGTATTATTAACTGATATGAATTTTGCATTATAACATTACAGATGAATAAAGCATGAATGTGGTGTGAGTAGGGGGAGAGAGAGAGTGAGAGAGAGAGAGAGAGAGAGAATGGTGCAATCAGTCTACGATTGTTATTAAGTTGTCACTCATCCAATGTCAAATTAGTCAAGTAAGAAAAAGCACATTACAATAACAAACGACTCAATATGATTTCACTCAATCAAAAGCTGTGTGGAAAAACAAAAAGTAAGACAATCATTTCCATCTCTTACTTCTCTACTTTTCTTTGCCGACATCCTATTGTTGGTTTTGAGTAGCTTAACACATGGAAATGTGTACATGACAGCTTGTTATTTTGTGTCACTCGTTCTGTCGCTTTGTTTTGTTTGCAGCTTTACATTTTTGCACAGAAACATTGCGTGTGCGATGACCTTGAGGCGGCAGTCAAACATAAAGCGACAAGCCTTCATCTCAGCCAGCCAGGGATCCCAGGATTTACGTAGACTGCCAGCATGTGCATGGGGCTCCTGCATTAATATCGTCGTTGTCAGGTGAAAACCTTGTACCGTTGTTTCCTGTTGAGATTGGCACATTTCCAGGGGCAAGCTGCCCAGATCACACATGTCACACGTGTCTTCTTATTTTTTTTTGTTAATTTAACCCATTGAACACAAATCTGTGTCACTTTAGATTTGAACCACTTGAACCATTATTTGATGCTTTAACTAACTAACTAACTAACTAACCACACTGCGAGCTTGTAGATCTGCTATTTTTGAAAATCTTTGAAAAACATTTGTGCAAGACTTTGAATATTTTTCACCCTATTCTATAAATGTCTTCTAAATCCTTCTTCTAAATCAGTGCTTCTCCAACTTCTTCATGTCACGGACCCCCAAAATTAGAGTACATGTATTTGGCCGTGGACCCCCCATACCTTAAAACATGTTGTTTCAGGGACCACCCAGAAGCAAATATTTGAGTTACAAATGTTAGCTTTTAAAAGTATATAACTTCAAAGATAGCAGATCTACAAGCTCACAGCGCGGCCCTTGGTGCCACACTGTGAGCTTGTATATCTGCCATTTTTCAATAGTTAAAGCATTAAATAATTCTAAAGGCCCATTCCCACTGGGTCAGATGAACAGATAAAAAAGATTCTTTCTCCACTCAAAATATCGGTCACAGATATCTTTTTTTTATCAGTAGCTTACCATCCACTTGAATGGAGAGAGATATCTGTTTATCTGGCCCAGTGGGAATAGGCCTTAACTCTGAGAGTATATGAATGTAACCAAATGGACCCGGAAGGGTCCATTTGGTTACATTCATACACTCTGCAGAGTTAAATGAACACTGAGAGGAGGATCCGTTTGTTTCCATTTCGGACTCCCTTCACATTGCTTCCCTTACTATTCATTTCTTTCTTTCCCTCTCTCTCTCCTATTTGGCCCTCTATTCCAATATCATCTCTCATCTCCTCCCTCTACCCCTCTTTTTCCTCCTCCTCCTCTCCTCTCCTCTCTCTCTCTCTCTTTCTCTCTCTCCTCTCTTCCATTGCTCCTCTCTCGCTCCCCCCCCCCCCAGCATCAAGGCTATTCAAAGCAGGCGCCCAGTGAGAGCTCCATGTGTCATCTGCCAGGGTGACGGTAATGCACTATTTCTTTTCATCTTCGGGCGATGCCTGCATTATCAGTGTATAAGATGTATTGCAAGACAATATTAATGGCCTCTTTCCCCCCCTGCGAAATGAAAGGGGCCTCGGCAAAACAAACAATCTGCTCTTTCTTCTCAAGGCAACCGGGCAGGTATATCAAAGGGGAGTAAAAAATGACCGCTACGTGCGCCGTTTGTCTCCACTGGGTCAAGAGAGGGATGGCTTTCTAAAGCAGGAGTGTGCAGCACAGAGAGAGAATGAGAGAGAGAGAGAGAGAGAGAGAGAGAGAGAGAGAGAGAGAGAGAGAGAGAGAGAGAGAGAGAGAGAGAGAGAGAGACTACTACTTCCAGCCTTGGCTGCTGTGTGCAATCCACGAATCTCCGTTGAATTGTGACTGTGCAGCGTGGTCTGTGCAGTGGCGTCGGTTCAGAAAAAAGCTAAGGTATGGCAACGTGACTGGTGTCTTGAGGCGCGCGTGCAAGACACCAGTCATGTTGCCATACCTTATAGCAACAGGCATGATACATTTATTTTAAGAAGTACATTTAAAAATTTCCCCCCGTTTCTACGGTTTCTTGGTCTGGATATGGCAGCCTGGAACGGTTGTTCAAGTGCAGCTAAACTTGGCATGTTGGTAAACCTGCCACAATTAACAATAATGAATTGCACTTGTGCAGCTGACCTGCGGAACCTGGGAATATACCATCCTGTCCAGGTGGGCAGAATATAATTGTGGGCTCGCCTGGAAGGCGAGCACACGTATGTTATCTTCATTATTGTGGGCGAGCACACGTATGTTATCTTCATTATTTATAGTCAGTCAGTCAGTATCCTCAAAACTTTGGCGCGATTCATCTCTTAAACGCTTACACCTTTCAACACCATTCAAATTTTTATGTGTTCAGCTTACTGAGGACACGTGTGCTTGTACTTTTGGTTTTGAAATGTTTTGTAGTATAAATATAAAAAAATAAAAATGTTTAACTTTAAGCACCCAATGCATTTCCAATGGGTTTAGTGAGTGGGGACAGAGTGGAGAGAAGGATAATAGACCCATGTTTATGTTAAGGCGCTGTGGCTGCAGTGTTCACACTTCAGATATGCTATCTATATCATTGCGTTCACACAAGTCTGCTCTCTGATTTGATCCAAATGTCTAAGCTGTGTGATGTATAAAACTATAGTTATAGTTAAAACTATAAATAAATGTCCCTCTCCACTCTACTGATTACACAGCTGTGATCAAGAATCAAGTCCGGGCGATGGGATGTAAATCCCATAGCCATATATCCTAGAGCCCGCAGGGACAGTCAGCCATATTAGTGGTTGTTGTTGGTTGTCAGGGAGATATCAAAACCAATGCATTTCCAAGTCAGATCCACAAACACAATAAAAGCCATGCTCCACTCCTCAGTCTGGAGTGGCCACATAGAAGAACGCCTTGGTTATAGACATAGTGGAGGACAGATGTGATCTGGGATTGTTAGCCTACAGTATATGCACTCAATATACTCCACTACAGTTGGAGTCCATTTGACAGTTGCTGGTTGCCAAACACAGAATCAAAAATGTAGATCTAGAACACATAGAATATGTACAGTACAGTAAGGTTCAGTAGAGTACAGTAAAAGTACAGTAAGGTTCAGTAGAGTACAGTAAAGTACAGTAAGGTACAGAAAGGTACAGTACAGAAAGGTACAGTAGAGTACAGTACAGTAAGGTACAGTAAAGTACAATACAGTACAGTAAGGTACAGTAGAGTACAGTAAAGTACAATAAAGTACAGTAAAGTAGAATAAAGTACAGTAAGGTACAGTGGAGTACAGTAAAGTACAGTAGAGTACAGTAAAGTACAGTATAGTAAGGTACAGTAGAGTACAGTACAGTAAGGTACAGTACGGTACAGTAGAGTACAGTATAGTATAGTACAGTAAGGTACAGTACAGTACAGTAAGGTACAGTAGAGTACAGTAAAGTACAGTAAGTTACAGTAGAATACAGTAAAGTACAGTACAGTAGAGTACAGTAAAGTACAGTAGGTTACAGTACAGTACAGTACAGTACAGTACAGTACAGTACAGTACAGTACAGTATAGTAAGTTACAGTACAATACTGTAAGGTACTGTACCTTACAGTACCTTAAAGTATCCTATTTGTTGGGTTGGAAGCGAGCCCACACTGTTTCGAAGGAACAGTATTTCTAGTTAATTAT
>NC_137810.1:53116750-53154250 GCF_963921795.1 Nannobrachium achirus | reverse complement strand
AGGGAAAGGAGAATAAAAAAAAAAATAGCCAGTGCCTCATGAATGCTGTGGTCATGAGTCTATACCACTGTTTCCCAAACAGTGGGTCAGGACCAATCTTTATGGGTCGCGGGTAATATCCACTTTTTTGTTTCCTACATAAAAAAAAAAAGAAAAACTAAAAGAAATCAGAACTTTTCATCAATTAAAATTCCAACGCCCGGACGGCTAGGGCCGCTAGGCTAGGGTAGCGGCGTGTCGCGGGTTCGACTCCCGATCCCGATGACCTTTGCTGCGTGTCACCCCCATCTCTCTCTCTCCCCTGTCTACTGTAATCTATCAATAAAGCCTTAAAAAGCCAAAAGGATATCTTAAAAAAACTAAAACAAAAAACATTCCAACATGTTTCAAAAGTATTAGATAAATAACATCTAATAGTTTACATGAATAAATGGTGAAAAAAAAGTTTAAGAAGTAGTGAAAATAGCCAATCTATAAGCTCACAACACGGCGCGAAGCAACATGTAGTGAAGCTTGTAGATCTGCTATTTTCACTAGTTTCACTTCCCGGGAAAAAAAATTACTAATTTCTCTTTTGGGTCTGCATTAAGAGCTAAAAGGTTTGGGAACCATGCATCCCAAAACGTGTGCATCTCAACGACCCACTTGAAATACTCAAAAGCGTCCGTGGCCCACCCACACACACATTGTGTCCATGATAAAGGGGAACGGACCAGTTGCTACATTTCAGGACCTTGGACAGCAACATTCACTTCTTTCACTACTGTGTCATTTCTTTTGAAAGAATGACTTTAAATGTGATACACCATGCATTTAAAAAGTATTTATGTCATATTGTTTATGTCCTAAAAACGTTTTTCAAAAGGTTTGAGGCAAAATTACCACTCCTGAATAGAGAGCCTCTCTCATTTTTGAATGGCTCTCAGAGCATTTCAGCTGCAGTACCACCTTTGGCCTGAACTGCGCCACCCCCCCAAAATCTTTTTGAAAAAACATTTTTTTTTTTTTTTAACTTTTTTTTTGAAAAAAAAAATGTTTTTTTTTTTTATGATGACGTCACAATCGGCAGATGACGTCACAATCGGCAGCAAATCTGGATAGCCTGTTTTGAGAACCCGTGGGATACTTTTAACCTTCGCCTTCTCAAAACCAGAGAAAGACACAACGGTCAGAAATGGGACTTTGTGAGGATAGAAAAGGTGCTAGTGGGACCCCAAAAAAAGGTTTTAAAATAGGAAAAGTGAAATTTCATGGTGTATCACCTTTAAGGTTGCTATTCAACTTACCGGTATTTTAATTACCAAGTGGCTGATAAAATTTATATCAAATATTGAATCGAGCAGCTTAAAAACTGTCTCAGGTGCACACAAAAGCCAGAGTATTATGTTAAAATGACCCCGGAAGCGTGTTAACGTGAACTACACCTTTAACACTCGGGTGACTGAAACTTCCACTCAGACTGCATTTATCAGTCAAATTGACAGGTAAATTCTCTCCCTTTTGGCCCAGGAGAGCAACACCTCCTCCCCTACTGCCAGCGGGGGTTCTATTGTCTTCCAAATGTGAATTAGCATTTCAATTGACCTCTCAAATGGGGAGCGCAAAAGGTGTGAAATTCTCTCCTTGCTTCTGGGAGGGAGAGGAATGGGTGAGACCTGTCTTTATGACCGATAACTAACAGTCAGAGTGGTATAATGGTATATTATTTCATACTTAGGAAACCTTTCAGAAGGGGAAAAAAAACGAGAACATATGTCTTGAGTATTTAGGAAAAGTCATGGAAGGGGAAATTTCTGAGAACTTCACGGGGAGAGTTATTGCACTTTGTGATCTCAAAATCAGTCAAAATGACCTGTTAGTCACCCGTGTGTTAACCCAATATAACTAGCACATCTGCAGTGGTTGGAGATTGTCCGCCTACTCTTCCATTGAGAAATGTAGACTGGTGTCAGTTGGTAGTACAGCCTGGAGAGCATAAGCGTAATATCTCCTAGCTAAACGGGGGCTGCTTCTTTGCTGAGAGGTAGAAATGTGGTCTCTCGTGCGGCAGCTCCGGGTCGAATCCTAGGTGGGACATGAAAGCTACCGGATTGCAGCTTTAAAGTTAAGTATTAATCCTTAATTGCTCGTACAATATGAATATGAATATGGTTTCGACCACAAAAATATCAAGTAGCCAAGTAGACATATTTAATTAGCAGCTCAAAGCTCCATTGTGATAACGGCACAACAGCCCCCTGCATTGTGATGATAACAACATAAATGCAGCCCCTCTATTGTCAAGACACCCTATGCTAATCCAGCTGGGGAAAAATAAAACACATAGGTAAACAAATAAACAAGCAAACAAACAAATTAAAATAGCAGGGCTACTAAAGCGCAGAGCCCCCCATTTTTTTTGGAAGCCAGCGCAGCACACTCACACACACACACACACACACAGTCAGAGCTTCCATCTGTTGATGGGTTTGCGTTCCCGAGGTGCTCGTAGAGACTGTGAACACCCACGCACAGAAAACTCTGCCAGGAGAACAAAGGCAAACATTTCAGAAACCCTGTGCAACTCTCGCACCGCGGCGCACAGAGAAAAAGAGCTCCCCTCCTCCTCCTCCTCGCTAAATATATGGGCTTGACGTGGGAGCGTGTGGGTTGGTGAGAGCTCCGGATACGACGCCTCTCTCTCTCTCTCCCTGCCACATTAAGACAGCTGTAGCTCTTATCGAGATTTCTTTTTTTCCACCTCCGGTATAACGGTATATTCACATTTCCCACAACGCATAACCTAGTTTGTTATGCTATACCTTCATCACACAAATTTATCATTGCATCATGTTGAAAAAGTGAAGAGTGTGCATTATGTATTTGTTCCGTTTTGTGCGTGCGGTCGGTCACTATGCCGGTACACAGTGTTCTTCTCTTTACTGTCAGCGTTCCTTTCTGTGAACATTCACAGACATGATCGTCGTTGTCGGGTGGAAACCTTGCGTGTCCAAAACCGTTTGTTTTGTATTCATGGTTTTAAAATGATTTAAGATAGTGAAAACCGCCGATCCACAAGCACACAACGCCTCGCACCGCGAGGCGTTGTGTGCTTGTAGATCTGCTGTTTTCACTACTTTTGTGCGACAGTCTTTTATGATGAAGCAGGGCTTTACTTTATGAAAAAACATACACTTGGAGACTTGGAGATAAACTTGGAGATGAGGTTTCTGCCTCACAGTGACGATATATATATACTATATAAAAAAAAGGATTCATAAACAAACACAGCCAGACCTCTGCCCGCAGTCCATTCAGCAGTCCATTCATATTTACAGTCGACATCAAAAGTAGAAGAGGAGATGCATTAGGAGCCCATTTTGGCTCAGGGGGGGGGGGAGAAGCCATTTCCAGGCGTTCTCGACGGGGAGGGTATAAAGCTGCCTTCATCCTGCAACCCATGGCTGCCCAGCGGAACCCTAAACAACCCCTACGCTGTGTTCCAAAGCCAAACTAAGCCATCTGAATCGCAAGCTATGATCTTAATTCGATTCAGCCCGGGCCTAATGATTCTCATTCCGAGGGCCGAAGGGGGCTTAAGGTTTAACTCATTAGGCTCAGAGACACAGGACTCACAAGGCCCTGGAGACCTTTGCCACAGTGTGTTAACTTCTCCCTCGTGACAGCTTCACACACGCACGCACGCACGCACACACACATGTACACGCGCATTGTCAGTTAGGGCTCTCTGAGCAGAGAACAACAATGCACATCTACCAGTGGTGGAAAAATTACTCGTATTTTTTTTTTTTTTTACTTGAGTAAAAGTATCAATACAATACTACAATTATAGAAATGTTACAAGTAGATGTCCGGAATTCAATATTTCCTTGAGTAAAAGCAGCGCCGGCGGGCCGTATACGCAGACTACGCAGACTGCATAAGGCCCCCGCCGACCAAAAAGGCCCCCACCGCCCCCTCCTCAGCAGAAAAGAACTAGTGCTGCATGGTTAATCGTTTTCAAACCAAAATCGCGATGTGAAATCTCGCGATTAGCGAATCGCAAAGGCCACGGTTTCTTGCTAGGTCTTTAAGTGAAATCACTTACCCTACCTTAACCCTAGCCTCGGAAACCCAGGCTTCTTTTGGCGATCAGAAGAGAAAGAAGCCTGGGCGATCGCGTTATGATCACTGTTGGAGGAAGTGTAGAATTTCCCTAACCAATCAGAGTGCAGAGAGCGTCGCACCGAATGTGATGACGTCATGACGCAGCAGCGTTCTCTGCGCTGAGCAGAGGAGCAGAGGGGGGTGGGGGGAGGAGAACACATGCTATTGGCCAGAGACTCGCGGAGAGATTTGCCGCGCCCGACCATCTGCCTACACAAACTGGTCCGCGTTAGGTTAGAGTGCCTTAACCCTAACCCTAAGTAGAGTGCTTAAGTAAATGTACTTAGTTACTTTGTTTACACCACTGTGCAGAACTACAGTATGAAAAGCGAGTGGACGTCCCCTTTTATTCAATGCATCTGTAATTCACGGCTTGACACTAAGAGATTCCATCCAGCTCCCTGTCACCAGGCAAGCCATTAGTCAAAACCAAACACTGACACTTAGGGTGTCAAACACACAGGTGGAACATCATTTGTTTTGCAACAGCGTGATAGCTCCAAACGGTGACTGGTGAATAATGTCCCCGCCCGCTACAAGGGGATATTACTGTGTGTGGAGGAAATGCAATGCATTGTGGGGGGAGGAAAATGAGCGGAGAGGGAATATCTCAGTGTCTGTTGTTGTTTTAAATCTCAGGAACAGTTTATGCCTCTGGTGATGATTATTGTGAACATCATTCATTCAGTCTCTGGGCTTTTACTTGCCAAGGCTGTGTCAACAACGTAGTGGGGGCCCTTTTTGTAAATCTTCAAAAAGCAATCAAGAGTACATATATAAAATGTAGGAAAGAAAGAAAGAAAGAAAGAAAGAAAGACAGACAGAAAGAAAGCACAGTCACTTTGTTGTGAGCTTGTTTTTGAAACAGGGATTAAGTGGTTATTTCGTAATACATTTTGTAAGCTTGGAGGCCGAGGGAGGGTCAAAAATACTTGAAATATAGTGGAGTGAAAGTCACACGATAAATACATTATTTAGTACAAATACTCTTAGGAGAGATGAGGTCCAACGGTCCTAAAATGTTTCGTCAAACAGGTCTTGCGCGTACAAAACGTACAAATCAAGGAAACCATACAAACATGCATTTTCATTCTCCAACGCTGCAGTTGGTGTTTTTTTAATTGCCCTTGCTTGCTCCCGTTGCCAGTCAGATAAATGTCCCATCTCTCACTGTCTCCCCAAGCCGTAGGAGAGTATAGACGCGCAACCCGGGGCTTTGTTGTTTTCCCTAATGCCAGATAATCTGGAGGCTGTCACATCAAACGCGGGGACATCTTAGGTGTTATGTAGATACCGCTAATAGAAACTTAGCCCGGCTCAGTCCCTGTGGGCCCCCCCCCCACTCTCTCCTCCTGCCTTTTCATTTGGAGGGAGGCTAGAGAGAGGGGCCATCTTCAAAGCACCTCTGTGTCCCAATGTATCGACCACGCGTTCTGTGCTAGCCCCAGAGGCTTCCTATTAGAAAGGATTTGTCTTACATGCTCTGTGCACTTGCCACTCTGGAACATAAAATGGAAGTAGACGAAGAAAGGAAAGAAAAGGGGAAGAAGAAGAAGAAGAAAAAAACATGTTGCTTGTGCGGTGAGCTCTATGCAGTCGTCTTCTCGTCCCCTGATGCCGTCTGTCCGCGGTTTTCCAGGGACGGCTCAGGGAGTGGGACTGAGTTACTAGGGTCCAAGGTGGAGGGGCCTTAATTATTTTATACTTTAGCTATGGAAAAATAGCAGATATACAGTACAAGCTCACAGCGCTGCCCCGAGTGCCACGCCGCGAGCTTGTCGATCTGCTAGTTTTGAAAAGTCGTGAAAATGTGTGCAAATCTTTGAATATGTGTATTTTTGAAGCGAACATCTGTAACTCCAATTTTGCTTCTGGGGGGGGGGGGGGGGGGGGTCCCCTGGAACTAAATGTTTTGACATGGGGGTCCGTGGCCAAATAAATATCATTTTGGGGGTCCTTCACATGAAAAGGTTTGAGCACCACTGACATAGAAACATAGGTTTTTCAAAAAAAACGTAGAAGTATTTGAAATATTCATAGACTTGCACACATTTTCACGATTTTTCAATAGTCAAAGCACAAAATAACGCGTAACAATACGTTCCCAGTCTAAATGGGTTAAACCCCCTCCCCCTATGAAGAACATTCATGGGGGGCCCACAGTGAACCCTTGTACCCAGGGCCCAGAATTTGGTGCGACGCCCCTGTCCCCTGATGCCACCTGTCCGCGGTTTTCCAGGGACGGCTACCTTCCTTCCTTCCTCATTTCAAACCAACTCCATGCTTGTCTGCAGGCATCCTGCAGGTCCAAACAGCCATAACTGACATGGTTGCATGTTATCACTGTGACAGGCCGCCAGACGACATAAAGCTATCACACACACACACACGCACACACACACACACACACACACACACACACACACACACACACACACACACACACACACACACACACACACACACACACACACACACACACACACACACACACACACACACACACACACACACACACACACACGCACACACACTTGCATGCACGCACACTCATGCAAACAATCTACCTTCATAGCTCCAGCAACCCACGCAATATTTCATTATTCTAGTTTATTGTGAGGGGAAAAAAATCTCTCTCTCTCACACACATACACTCATATAAACAAAAGAAAAGAGCCTGGATTTATGGCTTGGCGATTGGCTGTTTTGATAGGCAGAGCTAAGGTGGTCTGACATTTTGCTTGATATTTGTAATTTCTTATTTTCTTTTCACCGACGCTCTTGGCTGATCCTCAGATAACCTGACAGCCTTTTCTCTCTCCTTTATTACTGTATTCCCTCCTTCTGTAATCCATAGCCGGGGCCACTATCAAGTATCTTCAATAACGTGGGGTGGTGGTGGGTGGTGGGTGGGGTTGGGCCGTAGGAGATAGCAGAGAGAGAGAGAGAGAGAGAGAGAGAGAGAGAGAGAGAGAGAGAGAGAGAGAAGGGATGGGACGATATGAAAATTATTATCATTATCATATGACGATTATTGTGACCAAAGAAATCGCGATTTACAATGTTATCGCGATAATCCAAATCCATTATCCTGGGGCAGAAGATCGGCTATTTTTGGCAAATACGATAGAGATTGGAAAAAAATGTGTATATTAAAAGTACCTTTTACCAATTATAGAGTGTTTAAGTGGTGCCGGATATGCAGCTCGTCAAAGAAAAGGTGAATTGATCCCAGTGCATGATGGAGGACGCTATCACAATGAATTAAATCTCCATGATACGATTATCGTGAGTGTTTTGTTATCACGATAAAATATCGCTTATCATCCCATCCCTAGAGGTGAGAGAGCGAAAGTGAGTAAAGGGGGGAAAGAGACATGTGGGTTTGGTGGGGGGGCACTATTGTCAGTGGTGTAAAATAACTAAGTATATTTACTTACATACTGTACTTAAGTACAATTTTGAGGAGTTTGTACTTTACTTGAGTATTTCCTATGTTCAATACTTTTACTTCTACTCCACTACATCTCAGAGGAAAACTATTGTACTTTTACTCCACTACAATAAGTTGAAAGCTTTAGTTACTAGTTACTTTGATTATTATTACAAAACACACTGACTACTTCAGCCCTATATATATATTTCGGCCATTGGAAAATAGCAGATCTACAAGCTCACAATGCGTTGCAATGCGAAGCAAAGCAAAGCTGTAAATCTACTATTTAAAAAATAATTATATATACATTTTGAACATGTAAAATGGGTTATTTCTGCACAATGAGTAGTAGTACTTTTACTTTTGTACTTTTAGTATATTTTGATACCAATACTTTTGTACTTTTACTCAAGTAAAGGTAGTATTCCGGACATTTACTTGTAACAGACTATTTCTAAACTGTGATATTGATACTTTTAGCTACAGTAAGTAAAGAATTTGAGTACCTTTTCCCACCACTGACTATATAGTCTATAGTTCAATCAGAAACAAGCCCAGGCAGTAACAGCCATAGCGGGGCCCAGTGAATGCCCACAGGGCTTTCACTGCAGACAGGCCGCTATAATAAATCTGGCATTATCAGATGCTGGTCATTCAGGAGACACAAACTAAGTGCTTTTAGACGTGTCAGAGGACATGAGAGAGACTCTCACTGGACTGGCCCGATGGCTGCCCCGATTGTCCAGGGGTAAAGTTAGTTAAGTTTGTCTGCTGGCAGGATCGCGACAGGCTAGCAAGGATTAGAGGAGGAAGAGAGAGACAGTAGACGGACAGGGGCGAAACAGAGTACCTACTAGTACTTTTCCTAGTGTGATGGTTACACAGTGAAATCCAGTGTTAAAAGACCTGGATTTATTTGATACTTTAGCTATTGAAAAATAGCAGATATACAAGCTCACAGTGAGCTTGTAGATCTGCTATTTTTGAAGAATCGTATTTTTTTTGTTGTAAGTCTTTGAATATATCTTTTTAAGGAGCGAACATTTGTAACTCAATTATTTGCTTCTGGGTGGTCCCTGGAACAATATATTTTGAGATGGGGGGTCCGCGACCAAATACATGTAATTTTGGGGGTCCTTGACAAAAAAAAAAGTTTTGAGAACCACTGATTTAGAAGAAGGATTTAGAAGACATTTAGAGAATCGGGTCAAAATAGTCAAAGATAGCACAAAATGTTCAAGATCTTTGAAAAATAGAAGATCTACAAGCTCGCAGCGCACACTGCGAGCTTGTAGATCTGCAATTTTTTAATAGTTAAAGCATAAAATAACGGCTAAAGCAGTTAAAATCTAAATTGACACAGGTCTAAATGGGTTAAATTATGAGCTGTAACTCTGAGTGTAACAATATTGACCAACGAGTGCAGCCGTGAGGGTACATGTCATTTTTACACTCAAGAGTATATTTGACTGTACAGTATATTCCTAAACAAAATAAGGCTGGAAAGTAGCCTTTCAGGAATATATGAATAATCTTCCCGTGGAGAAAGCACACGCCACCATGAGACAACCCGGGCACTGGGTCTAAAGCCATCAAGTTAATCTGAGATAAATTCCCAGCTCACTGTGGCAAAGGTTTTTAGAGACAGACTGCAAGATCAAAGAATCAAACGAACCCCGTCTGATTACAAAGATGTGAGAGAGAGACATGAGAGAGAGAGAGAGAAAGAGAGAGAGAGAGAGAGAGAATAATAACATCTAGATCAGGGGTCTTCAACAGGGGGTCCGGGACCCCTAGGGGGTCCTCAGAGTTACTACAGGGGGTCCTCCAAATCTCCTTTTTTTATATTAACCATCCTAGTGTCCATATTCTGAGAACTTCAGCCAAAAATAGCCGATCTACCAAGCTATTTTCGGCAAAGAGGTTTGGTGTAGAGGGGAAAAAGAGCAGATTAAGTACCGAGTGAAAGATCAAGTTTATTAAGTATTGACGGTTCAAGTGGTTAAATATCTGAAAACACAAACTGACGTGAATCCAAAATACACCGATGATCGTGCTGTCAAACAATGAAACTATGTGGAATCTATGATATGTTTGTGGGGGTCCCTGCTTCATCTCTCTCTCTCAACTAAGGGGTCCTTGGCCTGAAAACGTTGAAGACCCCTGATCTAGATTTTAGATGTGCAATGTAAAAGCCTCTGGTCAGACAGACAGACAGACAGACAGACAGACAGACAGACAGACAGACAGACAGACAGACAGACAGACAGTGGTGCAGGCAGCCCAGTCAGTCTCATACATACTGTATGTCAGCAGCAGCGTCGCATGGATTGATAGATTTATAAATAATAAATCAGGGAAAAACTGGTAAAATAAACTGTAAATAATTGTGCTGCCTTGTCCTCTGCCCCCGCATCTAATGGATTGTGTGTGTATGCATATTTCTTGCTGCGTGAGCGCGCGCGAGCGTGTGTGCGCGCGGCAGCTTATGCAAGCAGTGTGACAGCCTGACGGTTATCCAAGTTGCCATGGTGACCGTTTGCCCGAGCCCCCCATTAGCAGCCAAGTGTTATGATGAGAGACGACTCCGTTCTCCTGCCTTCAGAGAAACAGACAAACACACACAGGTGCATCGTCTCTGCTGTGTGTTGTACTGTAGTGTAGTATACAGCGCTGGTGTTTCTTATACCGTCATTGTCGGGGTGGAAACCTTGTATCTCCAAGTTTCAAATGTGTACGTTTTTTTTCCGTAAATTAAAGCCTTGCTTTGTCATACAAGACCTTCGCACGAAACTAGTGAAAATAGCAGATCTGCAAGCACGCAACGCCTCGCGGTGCGAGGCGTTGCGTGCTTGTAGATCGGCTATTTTCCCTAGTTTAAATAGTTTGTAAAACAACAAAAAAAAGGAAGGTTACGTACAAGGTTTCCACCCGACAGCGACGATACACATCTCTGTTGTGTGTTGTACTGTAGCACCGCGCTGGTGTTTCATATACTGTACACGAACATCCATTCCTTCACTCGTTTAAACCTAACCATGAAAGCAGTGATGATTTTGGCAGCTTTTCTAACCTTAGATTTTATTACAAATTTCGTTTGAGAACAATTTAATTTATATGCAAACAAATAAAACATAACCATAATAAATAAGCCGCAAGCTTATAAATAACAGACGTTTGCGACTCATTGTGACAACAGGGATGCCCGGGATAAAAATGGTTACAAATCGGTACACATATAGGCTGCATAACTGCCAAATGCCAATACCAACGTCGTCAAAAACGTCAAGTATCGGCTGATATTATCGTCTTGCTACTATATCAGTCTAGCTCCAAACAGAAGTGCTTCTCATCATTGCATATCTGTTCTGCGCTGAGAAAATAAAAAGGAGGGGGGATGCCAAACATGGCTTTTATGGCTGCTAGAATATCTAAGGTTCAAAAATAATTTTGGCTTGAACCATCAACAACACACAGGTATTATTGGTAACATGGAGGGCCAGGCTCCATCACCCCACAAGCGCGCACTACACAATTTTGTCAGGCATCAAGCTTGATCTGTGCAAACTATAGCGATAGCTACAAACATTTCCCAGGAGGCGATATGAGCACGGAAAGGCACCCCGTTGTTAACACAAACTAAATCACGAAATTGCAGGGAAAGCACGTACCGCCACCTTATATTCCAAATATATCTTATTAGGGTCCCTCACAGTAGACCGTGTTCCGCGGAGCAGATAAAGACGTGAAAAGTAAAAGGCTTTTGTTTTTCCCCTGATTCATAATTACGGGGAAGGATATTATTATTTCCCATAGATCCAGACACTACCCCGCCGCGCGCAGTGCTGCACCACACACAGGCCACAGACAGAGAATTGTTTTGTTCTTTCACCCAATTTTCAAATACATGAATATTTTATTCTTTGCTACCACATAAAAAGCGTAATGGATTTGCTCACATTTAAAAGAGGAAGCGATATCTACACAGTATACCCAGAGAGGACATGTAATCACTTAACAAAAAGGAAGGAGAGATGTCCGAAGCAGGCATAGATCATATGTTCACGATTGTGTCAAAATGGTCAGGTAAGATTTCGGAGGAAAATGTATATTGTATGCTGTAGCTCAAAGTCAAATAGCAGATGTCAGGCAGGTGTTAATCAGTGTTAACCCATTTAGAAGAGGTACACATTATTGTGTATCATTATTTTATGCTTTAACTATTGAAAAATAGCAGATATACTGTACAAGCTCGCGAGCTTGTAGATCTGCTATTTTAGAAAAATCGTGAACATTAGAATTTTGACCCGATTCTAAGGTTTTTTGAAAAACCCGTGTTTCTATGTCAGCAATCTGGCCAGCCATTGTCAAAGAAAAGGTCCTTTTCACTTAAATGGAGCTCAGTTGGTCTGTTCTTGAGAGACTACAGTACTATGTCAGTGGTTCTCAAACCTTTTTCATGTGAAGGACCCCCAAACTGATATGTATTTGGCCACGGACCCGCATCTCAAAATATCTAGTTCCAGGGACCACCCCCAGAAGCAAAATTTGAGTTACAAACGTTCGCTTTGAAAATGCATACCTATATTCAAAGATTTGCACACATTTTCATAACTTTTTCAAAAATAGCAGATCTACTGCATTGCATTGGCACAATGCAGATTCCACTCTCATAGGTATTTTGGTGTGTGTGCACACTTACAGAATACTGTCAGTATTTATACTTTTACTGAAGTAAAATGTGTGAGTACTTCTTCCACCACTGAGGTAGCAGTCAGTCAGAGCATACAGCATCCACGTTGTCAGCTAGCTTCAACAGATTTATGGCGCCTGGATGTATTAAATCACCCAGCAGATTTTCATACAGCACTTTAGCTAACACAGCTTAGGCACATTGTTGCACAGTAGACTTGATTTAGGCCAATTCATGCCGGCGTTCTGTAAAACAATGAATCAAACCAAGTTTGAAGTGAGCGGTGGTGCGCACGTGTGTGTGTGTGCGTCCTCATAATGACGTTATCTGTTCCTATCTATGTCTAAGCGGCCGTGTGTGTGTGTGTGTGTGTGTGTGTGTGTGTGTGTGTGTGTGTGTGTCCGCGCCAGCGGCTACCGCAGGTCACCAGGGGGGGGGGGGGGCTGGTCACTTCTTTCACGCACAGAATCTGGCAACCGGAGAATTCTCCTCTCTCCAAAAGAAAACACAGCGTGTGTGTGTGTGACCCCCCCCCCCCCCTCCCCCTGCGCGTGTGTGTGTGTGTGTGTGTGTGTGACCCCCCCCCCGTGTGTGTGTGTGTGTGTGTGTGTGTGTGTGTGTGTGTGTGTGTGTGTGTGTGTGTGTGTGTGTGTGTGTGTGTGTGTCGTACCAAATTCTGGGCCCTGGGTACAAGAATTCACTGCGGGCCCCCCATGAATGTTCTTCCTAGGGGAGGGGGTTTAGCAAGCTCACAGCGCGGCACCGAGTGCCGCGCTGCGAGCTTGTAGATCTGCTATTGTCAGTGGTGCTTTTTCATGTAAAGGGACCCCCAAAAGGATATGTATTTGGCCACCTACCCCCATCTTAAAATACTTAGTTCCAGGGACCCCCCAGAAGCAAAATTTGAGTTACAAATGTTTGCTTAAAAAACACATATATTCAAAGATTTGCACACATTTTCACGACTTTTCAAAGATAGCAGATATTTTTGCTATTTTAGATATACAGATATGCACCGAGTGCCGCGCTGTGAGCTTGTATATCTGCTATTTTTCAATAGTTAAAGTATATAAAATAAGTAAGGTCCCTCCACCTTGGGCCCTAGTAGTCCCACTCCCCCCCCCCCCCCTTGTTATGCCCCTGCTCGTGTGCCCAGGCAGGTACAATACTATACTTTGTGTGTTTTGTTTGTTTATTTTACTTGACCCCCACATTCCTGTTCGCATCTTAAGCTCCAAGCCCTGAACCCCACCACCTCTCCAGTCCAAACACACACTACACTTGCCAATAATAACTACCTATAGCATATAGTGCATATAAGCTTCCTCACTTTTATGAGCTGTAAATACACACAGACCCCGCAGTGGTTAGTAACAGTCATAAATCCCGCGCCCGGGGAGACAGAGACAGGCATAGGGAAAGGAGAGCTATTGTTTTGTTTCTGCGTTTTATCCAGAGAATGTGCTAGAGGAGTTTTTATGGCCCCCGTTGCTACCATGTATTAATACATTTAGACCGCTAACGCATTATTACTTCAACCACTATTTTGTGCTTTATCTATTAAAAAATAGCAGATATACAAGCACACGGCAATCTCCTATTTTTGAAAGATCTTGAAAATGTGTCTTTGAATACAGTCTTTGAATATATTGTCCCGATTCTATAAAATCTACAGTATAAGGTCTTCTAAGTTCTTCTAGGTTTTTTTTGAAAAACTCATGTTTCTATTATCAGTGGTTCTCAAACCTTTTCATGTCAAGGACCCCTATAGAATGATATGTATTTGGTCGCACGACACCCATCTCAAAATATTGCGTATCAGGGACGCCCCAGAAGCAAATATTCGAGTTACAAATGTTTGCTTTCGGAAAAGATGAATTCGAGATTTTTCAAAAATAGCAGATCCACAAGCTCGCAGCGCGGCACTCGGTGCCGCGCTGTGAGCTTGTAGATCTGCTATTTTTCACAAGCTAAAGCATAAAATAACTCCAGGTCTTAACGTATTAATATATTGACAAACCCGGGGTAAACAATAGAGTCTATATGAACAACATGGATCACCACCACGGTATCTGGAGGCATCAGAAGCCGCCATGATTACTATGGCTCTTTAATCTGCGCTCTTTGTTTATTTGTCTCTTTCTCTCCTTCCGAGGAACATAGTCCATATTCCAGACAGTATGGAAGGCTGAAAGGCAGTTGGGTATACATTCAGCCCGGCGAGAGCCACACTGACAACTTAATGATTGCCTTTGGGAGGCCTTTGAACTTCATCACGGCATTCTTCAATAGGGAGACGCCGCCATTGTGCTGATGCTTTTCTCTCTCTCCGCATAGCGACCGATATACCACATTCCCCCGGTCATGGAGTGAGACCTTCCATCTATGCCTCGCACACATGCAGGGGTGTCACAAGGCGGGGGGAAAGTGTGGGACTGAGTTACAAGGGCCCAAATTGGAAGGGGGGGGGGCTTAATTATTATCTTATACTTTAGCTATTGAAAAATAGCAGATATACAAGCTCACAGCGTGGCACCGAGTGCCACGCTGCGAGCTTGTAGATCTGCTATTTTTTTTAAAGTCGTGAGAATGCGTGCCAGTCTTTGAATATATGTATTTTTTAAGCGAACATTTGTAACTAAAACTTTGCTTCTGGGGGGGTCCCTGGAACTAAATATTTTGAGATGGGGGTCCGTGGCCAAATACATATCATTCTGGGGGAGCTTCACATGAAAACGTTTGAGCACCACTGACATAGAAACATATATATATATATATATATTTAAGACTAGCACAAATTTACACGATTTTTCAAAAATAGCAGATCTACAAGCTCGCAGCGCGGCACTAGCTTGCAGATCTGCTATTTTTCAATAGTTAAAGCACAAAATAACGCGCAATAATGCGTTCCCAGTCTAAATGGGTTAAACCCCCTCCTCCTATGAAGAACATTCATGGGGGGGCCCGCAGTGAACCCTCGTACCCAGGGCCCAGAATTCGGTGCGACACCCCTGAGTGAGACCTTCCATCTATGCCTGGCACGATCCATTGCCCTCTCTTAATCTCACTCTATCTCACATCTCTCCATCTCGTTTCTTCATCTTCACAACTCACTGATTCAAATATCTTTCACCCTTATTTCTGGTTCCATTCCCTTCAGCCTCACGTCTCCCCCCCCCCCTCCCTCCCCCCATCCCCTGCAGTTCCTACTCCGTCTCTCACTAATTCACACATCCCTTCTTCCTGTTTTCTATGATTCCCCATCTTCTCTCTTCGCACCATCCTATCTGACATCACAGAGCCACGTCTCCTCTAGCCTCGGGATCCAGGCATTTCAAGAAGAGAAGCAGTGGTGGAAAAAGTACTCACATTTTGTACTTAAGTAAAAGTATCAATACTGCACTGTAGATGTGCTCCGTTACAAGTAAATGTCCAGAATTCAAAATGTACTCGAGTAAAAGTATGAAAGTATTGGCATCAATAAGTACTTAAATGACCAAAAGTAAAAGTACAAAATGTTTGAAAATAGCAGATCTACAAGCTCACAACGCGTCGCATCGCAACGCGTTGTGAGCTTGAGGCTTATCCATTATAATTATAAAATCGCTACGATTTATCACTTGTTTTCCACCGCGGATCACTTCCTCATTTACTCAAAGCGGACAGCAGCAGGAGTCGTGTCCCCCTCCGCGTCCATTCCAGACGCCGGAGGACCCGGGGCACAGAATGTCCGTGTGTTAGCTCAGAGTACATCTCCTCTGACAAAGAATAAAAAATATATCGTCGTTGTCGGGTGGAAACCTCGTATCTCAAAGTTTCAAATTTGTACGTTATTTCGCAAAGTAAAGCCCTGCTTCATCATACAAGGCTGTGACACAAAAGTAGTGAAAACAGCAGATCTACAAGCACTCAACGCCTCGCACCGCGAGGCGTTGTGTGCTTGTAGATCTGTGTGTGTGTGTGTGTGTGTGTGTGTGTGTCTGTGTGTGTGTTGTGTAGTTGGTAGACCAAGCTGTCTCCTTTTCACGTGTGCTCGCGCACACTCAGATCACACACGCCCATGAGCGCGCCACCACATACACCGACACAAACACACAACATAAACACACACAGACAGACCTCCACAGCACCAACAAACTCTGCCAACAGCTATTCAACTGAGTGATGTGTGCGCTTGTGCGCATGCCGCCGCCGCGCGCGCGCGCGCGTGTGTGTGTGTCCCTACAAGCCCTTCACGGGTATCAGATGCAACCCTGCTCGTTTTGGGAGGGTGGGGGGGATGGGGGGATGGGGGGATGGCGGTGGGGGGATTCAGTGGTTCGCCCTAAATGTGAGCTTGCTGCCTGGAAGTCATCCAGTAGACTGTTTTACACTGAATTATTAAACCCATTTAGGCCTAAAATTATTGACTGCTTTAACCAGTGAAAAATAGCAGATCTACAAGCTCGCAGCGCGGCACCGAGTGCCGCGCTGCGAGCTTGTAGATCTGCTATTTTTGAAAAAAGTCGTGAAAATGTGTGCAAATCTTTGAATATTATATAAGCGAACGTTTGTAACTCACATTTTGCTTCTGGGTGGTCCCTGGAACTAGATATTTTGAGATGGGTTTCCGTGGCTAAATACATATCATTTTGGGGTCCTTCACATGAAAAGGTTTGAGAACCAGTGACATAGTAGTCTCTCAAGAACAGACTAACTGAGCTCCAGTTAAGTGAAAAGGACCTTTTCTTTGACGATGGATGGCCAGATTGCTGACATAGAAACATAGGTTTTTTCCAAAAATCTTAGAAGGATTCAAAAGACACTTATAGAATCGGGTCAATATTCTAATTTTCAAGATTTTTCAAAAATAGCAGATCTACAAGCTCGCAGCGCGGCACTCGGTGCCGCGCTGTGAGCTTGTATATCTGCTATTTTTTTAATATTTAAAGCATAAAATATTGCGTCATATTGTGTTCAGGCCTTAATGGGTTAAAAGCTGCCTCTTATTGCAGCCGCCACTGAAATAGTTCAAGAAAGCCGTGGCAGACTATAGTTCCTGCCACGGGGAACTACTGTATATATCATTTATTATTTTGCTGCTATTCTCCCAACCACCCCGGCTGATGATGGGTAGAAGCTTTTTTTTTATGATGTACATGACAGATTCCCTCAAATAAACAGATTGCATCCATGCTAAAGTGTGCGTGCGTGCGTGAGTGGAGTGCGCGCGTTGTGGGTGGATTCTTGCGTACAAAAGCCCCGGACAAATCATAGTACCTGGCAGGGACGTGCAGAGAATGTTAGAGAGGCAGGGGCTGAAATTTCTAAAAGGGCCTTTTGGTGAAAATATCGAAAATAGCAGACCTCCAAGCTCACAATGGGCCCGATTCACCAACCTACTTACGAACGTTCTTACGAAGAAATTTCTTCTTAGACCCTTTTAAGAAGTTTTTAAGAAGATTTGGCATACACCAATGTTTTCTTAGCTGCGATTTGTTCTTATGTTAAGAAGAAATCTACGCATACTGTAGAGCACTCTTAGGGCAGCCTTTTAGTTCTTAAGTGTGACATGTTGTGCAAAAATAATTTATTCTTTAAGTTTCTTCAATTCTACAGTTGTATAATAATATGATTTAAATCACCAAAATATTTGTATCATATCTTTAGAGCAGTGGTTCTCAAAGTGTGGTTTGGGGACCCCCAGTGATCCTTTAGCAAGTTCCAGGGGGTCCACTGTAAAACGAGGAAGAGTTTTACCATTTTAACCCAGTTTTAAACTTTGTTTGAAAATAGCCGATCTACAAGCTCACAAGGCATTACCATTACAGCCCATTTTGAGCTTGTAGATCGGATATTTTTTAAACACTAAATCTTGAAAAATCTTCCCAGACAGAAAATATTTTCAGGTGGGGGTCTGCAGAATGTGGTGGTCCTTGACATGAAAATGTTTAGAACCACTGCTTTAGACTAGTTTTCAACAGGTCTGAAATTGCATCCCAACCCAAAATGCCCCCCCCCCCCAAACCCTTCACCCCCCGCCCCCCCATAACCCAACTCCCTACACCCTCACCCCCATATCCCAACAGCTGCCACACGCCCATTTTCCTGTCCCCTTCCTACCTGAAAGCCCCCCTTGCACCATATCCCAACCACACCCCTACCCTACTTCACCCCATTACATACCAAGCAGCTGCTAACTTAAAGCCTCTCTATACCCACCCACCAGCTTTCAGTAATACAATGTTTTATATCTACTAATAATGCGATTTCCAAACATGAAATATGGATAACATTCTAATTTCAGCAAATTTACCTTGATGTCTATAGTGAAATAATAAAATACATTCATTCATTAAATACAAATAATTAGCTGTTCACTTCAGAAGTACCTCCACAGAAGTATTGTTGATATATATCTTTTTAATGTTTGGAGTCTAATGTTCCACCATCTTTACACTTTAGGGATTCTTGACTTCATTCTCTCAACTTTATGTGAGTGATTTCTTGTGATTTCTGTGTACAGCAATCAAACACAGGTGTGACTGCAGAGAGTGTCATGAAGTCGTGCCTTATATGGGGATTTGTGGGTGGCTCCCTATGGTAATAGGGATGCAAATTAGGATATGTGGGGCGTCTACCTATGATAATTAGTATTAGCTGGCACACCCCATCAAGTTACGAGGATTGGCATTCATCATGAAAAGAACATAGTTAAGAACAATTTTGCCTTCCTAAGAACGTTTCATGAATCGGACTCAACTTCACTTAGGAATTCACTTAGGAAGAAATTTAAGAACAGGTTAAGAAGAAAGTTAAGAACTTATTGGTGAATGAGGCCCAATGCTCACAATTCTCGATGCTTGATACCACACTGAACTAAGCCTAATCAGGTCAATACTGGAGATGTGGCGTAACAGCATGGATTTCTACACAGAGAGGGCAAGGCTTGACCCGGGGCCTGTACTAGCAGCTGTGTACAGTGACCTATTAGTCTCCTACGGGGGTACAGTAGATGTACAGTAGATGTACAGTAGATGTACTAGCAGCTGTGTACAGTGACCTATTAGTCTCCTACGGGGGTACAGTAGATGTACAGTAGATGTACAGTAGATGTACTAGCAGCTGTGTACAGTGACCTATTAGTCTCCTACGGGGGTACAGTAGATGACAGAAGCTCTCAACCACTAGAGCCATACAGGCCTGCTGATGGTGCTGCTGGGTCCCCCGTGGCGGAAAGTAACTAGTACAGTTTTGAGGTATTTGTACTTTACTTGAGTATTCCAATTTCCAATACTTTGACTCCAATACATCTCGGATCGAAATATTGTACTTTTACTCCACTACATTTATTTCAAAACTTTAGTTGCTAGTTAATTTGCAGATATAAATTATAATATTATATAAAACATACATACTGTAAACCACTTTAGCTCTATTTAAATACCTTGACTATTTGAAAATAGCCGGAAATACCTGGACTTTAACTCATAACTGAGTATTTCTACATTGCAGTATTGATACTTTTACGTCAGCAAAATACGTGAGTACTTTTTCTACCACTGGCCAAAGCCCTGCTGATGCTGCTGTGTCCCCGGCCCTGAGAGAGAGAGAGAGAGAGAGAGAGAGAGGTAGAGAGAGATAGAGAGAGAGAGAGAGAGAGAGAGAGAGAGAGAGAGCGCACATACTGACAGCACTCCTCCAACAATGCAAATTCACACACTTCCACATGAGCGGGCCCGTCACTCGCATTCTCCCCATATACACACAAACCGCGTGCCATTTATGCCTCTGGGGGCTTTTCTTGGAGACTTGTCCCCCCTCCTCCCCTGCCCCCGCGCCTCCGTGTTATTGGCCTTATATGGGCCAGAGGACGGAGTGGGGGTGGGGGGGTGGGGGGGGGGGGGGGCATTGGGTGCTATAGTGGGCACTGGTTAGCCCCCGTGAGGAGGGCTGCTGTCACACGGGGGTCCGAGAGTCCTCTCGACGCCCGCTGTCAGTCTTGCTGCTCTCTTAGCCCCGCGGCCGTGTGCACTGTATTGCATTAGCGGTGATTTTTGCTGACAAATGCTGGCCGGGGCCAGATGGCCCCGCCCCCTTCATCGCCCTCCCCAGGGCCGTCACATCACACCATGGCATGGCCAAGGCCTGCCTTACAAATGAGAACTTTCACACGCGCGCGCACACGCAAAACCACGAGACAACTGGGAGAGTGGTATAGTAGGCTGTCATCTCAATCTCGCACATGCACACAGTACACCACAGACATACATACATACTATACAATATGTAGATACACCACCAGCATGTGCACACACACACACACACACACACACACACACACACACACACACACACACACACACACACACACACACACACACACACACACACACACACACACACACACACACACACACACACACACACACACACACACACACACACACACACACACAAGACATACATACAGACAACAGCTCACACAGCTCAGGGGGACGGCTGTTCCTACACTAACTCTGTATGGCTGCAAGCTGTTGACATGGCCCGGGCCGGGCCTATAGTATACCCCTCCCACTCCAACCCAATGGTGGAACGTAACTAAGTACTTTTACGTAAGTATTGTGCTTTAAGTGCAGTCTTGAGGTATTTGTACTTTACTGGAGTAATTTTCAATATGTTTAATTCTACTCCTCTACATCTCAGGGGAAAATATTGTACTTTTACTCCACTACAATTATTTGAAAACTTTAGTTACTAGTTTCTTTACTAGCAACCGGTAGTTTTGTATTATTATTACAAAACATACATTTACCACTTCAACCCTATACATTTTGGCCATTTGAAAATAGCCGATCTACAAGCTCACAATGTGCTTTGTAGATCTGCTATCTGCATAATGAATACTATCTACTACTTTCTACTACTAGCCTACTTTTAAGTATATTTTTGATACCGATACTTTTGTACTTTTATTCAAGTACATTTAGAATTCCAGGCTTTTATTTGTAACAGCTTATTTCTACACTGCAGTATTAACCCATTTAGGCCTAGAATTATTGAATGCTTTAACCAGTGAAAAATAGCAGATATCAAAGTGAAAATGTGTGCAAAATATAATGTATTTTCAAAGCGAACGTTTGTAACTCAAATTTTGCTTCTGGGGGGTCCCTGGAACTAAATATTTTGAGATGGGGGTCCGTGGCAAAATACATATCATTTTGGGGGTCGTTCACATGAAAAGGTTTGAGAACCACTGACATAGTAGTCTCTCAAGAACAGACTAACTGAGCTCCATTTAAGTGAAAAGGACCCTTTCTTTGACGATGGCTGGCCAGATTGCTGACATAGAAACATAGGGTTTTTCAAAAAATCTTAGAAGGATTCAAAAGACACTAATAGAATCGGGTCAAAATTATAATATTCACGATTTTTCAAAAATAGCAGATCTACAAGCGAGTGCCGCGCTGCGAGCTTGTATGTCTGCTATTTTTCAATAGTTAAAGCATTCAATAATTCTAGGCCTATAAATGGGTAATACTGCCCATTTCTCTTTGTCTCTCCCTCACCCGCTCTTCCTGGTTCCTCCTTGATATTTCAAGTGTTCTCCACTTGCCCCCCAGGTCTATTCCCCCCCCCCCCCCCTCCCCCTCCCCCTCCCCCCACAGGCACAGGCAGACCAGGCAGAGGGGTGTCAGTTCAGATTAGCGGCGTTGGGTCGACGCATAATCCTACTACTGTACGTATGTCCTTGATTATTGAGTAAAGTGACATGTTACTGGTGCCTTCGCCTGGTCTCTTAAAGCTGTCAGCTTGTCTCTTCTCACATCCAGATTTTTTTTTAAACCAAATCATTTTGTACATCATTTTCTTTCTCCTTTTCTCTTTCGCAAAACATATTACTCAAATGGAACACGTAGTAGGCTGTTACTACACACACACACACACACACACACACACACACACACACACACACACACGTTTGTAATATTTGTGAGGACGACATTTTAGCTGCAAGATTTATTTTGGTGCACAATACAGCGTACAACTAAGTATAAAGGTATAACCAACTAAGGTACTGTAGGCCTATAACTATAAGGTCAGCCCCAATTGGAAATAGTGGTTGCAAATAGTTGCAAGGAGTTGCATGTTGCAAAGAGTTGCATCGCAAATCATTATTGGTGTGAACTGGTCTTAACACCAACTCCTAAACCTAATAACCTCTAAATGTCTAAAACTAACCCCTGAACCCCCCATCTTTCATCTGCAGATCAGATATCGGCCCAATATCAGCCCCAAAACGTAGATCGGTTCGAATTGTAGTGAAAATGACCGATCATGTTATTGTACTAAATCATATTTCATATACTGTAAAAATATACCAAATATGTGCAATATCGGATCGGTATCTGCATCGGATCGGTATTAATTCTGCCATATCGGTAATTTGATCGACACTGAAAAATCGAGATTGCAGCATCTCTACTGAATATTTTTCTAATCATAAACAACAACAAAAAATCGTGTTTAAACCACAAAACAACCATGTCTCTTGTGAGGACCAGGGAAATGGCCCTCAACAACGTCACGTTTCTTCAATTATACTACTGCTATGTGGACCACGTTTGGCCCTCACAAGTATAGTACTACAAGCACACGCACACGCACACGCACACGCACACGCACACGCACACGCACACACACACACACACACACACACAAACACACACACACAAACTCCTCTATTCACAGGTGTAGTTCATCATCCACCTGTTGGGTCTCAGTGTCTGCGGGCAGTGCTACACCTGTACAGCCCTGTGCAGGGACCAAAAAGATGATTGTCAGTCATGGTATCTGGGCCTTCCTCTCTCTCCCTCTCCTCTCTATCTCCCTCTCTCTCTCTATCTCCCTCTCTCTCCCTCCCTATCTCTCTCTCCCTCTCTCTCTCTCTCTCTCTCTCTCTCTCTCTCTCTCTCTCTCTCCCTCCCTCTCTCTCTCTCTCTCTCTCTCTCTCTCTCTCTCTCTCTCTCTCTCTCTCTCTCTCTCTCTCTCTCTCTCTCTCTCCATCTCCATCTCCCTCTCTCTCCCTCTCCCTCTCTCCTCTGTGCTGCTGGCCTGGAATGGAACCAGACTCATCTGGTTGGACTCTTTAGGGACAGGTGACGGTTCACCGTGCCAGACTGAGACCAGGAGGACACCGCAACACCGCCGAACCGCAGTGCCAAACTGAAGCCAGGCAACACAGCCGCACGTAAACACACACACACACACACACATACATGTACTGTAGGCGAGCACGCATGCGCACACACACACTGGTATGAATAGGCACGAGAACACCCATACACACACACACATAGAGATAAATTCCCTCCCACAAACACACACATACCCAAAAACATGTGCACAGACATACAGTAGACACGCACGCACAGACGCGTACGTACGTACACACACACACACACACACACACACACACACACACACACACACACACACACACACACACACACACACACACACACACACACACACACACACACACACACACACACACACACACACACACACACACACACACACACACACGTACACACACAGCTCTGTAACCCAGATCACAGCCACGTCACATGATTGAATCCCACAGACAGGCAGAGGAGAACAGTCTCCAGCCACAACCAGAAATAGGTTAAACAGGCTAAAAATATCAAAAACATTAATAATTCATCTTTTTTTTTTTTTTTTGCTTTTTTTTTCCGCTAACCTGTACCTCAGAAAAGAAATAGCACACTTCTGGCTGTGAAGTGGCTTAATGGGCAGGTTAGTGCGTTGGTGGATTATTTTTCCAGAGTATTTCCGAGGCTATATTTCCTCCGACCCTGCGATAGGGTCGGGGCGGGGTGTAGACAGTGGTAGACAGACAGGGCTATTCTGTTCAGTCATCACAGATAATGTGACAGACCAGGTCAAAACACCTGCAGCTGCACTCTTACTGTATGTAGTAGTAATAATGATAATAAGTATTACATTTACCTCCCCTTTTGGTCTCCTGATAGATGTTTTTTCAAGCCAATTTCGTAACCAGTGTTAAGGTGCCTCCACACCGAAAATACTACAGGAGACTTGTTCAAACTGTTCACAGACTGCAAAGAACTGCAAAAAACTAAGCACATTGAATTTTCCAGCCGACTGTATGCCGACTGTAATTACTGTACAGTTTTGCGCATGCGCACTGTGTTGCCATATCGGCTCGTTACAAGCGACTTTGATCCTGTTTTCCTATAACTAGCCCTTACCCGTTCAAAGATATGAGCTCCAAAATGATGTGCAGTGTGTGGGTTATGGGATGTGCACTGTGCATACAGTATATGAGGGATGGAAAGTAACTTTAACTGGTGCTTGCATGATAATATGTAGGAGCATCAATGTAAGAAATACCCGTTTCGTTTAATGGCTAACCCCCCCCGCCCCCGCCCGCCTGCACACACACACTCCCCCCCCCCCCCCCCCCCCCCCGTGTGTGTGTGTGTGGGTTTGTGTGTGATTGTGCATGGCCTGAACAACAGCGCCCCTCCCTTAACATGTGTGGTCACAAAAGGTACTGTAGGCTAAATAGATATAGATACACCATAAAAATGCTATTATACAGCATACGATTTGTGAAAGTGACAAACGGGCTTCACAGTTATGTCAGGTGTGTTCATATGCTGATGGTGATGCGATTTCAGATCAATTGCTCCAGCCACCGAGGAGAAACGCTGTTTCATACAGACAGACAGACACTCACTCACTCACTCAGACAGACATTCGCAAAATTATAGTATAGATGTTGCTAGTTGTGGGTTACTTTTGTTTGGGCATGTTTCTGAATTGTAGTTGCTTATTTGGCCTTGCTTTCAACATTCTTTTAGAAAATAGCTAATGTAATAGAGCTCAATAGGTGAAACTGGATGCTTCTTTAGGCCTTGTTTTCATAGACCTGGTCGCTTGTTTAACTCACAGAATCTGGCAACCGGGGAGCAGAAGCGGAGATGCTTCCTGTCCGGTGTTTACTTCTCCTCACACCAAAACAACACACATCACTATTACTAGCGTTGCCTTGGAGTTGATTAGTATAGGAAATTGAGAGTTGAGATTGTGAATATGCTATTTAGTTAAAACTAGCCCTTACCCGTTCAAAGATATGAGCTCTGAAATGATGTGCAGTGTGTGGGTTATGGGGTGCACTGTGCACACAGTATATGAGGGATGGAAAGTAACTTTAACTGGTGCTTACATGATAATATGTAGGAACATCAATGTAAGAAATACCCGTTTCGTTTAATGGCTATAGAGATACTGTGTACCGATCTGCATGATTTTTGGACAACATCTGTAACAGGGCCATGACACTCCCCCCCACCCCCCGCCTGTGCGCACACACACACACACACACACACACACACACACACACACACACACACACACACACACACACACACACACACACACACACACACACACACACACACACACACACACACACACACACACACAGCTGGTTAAACATGTTGCCTCATGCTAGATGCAGAATAGATAAGCCTCATGCTAGATGCAGAATAGATAGTAGATACACCATAAAAATGCTAATATACAGCATACGATTTGTGAAAGTGACAAACAGGCTTCACAGTTATGTTAGGTGTGTTCATATGCTAATGGTGATGCGATTTCAGATCAATTGCTCCAGCCACTGAGGAGAAACGCTGTTTCAGACAGACACTCAGACAGACAGACAGACAGACAGACAGACATTTGGAAAATTATATGTTTGATGTGCAACGGGAAAATGGCTCTGGCTTATTTAGGCTTGGTTTTGCTGCAGCAGTAGCAAACTAATGGTCCATTACAACTCGCTACAATTCACCGACATCCAGGGGCGACTCTACAAAACTGAGCAAGTCCAGTCTTCCAGTTTTCCGTCGATACTGGTCGATAGCGTTCCCGACCCGCTGCCGAAAACCTACCGATGAGCTCCCGTTCGGCAACAGACGCTTTCCGCCGCTATCCGCCGCCGATTCGGCCACAAATCTGTATGGTTAAAAGTGGCCTTTACACATCCTTTAATGCAAGGGTCTTCAGTTTACAGTTTAGGCATTTAGCAGACGATTTTAATCCAAAGCGACTTACAATAAGCAGATAATACATCACTATGATAAGCAAGATAATATGTCAGTACATCAACAACAATATAACAAATGCATATGAATATCAATCTAGAAAAAAACAATATAATCAGTAAAGAGAAAAAAAAAAGGTTCTAATAAACCTAAAAAACAAATGCTAACTAGCTTCATGTATGGTCATTGAGTGTTTCAGTAGTGCTATGGGTTTAGGTGAAGTCTGAAAAGGTGAGTCTTCATCAGGGGGTCCGGGACCCCTTGGGGGTCCTCAGAGTTACTACAGGGGGTTCTCCAAATCTGTGTGTGATAGAAACTTGTTTTTTTCCTTTTTTATATTAACCACTTGAACCCTAGCATCCATATTCTGAGAACTTTAGCCGATCTACAAGCTCACAACGCTGTAGATCGGCTATTTTCGGCAAAGAGGTTTGGTGTAGGGGAAAAAGAGCAGACTAAGTACAGAGTGAAAGGTCAAGTTCATTCAGTATTGATGGTTCAAGTGGTTAAATATTTGAAAACACACATTGACATGAATCCAAAATACCCTGATGATTGTGCTGGCAAACAATGAAACTATATGGAATCTATGAACAGGTTGTGGGGGTCCCTACTTCATCTAACAGGTTGTGGGGGTCCCTGCTTCATCTCTCTCTCAACTAAGGGGTCCTTGGCCTGAAAATGTTGAAGACCCCTGCTTTAATTTATGATATTATCGTGATAATCAAAATCCATTATCCTGGGGCGGAACATTTGCCAAAAAATAGCCGTTCTACAAGCTCACAACGCGTCGCAAAAGACATTTGATAGAGAGTGAACAAAACACAGTATCAAGAACATATATATTATAAGTACCTTTTAGTATCTTTTTTTTTTTTTTATCTGAACTTCCACGCGGGCATTGACGATTGGCATAATTGTATGATTCCTTTCCCAAAATGTAAGCAGTTTATTTAGCGACTCTGTGAACGGTGCTCACAGGCAATGGTGGTAGACGTGGTTGCAGTCCCATAGCCTGTATGGATGATGGGTGGAAATGGTGGTCATGGACTAGTTATTATACAGATTCTATTTGATTTTGTGAAGATATATGTATTTTATCGATATTGTAAATCAGGGTGCCCAAAAGGTAGATCGTGATCTACCAGTAGATCACCAAGGGTGTGCAGGTAGACCACATGACATGCCTCTAAAAATATATAATTAAAATATAAAACAAATATGACATCAAGAAGGGTCTGTCAGCTCCCTTCATGGCTTCTAAAGTAGGCAAACCTCCAATGCAATACTTTGTTCAAGAGTCAGTAGCATTACAAAGAACACCAAAACCTACCACTTCCATACAGAATGGGATGAAGACATTTCCCCCAGAATTTCCCATTTATTTCCCCCTTACAGTAAGTGTGTTTGTCTAAAATGTAACCCCAATGCAAAAGCCCCCCTCAGGCCCTCAGCTAAAACATTTTGGATGGGTAGATCATTTGAGCTAGTCATTTTAAAAGTAGATCTCACATCAAAAAAGTGTGGGCACCCCTGTATAAATGGTCTATTGTAAATATGTATTTGATGCATACTATTATTTAACCTCCCCCCACACACACACACACTTTGAGTGACAGGTAGTGTATAACCACACGTCCACTCAGAGGCTGCTTCATACGTGCCCAGGGACACATTAGCACATCCTCAACTCAATTATATTCATGCACTCACTACACTACACTACATGACTTCATACACACCTCATACTTAAAACCCATTTAGGCCGAGAATTATTGAATGTTTTAACCAGTGAAAAATAGCAGATATACAAGCTCACAGCTAGGGTTGGGACCCGAAACCGGTTCTTTTTAGGACCCGGTTCCATGATAGCGGGTCCAGAACCGGGTCAATCATTTTTGCCGGTCCGATTCTCTTAACGGGTCTCATCACCGCATCGCGGTAAAAGAAAAACACTAGCGATTAGCGAATCGCAAAGGCCGCGATTCTGCAAAGTAGACTTCCCAAGCAATATGGAGACGTTTTAATTTTTGAAATCCCTTCATAATTGACTGTGCAATGATCAAATCAAACCGTGGTGTCTGTCCTTAAATCCTTGTGCATTGATTAAAAGCTGCCATTTGTCCTAAGCTGAAAGTGAAAGTAACTTCTGTGCAACGGTGGCTCCCCCTCCTCGTCCCCCGCACACATGTGAAGTGAAACCTTTGGTGTGTGTCTTAGGGTGCTTTTTTTTGCCTTGATGAAACTCAAGCAAGGCAGCGACATACAGTACTTTCTTCCTTGACAATAATGAGAGGCAGACAATACCATTACTGACATTTTGCTGAATATAAAAACGTTTTATATTGCTAATAAGCAAAGTAAAAGGGAATCTTTTGGAAACTTTATGGGTCTGTAACTCAGTGAATAAATGGAACCAAATGGACCTGTTCCATTTTTACTCTAATATTTTAACATTTAATATAAATTGGGGTCCCAGTGATATACATATAATTAAATGGGTATCTGTAGCCTAGTGTATTTAGAAATCCTAGTTCTAAGTTCAAACTAAGCCATATTGTAAAATAAATATAAGAAATAGGCAAACATTTTGAAAATAGCCGATCTACAAGCTCACAGCGCTCAAACACATTTTATTGAGGACTCATAAAACTTTTCTGGGACCCGGGACCCATTACATTGAAAACCTATTAACATCACTGCTAACTACTGTTTGAACGCCCATTAGGCTTATTAGTCCAGTCATTTTAGGGTTAGACCTAGAACAAATTGCAATAGTAGCAAACTCAACTGATTTTGTATCCTCATTATGTCCTTAGTGAGGGAAAAAAAGTCCCAAGGAATCCCACCGGGGCAAAGTTTTGAAAACGACCTATCTCTTCACTTACTATACACTACAATATAAAGGAAAAAATGACTGAAAAAAAACCTGCTTTAAGTGGGATGTGAGGGGTCTAACTAGGGGTTTGTCATCATGCTGAATCCATTGCAGGCATTTGTTTTGCACAAAAAACATTCTGTGGGCTAGAAATGGCCTTAGAAAACAATACACGTATGGGTGCGTTTTCATGTTAGTCGGAGGCCTTAGGGTTTTTTTTTCTCGTGCTAATCAGTCTAAAAGTTCAAAATTTTGCACAGATGTAGCTCAGGGCATGCTCTAATGATTTAGCTAGGGCGCGCGAGTCTGCAACATTCGGGGTCGCTACAGCGGCCAAGTTGGGCTCCCATCGACTTTAGTGATGAAAAGTGACTTTTCAGAGTTTTGTTGGTGCTGTGGTGACCCCGAAGGTCGCAGACTCGGGCGCCCTAGCTAAATCATTAGAGCATGCCCTGAGCTACATCTGTGCAAAATTTTGAACTTTTAGACTGATTAGCACGAGAAAAAAAAAACCCTAAGGCCTCCGACTAACATGAAAACGCACCCATATGTGTATTGTTTTCTAAGGCCATTTCTAGCCCACAGAATGTTTTTTGTGCAAAACAAATGCCTGCAATGGATTCAGCATGATGACAAACCCCTAGTTTGACCCCTCACATCCCACTTAAAGCAGATTTTTTTTTCAGTCATTTTTTCCTTTATATTGTAGTGTATAGTAAGTGAAGGTAGATAGGTCGTTTTCAAAACTTTGCCCCGGTGGGATTCCTTGGGACTTTTTTTCCCTCACTAAGGACATATTGAGGATACAAAATCAGTTGAGTTTTCTACTATTGCAATTTGTTCTAGGTTTGGCCTAATTTTGGCCTAAAATGACTGGACTAATTTGTACAGCCTGCAAAACACTATATGAATCTTGCCAAAAACTGCATGGGATTAGCATAAATCTGGTATGTCTGTATAGGGGAGGCTTGTAGGCACCCATGGAACCCATTTCCAGTAACATATATTGAGGTGGAAGGTCACGGGACCATTTGAAAAATGATGATGTCCATATTTCTCTCGCCAAAAAAATCATCTAACTTTGAATCATTAGGTATTTAGCCCTCTTCCCAATGAGCTAACATGACATGGTTGGGCCCATTGGAAACCTGAGATTGTCTTGAATCAAATGCTATCTTTACTTTTGAGCTACCTCAAAATCTGAGCGCGCCACAATCTCTGAAATACAGTGTCGTCAGTGATCCTGCCAGCAATCGAGTAGGTGTCATAGGGGTAACAAAACAATGAAAAAAACACATTTGCCCCGGTGGGATTCCTTGGGACTTTTTTTCCCTCACTAAGGACATATTGAGGATACAAAATCAGTTGAGTTTGCTACTATTGCAATTTGTTCTAGGTTTGGACAAATTTTGGCCTAAAATGACTGGACTATATGTAAACAACTACTGTTAATGGTCTCAATCGTTCATGTTTTATTTAGGAAAAAAATCATTAAAAAAAAACATGTTGGACTCATGCATACAGCCAGACTACCTAACCGAACAGTGTTCAAGCCAAGTGAAATGGGTGCAGTAATTTAATAAAGCTGATTTTCCATGGTTTAAGTTGTGTGTATTATGTAATTGTATAATGGATGATAGAAAATATGAAAAAATATATATATTGGAACCGTTAAGAGAACCGTTAGGAACCGGAATCGTTAAGAGGAAATCGCTAAGGACTCGGAATCGTTAAAATCCTAACGAGTCCCAACCCTACTCACAGCGCGGCACAGCGCTGCGAGCTTGTAGATCTGCTATTTTTTGAAAAATCGTGAAAATTAGAATGTTGACCCGATTCTATAAGTGTCTTTTGAATCCTTCTAAGATTTTTTTAAAAAACCTATGTTTCTATGTCAGCAATCTGGCCAGTCATCGTGGAGCTCAGTTAGTCTGTTCTTGAGAGACTATACTCTGTCAGTGGTTCTCAAACCTTTTCATGTGAAGGACCCCCAATTTGGCCACGGACCCCCATCTCAAAATATTTAGTTCCAGGGACTACCCAGAAGCAAAATTTGAAATGTATTTGAAAATGCATATATTCAAAGATTTGTACACATTTTCACGACTTTTTCAAAAATAGCAGATCTAAAAGCTCGCAGCTTGTATATCTGCTATTTTTCACTGGTTAAAGCAATAATATAGGTCCTAAATGGGTTAAAGGAACGCAATGGAAACAAGCTGTAAGCTTTGTTTGGGGAGGGTTATCCTTTTGGTTGTGGTGGCTCAGATGTATGTGACGTGTGTTTTATTTCTTGATCGATAAAGATATCAATCAAAGAGGGAGGATAACAACAACAACACAATGGTGGATGCAACAAACGCATAGCTTTGCCTTCATTGGGGGCGTGTTTGGATGCTGGTACCAGGGACGTGCAGAGAATTTTAGAGAGGCAGGGTCTGAAATATCGAAAATGGACTTTTGGTGAAAATATTGAAAATAGCAGACCTCCAAGCTCGCAACGGGTCGCGCTGCGACGTGTTGTGAGCTTGGAGGTCGGCTATTTTCAGTACTTGATACCACACTAAACTAAGCATAAAAAAAGGCAATGGGTTTCTACACAGAGAGGGCAATTCTTTCAACATAAGATGCTGCATTCAAGTTCAGGAGAGTTTAGAAAAGGCAATTCTTTTGAAGGCCGCCTTCAGGTATGGCATGGAAAGAGGGGCATTTGCATTTCTTTCACCATTGTAAAAACTGCATTTATGGTCTGGAGAGGGCACTTTTTACAGACAGGTAAAAGGGCAGGGGCTCAAGCCTCCTTTCATGTCTATGTGTGCATGTGCCTGACTGGTACCCTGTATTATTCTGTATACCAGACAGACACCAGTTTGTGGACATGGTTTTACTATTATGTGATATGGCCATGATAACACAAACACAATGTTTATTCTCTGCGTTTATAGGCCAACAACATCTCCCTTTTATCGTTCACATTTTCACTAATGCGATGGCAATGAAATGTTGCAATAAAATGCACTTTTATACACCGTACACAAGTAAATGTGATAACTACAGAAAGTCACAAAAAAAGAAAATGCTCCCCTAAAAGCAACTCCAAACCAAAGCGCTGCGTGAGGCTATTAACCCATTTAGGCTTGAAATTATTTTATACTTTAGCTATTGAAAAATAGCAGATATACAAGCTCGCAGTGTGGCACCGATCTGCTATTTTTGAAAAGTCGTGAAAATTTGAGCAAATCTTTGAATGTATTTTTAAAGCGAACATTTGAAATTCAAATTTTGCTTCTGTGGCCCTGGGGGGTCCCTGGAACAACATATTTTGAGATGGGGGGGTCCGTGGCCAAATACATGTAATTTTGGGGGTCTTTGACATGAAAAGGTTTGAGAACCACTGACACAGAGAGGTTGGTTTTTCAGAAACCTTAGAAGGACTTAGAAGACACATAGAATCGGGGGTCAAAAACATTTGAATTTTCACGATTATTCAAAAATAGCAGATCTGCAAGCTCGCAGCGCGGCACTCGGTGCCGCGCTGTGAGCTTGTAGATCTGCTATTTTTCAATAGCTAAAGCATGAAATAACGGTTCAAGTGGTGACACGGATATGCACGCGTACGTACCCGGTCCAAACGGCTTAATGTACATGAAATGGAATCAATTGTAGCGGCGGTAACACATTCGCTGTGCATTTCAGTGGGAGTTGTTTGTTCTCTAAAGGCAGGTGCAAGGGAGAGAGCAGCTCCGGCTCCTTTGCTAAATACCCTTGGAAGCCCAATCCCCCAGGGAGAAGAAGGCTTGTCTAAATATGTGGCTAATCTACCACGTTGGAAAAACGAGGTGAACAAAGGAGAGAGGGAGAGAGACAGAGACCGAGAGAGACGGAGAGAGTGGGGGAGGGGGGGGTGCATAGAGGAAGAAGGTGGAAAAAGAGAAAGCCACATTTGGTTGGGTCCAATAGTTAGCCCTAGCCTGTGTATTTTAGGTCTATTTCTGGCCACCGCTCCGCTTCAGGGCTCTGTATGTGTGTGTGTGTTTGTGCACAGTCTGCACACAAGTTCTCGTGCGAGCTAGTGTGCACATTTTTGTGTGTGTGTGCGTGCGCACGAGCATGTCTATGTGTGTGTGGGTGGGTGGGTGTGTGTTTTTGTGTGTGCGTGCGGTTCAGTTCCCTTTCCCAGAGGAGCACTTCTGGTGCAGTATAGCTCTTTACTGCACGTACATTACACCCATGTGCCATTACCACACACACACACACACACACACACACACACACACACACACACACACACACACACACACACACACACACACACACACACACACACACACACACACACACACACACACACACACACGCACGTGCACGTGACACACACACACAAACATACAAACACATTAGGGATGGGACGATATGAAAATGTCATGTCACGATTAATTGTGACAAAAGAAATCGCGATTTACGATATTATCACGATAATCAAAATATCAATATCAACATCCATTATCCGGGGGCGGAACATTTGTACAATTGCAGATCTACAACTGCGACGCGTTGTGAGCTTGTAGATCGGCTATTTTTTGGCAAAGAGATTTGGTAGAGAGTGAAAAGAAAAGTATCAAGTACGTATATTATAAGTATATTTGGTGCCGGATATGCAGCTCGGCAAATAAAAGGTGAATTGATCACATGAACGAATTGATCGGTGAATTGATCGCATTGCATGACAGAGGACGATATCACGATAAATTAAATCTCCACGATACGATTATCGCGAGTGTTTTGCTATCGCGATAAACGATAATATTGTTTATCGTCCCATCCCTACGGGCACGTGACACGCACACACACACACACGTAAACACGTCCAAAGAAAACTGCTCTTCCACTGCGAACACGCCAACATACTGACACTGCTGCGGCTACTGTTATATCGCCATGTGCCGACCTAGCCCAGTGCATCCTATAATAAGCGCGCATCACAGCGTGCATCGCGTGAACTGTGGCATTGTGCATCTTGACATCCGCGCGCGCACACACACACACTCCCACCCACACACGCCAGCCCCCCTTCCCACGACTTCTTTTATGAGGCTCCTTCTATTAACCTATTTAGCCCTAGAATTATTTAATGCTTTAACTATTGAAAAATAGCAGATCTACAAGCTCGCAGCGCGGCACCGAGTGCCGCGCTGCGAGCTTGTAGATCTGCTATTTTTGAAAAGTCGTGAAAATGTGTGCAAATCTTTGAATGTATGTATTTTCAAAGCGAACATTTGCAACTCAAATATTTGCTTCTGGGGCGGTCCCTGGAACTAAATATTTTGAGGTGGGGGGTCCGTGGCCAAATACATGTCATTTTGGGGGTTCTTCACATGAAAAGGTTTGAGCAACACTGACATAGAAACATAGGTTTTAAAAAATAAAAACCTTAGAAGGATTCAGAAGACACTTATAGGATCGGGTCAAAAATATTCAAAGACTTGCAAACATTTTCACCATTTTTCAAAAATAGCAGATCTACAAGCTCGCAGCGCGGCACTCGGTGACGCGCTGCGAGCTTGTATATCTGCTATTTTTCAATAGTCAAAGCATAAAATAATGCGTAATAATGCGTTCCCGGTCCAGATAGCTTAATCAGCGTGAGTTGGCTTGGGTAATAACCAACGAAGATGGGCCAGGGCACAGACATAAAGCCATTAGAGGACCACAATCCGCAAAGCCTTCTTTATTGTCATCTCAATGAATCAACACAGCTTATTAAAAAAAGAAAAAAAAGAATAGACCTCGGTAGATAGACTCCAGGAGCTGTCAGCCTCCCGAACACACAGCGCTTACCCAGGGGACCACCTCACACAGTGCTTAACACACAGCCAGCCAGCGCTATATACGTACCACTATCACCACTGGAGGAGTGAGATCAACTAGTGAAGCACTACAAAGAAGTCCACGTGTTTGTTGAGAGTGTACAAATGGAACCGAGTGGACCATTATAGGCATAGAATTATTTTATAGTTTAACTATTGAAAAATAGCAGATATACAAGCTTGCAGCGCTGCGAGCTTGTAGATCTGCTATTTTTGAAGAATCGTGTTTTTTTTTGCAAGTCTTTGAATATATCTTCTTAAAAGCGAACGTTTGTAACTCAAATATTTGCTTGGGTGGTCCGTGGAACAACATATTTTGAGATGGGGGTCCGCGGCCACATGCGTGTAAATTTGGAGGTCCTTGACATGAAAAAGTTTGAGAACCACTTTTTTAATAGTTAAAGCCTAAAATAATGGTTAGTAGTGGTTCAAATCTAAAGTGCCACATATTTGCGTTCAGGCCTAAATGGCTATAAGGGTCCATTTGGTTCCGTTTGTTACACCATCGGGAGTTACGAGCGGATAAATTCACACCCGAGGATTTTACTGTGCAGGGCCATGGTCCATGTTTTTTTCCTTTCGTCCCTCGTGTTTCCTTAAATATAGAGTGTAATCCTTTATCACGGCGGCACACATAGATTTCATGTCTTTGCCAGGGTAAAAAGCTAAAGGGAACGCTTCGCGTTACACCTCAGACAAATAATGCCCATGGCTGTTATTAAAAAAAGAAAGTGTAGCATCCACAGAAAAAAGGTGAAATAGTGTTTCATTTGTACTCCTGGTATGGATAAATCCATACAGCCGGTATGCCTTGTACAATTCACACGGGGGAAGGGATAGTTTAAAAAGACCTTCGGCCCTGCATTCATTTTGATGCTTTCCTCAATGCACCCCCCCCCCCCCCACACACACACACACACACACAGACACACACACACACACACACACACACTCTCGTTACCCAGGGGCTAAATTCAAATTCAAACAAGTTCTGCTTTCCTAGCTACAAGGCCCCACCCTGCCAGCACCAATATAATGCTGACCGCCCCTCTCCTCGAATCACCACCACCCCCCCCTCTCTCTCTCTCTCTCTCTCACGCGCACGCAGTCGCACGTACACATGCATGCACAGAGCCACAGACACATCCATGTGCACGCATGCACAAGAATGCACAAAACAAAACAGCCTTGAATTATTCAGCCTGTGAGCCGGCCAAGATGACAGGCTATAGTTGCACGGGCACAAGCTGGACCGCGTTGATGAGCAGGTGGATGGGATAGCGCTTGCATCTGTAAGCGTGTGCGTGACTGCGTTTGCATGTGCATGCGTGTGCGTGTCCAGCCCAGAGGAGGGCTGGGTGAGATACTGTGTGTAACTCACATAACACATTCTCAGTGTTAGTTTGTACATTTGTAACTCCCAGTGTACAAATGTAACCAAATGCACCCATAAATTAACCCACTTAGGCCTAGAATTATTGAATGCTTTAACCAGTGAAAAATAGCAGATATACAAGCTCACAGCGCGGCACCGAGTGCCGCGCTGCGAGCTTGTAGATCTGCTATTTTTGAAAAAGTCGTGAAAATGTGTGCAAATATTTGAATATATGTATTTTTAAAGATGCAATCTGGAACATATTTTCCAGGTGTCCCTAGCGAAAGTAGTTAATATAGTATCACAATAGTTTTAACCACTTTCACTTTGTGCCGCGCTGTAAGCCTGTACATCAGATATCTTCTTTTTTTGTCATAAATCTTGGTCCAGGCACCTAGGCTGGTAATCCGTCCTGACAGCGAGCGTGTCGTGGGTTCAAGTCCCGATCCCGACAACCTTTGCTGGGTGTCGCCACATCTCTCTCCCCATTTCCTGTCAACCTATTGTATACCTATCAATAAAGGCAGGAAAAAAGCCCAAAGAAATATCTTTACAAAAAAAAACAGATCTGGGGGCGCAAAACATTTTCAGATGGGGGAAAGCGGCTACATACTGTATACACCAATTTGGGGGGACATGGCACGAAAAGGTTTGAGAACCACTGAGGTACAAGCTCTACAAGCTTACATACTGTATGTGCCATTTCAACTCTTTAGGATTTATGCATTTGCATTGCAAATGCATTTTTTCAGGTTTATATCCCTGTTTTGCCAGTCAAAAATGTATGTTGAATGGAGTTTATTTTTACAAAAACTGGCCAAATGTCAAGAAACCACTCCATTCCCATTGAAACGCAGAATCCACCTTCATGGGTAGATTTAAACTTCTACCCATGAAGTCAGAGAAGGTCATAGAAATAGCAAAAATAGCTGATCTACAAGCTCAATGTTCTGCCAATCCACTGAAA
>NC_137810.1:52931750-53114250 GCF_963921795.1 Nannobrachium achirus | reverse complement strand
AATCAATTGGCTGGTTTTGGGCCACGGCCAGAGCCTCTCCTGGCTGTCCTGGCTGTTCTGGACACCCGCCTATCTGTCCCACTGCACGCCACGCACTCCACTCCCCCGGGTCATCAGCGACACGCCGACATGCAGGATTTGAAGTCGGTCGGTCGGTCGGTCAAACGGTTCTCGGGATACGTGAACTGCAGATGTGCAGAGATTCTGTGAATTTATTGTAGGATTTGGTTGTTGGAAGGGCTTTTTTTTGCCAACCCCACTTAGGGTATGGGCACTGTTGACATGGAGGAGAGAGCACTCCCCCAGCGCCCACAGCGGGAATCGAACCCAGGACCTTCTAGCTGTGAGGCGACATCGCTATACCGACTGTGCCAGGTGCCACCATGCCCCATTATATCCCCATATTTCAAAGAGGTTTGGTTTGGAGGAGAAAAAGAGCAGACTAAGTACAGAGTGAAAGGTCGAGTTCATTAAGTGTTGACGGTTCAAGTGGTTAAATGTCTGAAAACACACATTAACATGAATCCAAAATACACTGATGATCGTGCCGTCAAACGATCAAACTATGGAATCTATGGGTTGTGGGGGTCCCTGCTTCATCTCTCCCTCGACTAAGGGGTCCTTGGCCTGAAAACGTTGAAGACCCCTGATATAGTGGGTTTATTCACCCTGTCTCTCCAGCTCTTTAAATACATTTTCAGGTGGTTTGCAAGATTTCATCCAAGAGATATCGCCCATTTATCAGCTTAATTCTTAGTGTTGCAGTTGCAACTTTGTCTGCTTTCACTTGTTTAATCTGTATCCTGTCTGAGTTCAATGAAAGCCTGACCATGCATTTTCTGTTTAATAAAGAGCTGGATAGAAATGGAGACTCCTTTTACTGAATACTCTATATAGCAAAGAATACTAGTATCAGAGTAGTATCAGAATATAGCTATTTAACAGTTCTTTAAACCAAAGAAAATCACTAACCCTATATAGCTTTAATGCCCTTCTTCATTATACAAGAGTGTCGCTCAAGAGGGTAGTGCAAGATTGCAGATCTACAAGTTCACACGTCGCGAGCTTGTTAATTAATAAAAGTGTAATTTCTTTAGCTTTAAGCGATAATATCGTTAATTGCAATAATATGGGCCACAATAACCGTGACATGAATTTTTCATATGGTTCCATCTAGGGATGGGACGATGCGCGATATTATCGTGTATCGTGATAAAAAAACACTCACGATAATCGTATCGTGGAGATTTATCGTGATATCGTCCTCCGTCATGCACTGGGATCAATTCACCTTTTATTTGCCGAGCTGCATATCCGGTACCACATAAACCCTCTATAATTGGTAAAAGGTACTTATAATATAGGTATTGGATAGTTTTTTTTTCACTCTCTATCGAACGTCTTTGCCAAAAAATAGCCGCGATGTGAGCTTGTAGATCTGCTATTTTTTGGCATATGTTCCGCCCCAGGATAATGGATTTTGATTATCGCAATAATATCGTAAATCGCAATTTCTTTTGTCACAATAACCCTGACATGAAGTTTTCATAATGGTCCCATCCCGTCCCTATCCATGCATCACTGGCGTGGGTGTGTGTGTGGGATCACGACAGGCTGCTGTGTGCACACATTTTGTCTTACCAGCGTTACACAACCTCCCCCGTGTTCACACAGCAGGGCTGCTGTACTGAAGGTACAATGCCAAGCTATAGCGTGTGCACACAACAAGACACATAAGTATACACACACTGACATGCGTGTACACAACCTCATACCCTGTATGCACAAATTTACGGAACACACACATAGACCGTATTATACCGTACACGAGTAGAGACGCACGCGCGCACACGAGTAGAGACGCTGCCAACAACACTGCCAAGAAATGCACACCTGGTCAGCTGTCAGAGCTTCCGCAAGTCTGTGGCCAAACTTGTGTCAAGGCGGTGCTCGTCCCCGAGGCTTCTATCCTCCTACTGCAACCTCTGTATCTATATTCTATATTCCAGTCCAGCATGCCTCCATTGGGCCACACTGTCCCCTTCAGCAGCTAATGTCTAGAACAGAGTAGGACTCCATCGATAGATCAACCTGCCGCCGTCGCAGCCGTCCCTACAACGCCAGAGGCTAGCTTTCCACGTAGCGTCTACAACGCCTGCTAATACAAATCGGAAATCGGAAAAGAGGTTTCTGCTGACAGTGACGATATGTGGGTGTAGATGTGTGTGAAACCTAAAACCTGATTTCTACTTCGTTGTGTGTAGGGATGGGACCATAAGCGATATTATCGTATATCGTGATAAAAAAGCACTCATGATAATCGTATCGCGAAGATTTTATTTATCGTGATATTGTCCTCCGTCATGCACTGGGATCAATTCACCTTTTATTTGCCGAGCTGCATATCCGGTACCACTTAAACTCTCTATAATTGGTAAAAGGTACTTATAATATACATACTTGATACAGTCTTTTTTCACTCTCTATCAAATGTCTTTGCCAAAAAATAGCTTGTAGATCGTCTATTTTTTGGCAAATGTTTCGCCCAGGATAATGGATTTCGATTATCGCGATAATATCGTAAATCACGATTTATTTTGTCACAATAATCGTGATATGAAAGTTTCATATCCTCCCATCCCTAATTGTATGCCAGTATCGCGCAACAAACACTCCAAACCCATTACCTCATCTCTCTCTCTCTCTCTCTCTCTCTCTACAGTACAAGAGCAGTGCGTTACGAGCTTGTAGATCTGCCATTTTGCGCCGCAAGACACCGGCGCGGCAACCAGCTATAATGGGCCCTTGGGGCTCTCGGCTTGAGACGTGTGCATGTGTGCGTTAGCAGTTTGTTTCAGGTACACAAACATTCAAACAAACATGAATTAGTGGACCAGGCTGATCAGATGACACTGACGGCCCCCTCACAGGGGGGGGGGGGGGGGGGGTGAATAGGAAGGAGTTAACCCATTTAGGCATAGAATTATTGAATGCTTTAGCCAGTGAAAAATAGCAGATATACAAGCTCACAGCGCGGCACCGAGTGCCGCGCTGCGAGCATGTAGATCTGCTATTTTTGACAAAAGTCGTGAAAATGTGTGCACATCTTTGACAATATGTATTTTCAAAGCGAACTTTTGTAACTCAAATTTTGCTTCTGGGTGGTCCCTGGAACTAGATATTTTGAGATGGGGGTCCGTGGCAAAATACATATCAGTTTGGGGGTCATTGACATGAAAAGAGTTTGAGAACCACTGACATAGTAGTCTCTCAAGAACAGACTATAACTGAGCTCCAGTTAAGTGAAAAGGACCTTTTCTTTGATGATGGCTGGCCAGATTGCTGACGTAGAAACATAGGTTTTTTTCAAAAAACCTTAGAAGGATTCAAAAGACACTAATAGAATCGGGTCAAAATTCGAATACTCAAGATTTTTCAAAAATAGCAGATCTACAAGCTCGTATATCTGCTGTTTTTCAATAGTTAAAGCATAAAATAATGAAACACAAATTGTGTACCCGTTCCGAATGGGTTAATGACAAAATGCAGACGTTAATAACTCATAAGTCGTCTCCTGGGGAATCCTAGTTTACATTAATTACACCGTACCCCCCGGGCAAACCGCATATCAAGCAAGATTCTGCAAACAAACAACTGGCATGTCTGCTTACCATCAAGCTACCAGAGCAACATGGGGTTGTTGTGAACACAGTGGTGGGAAACAGTACTCCAATTTAGTTGTTTTTATTTTATTTAGGTAATGGGGTATATATACCATAAATACTCTGTTGCTCTGTTAAGAAAAAGTCCGGTATTCAAAATGTACTTGAGTAAAAAAAGTACTAAAGTATTGGCATGAAAATAATAGTAAATGAATCCAAAGTGAAAGTACTCGTTATGCCGAATTTCCCGTTTCACAAGTTTTCAAAAATGAATACAAATCTTTGACTTGTTGACTTTGTCGTTAATGCCCTAGTATGTGTACACACTAATGTAACAAAGCACTCCGCATGCCATGACATGCGAGTGCGTTATAATAAGCATTTCCTCTGACATTCAGGTGAAAAATGCTGCGTTTTATACTTGTCAATTTCATTAGAAAATTGCAATGCAATGCAATGCAAAAAAAAAAAAAAACGATTTTACTGGATATCATATCATACAATAAAATATGTGACGTGTCTGTTTGATAGCTGAAATAACAAGGCAACACACACTGGCTGCATTTCCTCCGACCGCCTGCGCGAGCGCATGTGCGTGCGTGCGTGTGTGCGTGCGTGCGTGTGTGTGCGTGCGTGTGCGTGCATGTGTGTGCGTGTGTGACTGTAAAACAAAGGGAAGGAAGGGGAACAGCGGTACAGTCTCCTCTGTGAGGCCTGACACACATCAACGTTGGACTGTTACATTTCTGTGACACATCGTACCTCCAGAACGGGGGAGGCAGGGGAGTGTGTGTGTGTGTGTGTGTGTGTGTGTGTGTGTGTGTGTGTGTGTGTGTGTGTGTGTGTGTGTAAAGGGGGGTTGCAAGGAAACCCAGCAGGGGGGCTAAAGGAGGATTCAAGAGGTACAAGAGAAGGGTAATAGTTTCATCACCCGGTGGGGGAGGCAATACGCTGAAACTTTCAAAGCCTGCATGTGTAAGAGTGCCAGCGTGTGTGTGTGTGTGTGTGTGCGTGCGTGCGTGCGTGCGCGCGCGTGCCTTTAAGCACCCGAGCGTGTGCGAATCACAGCTGACTGTGCTCTGTATGCAGAAAGAAGGAAAAAAAGAAAAGAAGAAAAAACCAAACGACAAAATGTAAACACTGCACATATGTGTACATCGATGGCAATTAGATGTCGTTAATTCCCTCCAACGTGGGAATAGTGTTGTTTTAATAAGTGCTCCATCCGGACCAATGTTGTTTAAATCTCTTTTTTTCCCCGAGACCAGATGGTTTGGAGATCAGGCTCTCGTCGAGAAGAGAGAGAGAGAGAGAGAGAGAGAGAGAGAGAGAGAGAGAGAGAGACAGAGAGAGAGAGAGAGAGAGAGAGGTGGGGGAGAGACCTACCTCTGGCATAGAGAGAGAGAGAGAGAGAGAGAGAGAGAGAGAGAGAGAGAGAGAGAGAGCGATGAGGTAAGAAGTATCTCTAGGAGTGTAACGATACATTTTAATAGCGATTCGATACATATGATATCACGATACATGGTTGACGATACGATACATGGACGATTTTGGTTCATTCATGGCGATGCGATACGATTCGATTCAATGATTTAAAATCAATATAGTAACTATTTAGCAAGGAAATGAAATCTGTGTGAAAAGTGTGGATAGTGCAGGTTTTTAAGGGAAACATGTATTATTATATAAATAAGTAAACACACTGATTATCTGGCGAATACATGGACATTGTATTTGAACACATATGGACAAACCCGGACCTTGACATGAACACAGATTACACACATTTATCGATAGACCAGTGTAGCTATATGGAAAAGAAAAGTAATTAAACCCCTCCTTTTTTCTTCTTAAAAATGCTAAATGCAATGCACAAGTAGGTAGTATCGATACAATCGATTCTTTGCACTGCCGATTCGATGCGATACAAATTTAAACGATCCGATACGATTTTTGGTGTTTTCATTTCGATATACTTCAAATTTTTAAATTAAAAACGATATTTCGATGCAGTTACTATATTGTTACAACCCTAAGTATCTCATAACCCCAAGTTTCAAATGTGTACATTTTCCGGTAAAGTAAAGCCCTGCTATATTATGACCGGCGCACAAAACTGGTGAAAAATAGCAGATCTACAAGCACACAACGCCTCGCGTTGTGTGCTTGCAAATCGGCTATTTTCACTAGTTTCTTTTACAAAACTAACGGTTTTGGACACAACAACGATTTGCACATTCACAGAGTGTGAATTTCCAGACAGACATGTGTGATGCTAGCGAGAGATTGACGAACAGATGGACTGGAGACAGAGAACCAGAGAGTGTCTCTGCTAAACACACTTACAGGCTGCCGTGAACACATTCTCTGGCGTTCTCTCAAAGAACGACTTGTTTTTTTTTTTCCTTCGTCTTTCTTGTTTTCCACTCTCTGTCGCTCGTCTTATTGTTCAAGGGCTCTTTAAATAGGGTAAAGAGATGAGGCGTTACGGGACAGGGGGTGTTAATAAAATACGTACAGTACATGGCTAATTTAAAAGGATAAACGAAACCAAACACCAGTAAGAAATATTCAAAGTTTGTGTCGGTCGATGGCGGTCGTTATTTGCGTGTTTAATGTGACACGTGTGTCCTGTTGGCTGCTGCATGCCGGGGCTCTTTGTCTTCTGACAGGCTGCTCTTTTACTGACGCCTCCCTCTGAGTCGTAATGTCAGGGAACATAGAGGGTGCTTAGGATTTGTATTTATTTATTTTGTATTCTTTTTACTAAAGATTTGTATCCCACACATCTGTAACCAATTGTCTAATCAATGTAATCCTGGGCACTACACTCCCTCTGCCCACCTGGGGAGAACAACGGACTGACCTCACGCTTGCTTCTATGCACGAGGAGTCCAAGCCGCTTCTTCTCACCTGACATGGGGGGGAGTTTCCCCCGGTTGGACGTACAGTAGCGCGTGGAAGGAACAGGGGGAGGCAGTATAGAGACCAGGATTACTGCGTGTTTTTTGCGAGGGTACCGAACATGCAAACTCCACACAGAAAGGCCCTTTAGGCACTGATGACACGGAGGAGAGAACACGCCCCGCAGCGTCCCCAGCGGGAATCGAACCCGGGACGTTCTGGCAGTGAGGTGACAGCACTACCGACTGTGCCACCATGGCCCCCTGCTTAGTCTTAAAATCTTTGATGCCTGTATTTTATATTCCCTGAGTGTATCTGAAATCAGATTAATCTGCCAACAAAATGTTGAGCGTTGGAGTAAATATGCATGCAAGAGCTGGATTTGAGGTTAAATGTGAACACTAGGGGGTGGCGATTTGCCATCCCCTGAAACCCCAAATGAAAGCCCATGCAGGGACAACCTCTCCCTGGTTCACGGTGGTGTTCACATGGGTTCTTTTACTCTCATTTATATCAAATCAGTTTGACACTTTTGTTTTGGGTGTCAAACTCGTCAGAACATTTCTGTGAAATAGAGATTATTTGCTCCCCCCCCCCCACACACACACACACAACAAATGCAAGCAACAAACACATGAACATTTGATGTCACTGCCTCTAAAGCATGGGGGGGAGGGGGGTTCCGATCAATGCTGGCAATGTCCCTTAGAGAACAGACATGAAAAAGTTGAATCCAAGCTTTTAAAAGGCTAGGATATCGATTGAATTGCTTTCCAAAGGCTTATTTTTTTCTCTTTTTTTTCATCACTGGGAAAGAAGAAGGCCGCTTGGTGTGTAACGGGTTGCAGATGGCATGGTTGACTGCCATAGTGGATGGAGAGAAATAAAGAGAGAGAAAAGACAAAGATAGACAGACAGACAGACAGACAGACAGAGCAGAGAGAGAGAAAAAGAGAGAGGGGTGGGAGAGAGTCCTACCCCTGGCATATATATATATATATATAGAGAGAGAGAGAGAGAGAAAGATATGGGAGAGAGACCTACCCCTGGCATAGAGAGAGAGAGAGAGAGAGAGAGAGAGAGAGAGAGAGAGAGAGAGAGAGAGAGAGATAGAGAGAGAGAGAGAGAGAGATGGTAGAGAGACCTACCCCTGGCATAGAGAGAGAGAGAGAGAGAGAGAGAGAGAGAGAGAGAGAGAGAGAGAGAGATGGTAGAAAGACCTACCCCTGGCAGAGTCTTCTGTTCATGAAGGGCGTTCTGCGCTTTGATGGCCGACTCCCGGGCACAGTAGGTGAGGAACGCACAACCTGCAGCACACACACACACCAGGACAGAAGTTATTATATACATGTACACATTTTAGTTATTTATTTATGTCCACATAAGAAACAAGGACACAAATATTACAATGTTTGTGTCCACACCCTTCAAGGGTACAAGTAACAACAGGCGAAGAGATTGCACGTAATTTTGCAAGCCCTTTAGCTGCTTTTTTGGCATCCCAAGTTGTTGGAACTGGAAGCCTCTTACAACCAACCTATGTACATGTCCAGAAGGGTAATAGTTTCATCACATCACAATCACACACATATGATGCAACACTGAACGATGAGCCGGCAAGAACTGACTGGAAAACAAGACCAATATACAACCAGGGCTGATTACACATGAGATACAGCTGGGGAGAATAAGAACATAGAATCCTGAAAACTAGAACAAAAACACCAGATTGATGCACAAGACCACCGATCCTCGCCATTCCCATTGTGAAATGCATTGGCAGAATCCACTCTGGTAGGTAGAATATTTGGGCGGTGTGGCCGTGCCCTTAAAGCCGACCACCACTAACAGAGGAATAGCACATTTAAATGTCAAAACAATAAAATTAAAGTGCACTGTGAAATCAATAGACAATGTTCCATTTGTCTGCTGTCTGAGTTACAAATAGATAAAGTAACGCTGAGCTATGAGCATCACAATAGAGAAACATAAATAAATGAAGAAGTAAACAGATTCAGAATTATACATAGATAAAGTAAGTAACGCTGAGATATGAGCATCACGATAGAGAAACAAATAAATGAAGAAGTAAACAGATTCAGAATTATACAATCAGACGTCTTTGACTTTTGCCGTTTGCTTTCAAATACGCAGCAATACAAGAACCAGAATAAAGGTGCTGAATCGAACACCAGAGACGTTGAACAGGAAACACCTTATTAGGTGTGCCGTGAGCCCCCAAAGGCTTGAAATAATATCTATAGAATAATACAGACAGGTCTAAGGCATGAAATTAGCATAAACACTGCGGAAAAGACAAGCAGTTACACAGTGCACACTATCTATAGCTTAGCTATTTATCTATTTTCAGTAGCAGCCCCGAACACAAAATAAATGTAAGCTACCAAAAGCTGAAAGATATGAGGATAACTAGCCCATTTAGGTCTTGAATTATTTAATGCTTTGACTGTTGAAAAATAGCAGATCCACAAGCTCACAGCGCGGCACCGAGTGCCGCGCTGCAAGCTTGTAGATCAAATCTTTGAATATATGTATTTTTAAAGTTAACATAAAGTGAACTCAAATCTTTGCTTCTGAGGGGGTCCCTGGAACGAAATACTTTGAGATGGGGGTCCATGGCCAAATACATAGATATAAAATACATTTCCTTGACATGAAAAAGTTTGAGCACCACTGACATAGAATTATTTTTCAAAAAACCTTAGAAGAATTCAGAAGACACTATCGGGTAGAAATATCCAAAGACGTACAAACATTTTCACGATAAAAAAAGAAAAATAGCAGATCTACAAGCTCGCAGCGCAGCACTCGCCGGTGCCGTGCTGTGAGCTTGTAGATCTGCTATTTTTTAATAGTTAAAGCGTAAAATAATACTACGCAATAATACGCACCCGGTCTAAATGGACTAGTTCTAGTTCTAGACGGAGGGAAGAGAAGAATCAAGCGCGCCAGCATGCTCCGTACTGGCAAGCCATCAAACTCACTCCATCAGAACATCTTGTCAGTCAAGAAAAATAACACCTTGCAAAAAAGGGGAATGTGTCTGTCGGAATAAGGGAACAAGCTAATGACAGCAGGCAACCGTGGAAGAACCAATGGTACACTACACACGTACACACACGCACGCACACGCACACGCACACACACAGACAATTTCCTATGGCAGGGGGAGAGGAGAGGAGAGGAGAGGAGAGGAGAGGAGAGGAGAGGAGAGGAGAGGAGAGGAGAGGAGATTGGACAATATGAAAATTTCATATCACAATTATTGTGACAAAAGAAATCGCGATTCACGATTATCGCGATAATCAAAATCATATCCATTAGCCTGGGGCGGAACATTTGCCAAAAAATAGCAGATCTACAAGCTGTAGATCTGCTATTTTTTTTGCAAAGACATTTAATAGAGTGAAAAAAAGACTGTATCAAGTACATATGTAAGTATAAGTACCTTTTACCAATCACAGAAGGTTTAAGTGGTACCAGATATGCAGCTCGGCAAATAAAAGGTGAATTGATCCCAGTCCATGACGGAGGACGATATCACGATAAATGAAACCTCCACGATACGATTATCGTGAATGTTTTTTTTTTATCACAATAAACAATAATATCGCGTATCATCCCATCCCTAGAGAGGAGAGGAGAGGAGAGGAGGGGAGAGGAGAGGAGAGGAGAGGAGAATGAAACAGAACAGTGGGGGATGGGGGATGGGGGGCAGCCTGTCCATCCTTAGCACCATGGAATCAGGCTCTCTCTCTCTCTCTCCTCTCTGGCTGGCTGTCCGGAGCTCCCAGCGCTCTGCCCAGCAGCACAACACTGAGCTCCTCTGACAGCCAGCAGCACAGACACAGGGAGCAGAGCTGACGGCAGGGTGGGAGAGACTGAGGGATGGGGGTTTGATACCACCGCTCTGCAGATATAAGGGGGTAGGGAAGGGAGAGTCGTGTGTACACACTAGGGCAGGGGTGGGCAACTTTGATGATGGTGAGGGCCACTATATTTCCACACTCACTCCACAGGGCCACATTGCATATTGCTTACGTCCTACTTTGTCACTTTCTAGTATCTCATACTAAAGAAGCAAAAAATAGCAGATCTACAAGCTCAAAACGCATCGCAGCGCGATGCGTTTTGAGCTTGTAGATCGGCTATTTTTTGCTTCTTTTGAATTGGAATCCTGAATTATTTTTTGTTATTTTTTAAAATAGAAAATCCTGAAATGTAACATTTTGATTTAATTTCAAACACATTTAGTTATATATTAATGTTGACTCCTAACCTAAATACAAATACCTACATTGGACATAAAAAGAAATACATTTGAATACTACTATACTAGTCATTAAGCTACTAATATAGACTGACAGAATTAAAGCAGGTCATGTTTGGAATTGTAACAGCTGAAATCAATAATATATTCATTATTCCGGTATTAACCAACTGGCCGCATGTGGCACCCGGGCTGCCAGTTGCCCATGTATGCACTAGGGCATTCACCAAATATTCAAATATCAAAGTCACTATTGGACGTTGTTTTGTCTTTAAAAATATATGTATTTCTTCATGGTTTATCCACCTGTTTCCGCGAGAATTTACTGTAGCATTATTTGCGGGACACTTCCGGTTAACAGCAGACATACAAGCTCACATCGCGTCGCAGATGCAACCGTTGTGAGCTTGTAGATCACTCTCGGCTGCGGCGCCGGAAGCTGCCTGCACATTCTGCGCAATGCACGACGGATGGGATGTTGGAAAGTTGTGGATAAAGCTTGGCTAAATAGGAAGTCATAAGAAACCTGACAAGCACTTGGAATTGTAGGTATTACATTTAATGGGACTCGGTTCCGCAGATAAATATTGTCAAAATAGCAGATCTACATGCTCACAACGCCTCGCGTTGCGAGGCGTTGTGAGCATGTAGATCGGCTATTTTCCCAATGTTCGCCTCATGCTTACTTACCGGTAATATTTGACAGTTTGGCCAGTCCTGTCGAATATTTGACTATTGGAATACTTTGAGGTTGAATAATTCGAATACTAAAAATCACTATTCGTGATGCCCTAGTACACACAGACATACACACTAGGGGTGTAACTATAGGGATGGGACGATAATCAATATCATCGTTTATCGTGATGATAAACACTCTCGATAATCTTATCGTGGACATTTAACTCTCCTACTGCCAGATTATTTATTTATTTATTGGGTCTGGTGCCATCAAAAAGCGGCTTACCTTTGCGACGTTATAGTAGATAGACAGACATTTATTTTTTTTATATATATATTTTTTTTTTATTGTGCAATAGTGCACTTTGGTCTGCCAGGCAGCAGAGGGCGGCGTCATGCGAGAATGAATGTGAATTTGCCTGTTATGTGTTGAAGAAGAAGAAGACCAGTCACTGGCCACAGAGCCTTACAGCCAGAGGAAATCAACAAGGAAGTGAATTGTTCTCCGTTGATGTTAACGCATAATGGATTTTTTACACCATCACCGCGGAAAATGTGTTTACAGTAGACGGCCGCGCGACCCCTCATCAGCTTACAGTCATCAGACGAACGAACCGAACGAGCGCCGTATTGGCATCGAGGTTCTGTAAAAAATGGGGCGAACGTTAACGTTCAAAGCGTGGGGAGAGTTAATTTATTGTGATATCGCCCTCCGTCATGCACTGGGATCAATTCACCTTCTAATTGCCAAGCTGCATATCCGGTACCATTTAAACCCTCTATGATAATATAATATAAAATATTTTTTTCCCGCTCTCTATCAAATGTCTTTGCCAAAGAATAGCCTATTCAGTGACGTGTTGATAGGGTAGCTTGTAGATCTGCTATTTTTTGGCAAATGTTCCGCCCCAGGATAATGGATTTTGATCATCGCAATAATATTATATCGTGAATTTCTTTTGTCACGATAATCGTGATATGAAATTGTCATATCGTCCCTTCCCTAGGTGTAACGACACATTTAATAGCGATACGATACGCATCACGATACGTGGTTGACAATATGATACATGGACGATATTGGTTCATTCATGGGGAATCGAATCGATACGATACAATTCGATTCAATTATTTAAAATTGTCATAGTAACTATTTAACATAGAAATTAAATCTGTGTGAAATGTGAAAATAGTGCAGGTGTTTAAGGGACATTTTTATTATTATGGATACAAATAACTAAACACTGTGATTCTCTAGAAAATACATGGTCAATTTTGGTCATTATTGCAACACAAAACCGCACCTTTACATAAACACAGAGATTACACACATTTATCGATAGACAAAGAGTAGCTACATCGAATGGAAAAGTAATTAAATCCCTCTTTTGAATTTTTCTTCAAGTACTTAGTATCCATACAATCGATTATTTGCATTGCAAAGCGATTCTATACTGATTAATTGCATTGTAAAACGATTCGATACAAAGCCAAACGGTACAATATTTTGCAATTTGCATATCGATATAGTATAGTAGATTGTCGATTTTTCGATTCAGTTACTATATGGTTACACCGCTAATACACTCACATACAGTACAACAGCCAAAGGTACGGCTCCTCCATACCTCCAAAACCTGATCAACCCCTACAACCCCACCCGTTCACTCTGTTCAGCCAACACAGGGATGCTGACAGAACCCTCGCTAAAAACCCCAGGACAAAAATCCACTCGTCCTAGAGAATTTGCCCTCCTGGCCCCCAAACTATGGAATAAATGCCCTGTCACACTTAGAACTACAGACTCACTCCCTAGCTTCCATCGAGAACTGAAGACTCACCTCTTCAGACTCTATATATTATTAGATTATATTGATGTATTACCTGCTTATTGTAAGTCGCTTTGGATTAAAAGCGCCTGCTAAATGCCTAAATTGTAAATTGTACTATTCATAAACAAAGCAGATGTACGTATACGGTACTATACACGGTCGCATTACACATGAGTTCCAGCCGAAAAAGGAGCCGAGAAGAGGAGAAGATGGAAGGGGTGACAAGAAGGAAGGAGTGGGAGAGAAAACAGAGGGGGTATTGAGGCAATCATCCCCCCACTGTCTGAATAAATAGATTTGCTTGTGTTCTATTAACCCATTTAGGCCTGGGAATATTGAATGCTTTAACCAGTGAAAAATAGCAGATATACAAGCTCACAGCGCGGCACCGAGTGCCGCGCTGCGAGCTTGTAGATCTGCTATTTTTGAAAAAGTCGTGAAAATGTGTGCAAATCTTTGAATATATGTATTTTTAAAGCGAACGTTTGTAACTCAAATTTTGCTTCTGGGGGGTCCCTGGAACTAAATATTTTGAGATATTTTGAGGCCAAATACATAATTTTGGGGGTCCTTCACATGAAAAGGTTTGAGAACCACTGACATAATAGTCTCTCAAGAACAGAATAACTGAGCTCCAGTTATGTGAAAAGGACCTTTTCTTTGACGATGGCTGGCCAGATTGCTGACATAGAAACATAGGTTTTTCAAAACATCTTAGAAGGATTCAAAAGACACTTATAGAATCGGGTCAAAATTCAAACTTTCCCGATTTTTCAAAAATAGCAGATCTACAAGCTCGCAGCGCGGCACTCGGTGCCGCGCTGTGAGCTTGTAGATCTGCTATTTTTCAATAGTTAAAGCATAAAATAATGATACACAAAATGCGTACCCGTTCTAAATGGATTAATGAGGTTCATGTGGGTTACCCCACAGTATCATATTTCTGCCACTTGGAAGATGGTTTATTAGCAGCCCGGCTGCATTTTTTCATATTTTTTGGATCTCATTTCCAACAGCCAAACGTACTCAGTGGGTGGGTGATAAATTGAGGTGTCTTTACATGGACAATATTCCAATTCCTTCCTCACGTTGAATATCAGATCAACCCTCAGCCCATCCATACGGTACATCCATATCGTCACTGTCGGGGCAGAAACCTCGTATCTCCGAGTTTCAAATTTGTACGTTTTTTTTCGTAAAGTGAAGCCCTGCTTCATCATACAAGACCGTTGCACGAAAGTAGTGAAAATAGCAGATCTACAAGCACACAACGCCTTGCACCATCGGCTATTTTCACTATTTTTCTCTTCATAATAATAAAAAGGGTTTTGGACATACAAGGTTTCCACCCGACAACGACAATACATAATTATTTCTTTCCTGCTTTTTCAGTTAGCGCATGCATGCCGTAGGCTACATGTACCGCGGCACGCGTGTTTACTACAGTACGTTTCTTTCACGTTTTTTGTAGCATACGTAATTTTGCGTATACTTTCCAAGACCTCTGAACTCGTGTGGTTAAGTCTATTCATGCAGAATATACAGTAGTGCACATGGCATGCCTATAACAGCAGTTAGTGCATGCACGCTCAGGGGCGTCACACCAAATTCTGGGCCCTGGGTACAGGGATTCACTGCGGGCCCCCCATGAATGTTAACTATTGAAAAATAGCAGATATACAAGCTCACAGTGCTAGAAACCTGTTTCTATGTCAGTGGTGCTCAAACCTTTTTCATGTGAAGGACCCCCAAGATGATATGTATTTGGCCACGGACCCCCATCTCAAAGTATTTAGCTCCAGGGACCCCCCAGAAGCAAAATTTTAGTTACAAATGTTCGCTTAAAAAATACATATAATTCAAAGATTTGCACACATTTTCACGACTTACGAAAAATAGCAGATATACAAGCTCGCAGCGCGGCACTCGGTGCCGCGCTGTGAGCTTGTATATCTGCTATTTTTCAATAGCTAAAGTTACTAGGGCCCCTCCACCTTGGGCCCTAGTAACTCAGTCCCACTCCCCCCCCCCCTCCCTTGTGACACCCCTGCGCATGCTGTACACGTGTAGACGCGTTTAAGTTTCTTTCACGGTTTTTGGAGCATGCGCACGCGTTCCAAGACCTCTGAACTTGCGTGGTTATTCATGCAGTATATACCCAGCAGCGCACGCGCCGCGGCATGCATATAATAGCGGTTAGTGCATGCATGCTGTACATTTGTTTAAGTTTCTTTCACGGTTTTTGTAGCATGCTGTATGCTTTTCAAAGACCTCTGAACTCGCGCGGTTAGTCTATTCATGCAGCGAATACGGTAGTGCACACATGGCATGCGTATACGTATAGAGCCAGGTCACTGCACCGCCGTAACCTCCTGCAGGCTGCCTCACAAAGGAGGGTTAGACTGCCATGTCAACCATTGATTCATTGATTGACCTGTAACCTTTATTGCCCGTATAGATGCTGCTCCCAGCATCCTCTGTGTGTGTGTGTGTGTGTGTGTGCGTGCGTGCGTGTAGGTGGGCGAGTGAGTGGGTACAGTATGTGTGTGCGCGTGCATGTGTGCGTGTGCATGAGCCTGCCCTTCATGTGTCTACATAATACTGTACTGTATGTATAGCATACTGTAGAGCTATGTGTCCAAGTTCATCTAATTTATATTCTTTGCCCTGCTGTTTATTACCTCAAGCTGTTATCTCTTTATACAGTAGTCTAGATCTTCTCATAATATAGTACAGTGGTTCTAAAGTGACAATTTAATAAGGACTTTTTAATACCGCTGAAATGACGAATTAAACATTGGCCGAATTGTCAAATATTAGAGGCAGAAATTGGGAAAATCGCCGATCTACATGCTCACAGTGCCTCGCAACTCGAGCATGTAGATCTGCGATTTTCACAATAAAACCATGTTATACAAAATGTAATGCCTTAACTCTTACTGCTCGTCAGGGTGGGGGGGAGGGGGTCCCCAGTTAAAATATGATTATTTTGGGGGTATCTGCCTGAAAAGGTTGAGAACCACTGATATAGTATACATCATATATCATAATTAATACATATCATATTACTGTAGTACGATAAAGCGTGTTTGATGCGTGGTTGAGAGACAGTGACTGTCTGTCTGGGGCAGGGGTCATCAATATGTCTGTACATGGACAAAATGTGTCTGTGGCAAAGACTTGTACTGGTCCGTGGCACATTTTAGATTTTCACCATTATAATGTTCCTATTTGATCATAATTCCCAATTACTGTCCACTATCCAGGTTTCCTTCAGAATACGCATGACACCGATTTGTGACGACACTATGGCACATTATATGAGCTCACATTTTTATTGCAAGGACCCCTGGAACTCTGAGAGTGTACAAATGGAACGTGCAAATCATCCAGTGCACTCCCATTCTCTCACTTTGTTCTGCTAAGGGGTTCCCAAACAATGGTTTGGTCTTTGGGAACCCCTGTGCATGACCCACTAATGGATCGTAAGTAAATGTCCATTTATTTCTTCTACACTTTATCATTAACTATCATTATTTCTCTCTCTCTCTCTCTCTCTCTCTCTCTCTCTCTCTCTCTAATTATTTTTTCAAAAGAATTTCATAAATTACGAAATTACAAAAATATTTTTAAATCAACTGTAGATTTAGTCAACTAAAATCTTATGATACTGTATGTTCTTATCCCTGCTCAACTAAAAGTACAATATTTCAGGTTAAAATATGACTAAAACTAAACAGAATTGTATTCAAAAGACTCAATAATAATAAAACGAAATCAAAAGCAACACAATCCCAAGAGGATTTTGTCATTTCTAATTCCGGATAGGATATATAATTCTTCTTACGGATGGAAGCTTTAACGCTCACATTTACAGTGTAGCTTTGCTTGTTTGTTTTTTAGATGGTTGGAAGTAATGTGAGAGTATATTTTTTCCCCCGCTCTCTCTCTGGGTTTTGCTGTTGTTGGTTTACTGGAGGAACGCCGGCCCCGCCTATCTCTGAATGGGAAATTAGTATTTTGCATTACAATCGCAAACACGATTTTATTTGTTAATGTGTAATGCATAGGGCATCCGCAAATAAATTAATAACCGCAACGCCGGCAAACAAAGGGAAAAAACATGAACTCCATTTAAATGTGATTCTTGTGCTCTTTAATGTATGGCTTAATAAGAATTTGCAGGCCACGGGCGAAGAAAGCTTTAACAACTTCATAATTGGAATCCAAACACGTACAAATTGCCAGCAATGCATTGCATACCAAGTGTGTGTGTGTGTGTGTGTGTGCGCTAGGGATGGGACGATATGAACATTTCATATCACGATTATTGTGACCAAAGAAATCGCGATTTACGATATCATCGCGATAATCAAAATCCATTATCCTGGGGCGGAACATTTGCCAAAAAATAGCAGATCTACAAGCTCACAACGCGTCGCAAGGCGACGCGTCGTGAGCTTGTAGATCGGCTATTTTTGGCAAAGACATTTGATAGAGAGTGAAAAAAAAGACTGTATCAAGTACGTAGATTATAAGTACCTTTTAACCAAAGGGTTTAAGGTGGGTACCGGATATGCAGCTTGGGCAAATAAAAGGTGAATTGATCCCAGTGCATGACGGAGGACGATATCACGATAAATTAAATCTCCACGATACGATTATCGTGAGTGTCACGATAAACGATAATATCACGTATCGTCCCATCCCTAGTGCGCGCACGAGCGTGTGAGTGGGAGTATGTGTGAGTGCCTGCCTGCCTGCCTGCCTGTGTGTGTGTGTGTGTGTGTGTGTGTGTGTGTGTGTGTGTGTGTGTGTGTGTGTGGTGAGGAGGGTAGCATGATGAAATTGTTTGAAACACAACATAAAGGTGCTGAAAGTGGAGCCTGCTGACACAGCGATGGGGAATGCCTTGCCAGCGTGAGCAGATGATCCAGAACATCATCTGATAGCAATCTAAAAACCTTATCTCAACACACTGGTTCCAGCTCAGAAGGAAAAGAACTCCTCGCCCTGTGTTCCCCCTCCTCCTCCCCCCTCCTCTCCTCTCCTCTCCTCTCCTCTCCTCTCCTCTCCTCTCCTCTCCTCTCCTCTCCTCTCCCCTCCCCTCCCCTCCTCTCCTCTCCCTCTCCTCTCCTCTCCTCTCCTCTCCTCTCCCCTCCTCTCCTCTCCTCCCTCCTCTCCTCTCCTCCTCCTCTCCTCTCCTCTCCTCTCCTCTCCCCTCCCCTCCCCTCCCCTCCACACTCCCCTCCACCCCCCCTCCTAATTCATACATGTACAGTTTAAAGGTGCATAATGTATCTACGGGGAAGTAGGGGCGGGGGTGACTGATTAAAGAGCCTACGTGGATGTAAGTGGGAAAGAGGGGTAGAGAGAGAGAGAGAGAGAGAGAGAGAGAGAGAGAGAGAGAGAGAGAGAGAGCTGAATAAAGCTGCGTGGACAGCAGCCATTCGCGGGGCTATTATTTACTGTGGCCATTATCAGAACTGTGCCAAGCCTACATCTGGTGCAGCACCTTTGGCCCTAATCTGTGAGGAGTGGCTAATTTCTGTTAAGTGTATATAGAGGGCCCTGTGGATAAATCCTTGACCGTGCCCTCAGACCCACACTCGCACATGCGCACGCGCACACACACACACACACACACACACACACACACACACACACACACACACACACACACACACACACACACACACACACACACACACACACACACCACACACACACACACACACACACACACACACACACACACACACACACACACACAAACACGTACAACGCACCCTGTCTCTTTGTGTTACCTTGGATCGGCACATATACTGCTACTCAACTCCCTGGGTCTCTCTTAACTGTCACTCTCGGACGGTCTACACACAAACCACAAACTGTATATGCACACTAAACAGATATGTGTAGTCGTGTGCATATGGCCACCACTCAACAAGCATGTTTAAGTGCTCTCTCTCTCTATGTAACAAACCCACGCACAGACACCACCACAAACAACACTGACACAAACACTGCACTCTGTCGAGGTGCCAACGTGCGCCTTGTGCACCGTGAGGCGCGCTCACCACTGGCATCACCAGGAATGCTGGTCCCTCATTGGCTGTTACTGATGACGTTGCCAGAGATGCTGGTCCCTGATTGGGCTACGGGCTTAAACACACACAGATACCGACATACAGTACCTACACACGCAGTCGAACGCAGTACTTGCGCGCTCTGCTGGCGCAATCGTATTGTGGAGATTGAATTTATCGTTCTCCTGTCATGCACTGGGATCAATTCACCTTTTATTTGCCGAGCTGCATATCCGCTACCAATTAAACCCTCTATTGGTAAAAGGTACTTATAATATACATACTTGATACAGTCTTTTGTTCACTCTCTATCAAATGTCTTTGCCAAAAAAATTGCCTATCTACAAGCTCAGAACTGGTGTGAGCTTGTAGATCTGCTATTTTTGGGCGAATGTTCCGCCCCAGGGTAATGGCTTTTGATTATCGCGATAATATCGTAAATCGCAATTTCTTTCGTCACAATAATCGTGACATGACATTTTCATATCGTTCCATCCCTACACACAAGGGCATTCATGAATAGTGATTTTTGGAGCTGTGTGGAACACAAGCTCCCTATACGTGGCCGTGTGTGTGGCCGTGTCTGTGTGTCTGTCTGTCTGTCTGTCTGTCTGTCTGTAGCCTACAGGACCTTTTGTGACCACACGAGGGCGCTGTTGTTCAGGCCAGGCCAGACACCCCACACACACACACACACACACACACACACACACACACACGCACACACACACACACACACACACACACAGCTCCACTTCGAACAGAGGTTCGATTTTTAGTATTCGAATTATTCAACCTCAAAGTATTCGAATAGTCGAATATTCTACAGGACTGGCCAAACTGGCCAAACTGTCAAATATTAAGTCAGCAAGAGGCGAACATTGTGAAAATAGCCGATCTACATGCGTTGCGAGGCGTTGTGAGCAAGTAGATCTGCTATTTTCACAATATTTATCTGCGGAATCGAGTCACATTAACTCATACAGTGCCATCCGGCCACAAGGGGTGCTAGAGTGCCAGAAATTGCTCCATAGACCTTCTTTATAGCTTTCGTCGACCCTCTCCCAACTGCCTTGTGTTTTCACTCCAGTCAATGCTATGGGTGTCGAGAGGAGGAAGCTAGGTGACACGTAGCCAAAATGCTAACCCTTTAGAAGCCCGATCTAAAGCTATTTCAGCCGCAAAAACTTTCTCTTTGGGTTCTGGGGACACAATCCGGAGAAAATCCTGTCTAAAGATGTGATTTATTATTGGAGTGGGCGGCGCGATTTGGCCGTTAGCGCGAATACGGCCCGTGGATGGCCGAGTCTAAGTCCCGGCAAGGATGGACGTCTAGACCGGGGCTTCATTGAGGCCTCCGATAAAATAATTCATTTTATTAAATATCCCGGACATGTTCGGGATAGGCACCCTGGAATACGTCGCGCCGCCTACAATGAACATTGGGTGAACATTGGGGGGGGGTCTAAACTTTATTTTAAACCATTTTCAATGGAATAAATCGTGTCGGAGCATCTAGCGTCTCTCGTTGGTGAGCGCTGGGCGAGCCGGGACCACCCACGTTGCTCCAAGCAGCTCGGGGTAAGTAAAATAGCAAATAAAAAATTGTTTTTGATCCAGAATATCCCGAACATGTTCGGGATAGGCACTTAAAGGGTTAAATGTAATACCTACAATTCCAAGTGCTTGTCAGGGTGGGATTCCCCAGTTCAAATATGTTTATTTTGGGGGTCACGGCCTAAAAAGGTTTGAGAACACCTGGTATAGAGCATTACCAAATTGATACACAGGGGCATTGACAACTCATTCTTATGTCTTCCTATCTAGCCAAGCTTTATAAACTATATATTTTTCAAGATAAAACAATAAAAATTAAAAAATAAGCGAATATTCGACTTCGGTGAACATAGTGACTTTGATATTCGAATATTCGGAGTATTTGGTGAATGCCCTACTACACACACCCAACCTTCCTTCCCTCCGTCCGCCATAAGACTCTCCATCTCTGTGTCCCTACAGAGGAGCCAAGATGTCCCAGCGTACTGGAAGAAGTGTGAACTTCCTCTCCTCGTGGACATTTCCTTGGCCAGTAAAGGGAGCAAGAAACGGAGCCAGTACCTGGCACCGATTCTCGCCCAGGCTCCCCTCGCACATCATTTGCACTCTGTGTGGAAAATGCCATCATCACCAAGGGTAAATGACTTGCTTTACTTTATTTACTGCTGCACGGGGCGGCCTTGAGGACAGGGGGGTTGAGATGGTGCGCTGGAGGGGGAGGAGTGATGGGCTTTCAGAGGGGTTGGTAGTTGAAATCAGTGGTGTCAAATAGGGGTGGCCTTTTCAGAGGTATCGCATACCGGTATATCGTGATACAATTGATGGAGCCTTGTAAAAAATCCTGTTTAATCGTTAATACAGAGATTCATTGCAGAATTTAATTTAAATCTGCATTTTGGTCTAAATCAGTAGTTCTCAAACTTTAAAATGTCAAGGTCTCCACTTAACTCTGTCTCTGATAGTATACAAATGAAACCAAATGGACCCTTGGTTTCATTTGTATACTGTCAGAGTTACATACTTGTAAAGTTCAAATTAGACCTCCCAAAAGGAAGCCAGAGAGTCTTGTTTTTGTCAAGTAACTTGTAAAATAACCATAAAGACCAACGTGAAAAAGAATCGTGATAAAATCGTGTATCGTGATACAGCTTGGAAAAATATTGTGATATTGTATTATTCCATATCGCCCACCCCTAGTGTAAAACCAAATTCTGGGCCCTGGGTAGTACAAGGATTCACTGCGGGCCCCCCATGAAATGTTCTTCATAGGGGGAGGGGGTTTAACCCATTTAGACTGGGAACACATTATTACGCATTATTTTGTGCTTTAATTATTGAAAGATGGCAGATATACAAGCTCATGCGAGCTTGTAGATCTGCTATTTTAGAAAAATCATGACAATTTTGTGCAAGTCTTTGAACATTTCAAATCCTTTTTGAGAAACCTATGTTTTGTCAGTGGTGCTCAAACCTTTTCATGTGAAGGACCCCCAAAATGATATGTATTTGGTCAGAGACCGCCATCTCAAAATATTTAGTTCCAGGGACCCCCCAGAAGCAAAATTTTAGTTACAAATGTTTGCTTAAAAAATACATATATTCAAAGATTTGCACACACATTCTCACGACTTTTCAAAAATAGCAGATCTACAAGCTCGCAGCGTGGCACTCGGTGCCCACGCTGTGAGCTTGTAAATCTGCTTATTTTTCAATAGCTAAAGTCTTTCCCCACCTTGTGACGCCCCTAGGTGCGCTGGAGGGAGGGGGGAGGGGGGGGGGGGGGGCATTCAGAGGGGTCGGTATAGCTGAAATACACATCATCAGCACGGATATACAACGTGATTATGACCTGCATCATCACCAGTCTGGGAGGCTATCTGCGGCTGCAGATTGACCGCGAGGGGGGTTAATCATCACGCCGTTCTCAGAGCAGCTCTCGGCTTGGTTAATCTCTCCCTCGCCTCCTCAAAAAGAAAGCAGATCCCAGATCTGTACTCTGCGCTCAAATGACCCCGCCCATGATGATGCTGGAGGCGGGGAGAGGAGGGGAGTGAGAGTAGGGATGGGACGATCCATGATATTATCGTTTATCGTGATAAAAAAACACTCACGATAATCGTATCGTGGAGATTTAATTTATCGTGATATCGTCCTCCGTCATGCACTGTGATCAATTTACCTTTTTAATGCCGAGCTGCATATCTGGTACCACTTAAACCCTCTATAATTGGTAAAAGGGACTTAATATACATACTTGATACAGTCTTTTTTCACTCTCTATCAATTGTCTTTGCCAAAAAATAGCCGCTCTATAAGCACACAACGCGTGGTGAGCTTGTAGATCTCTATTTTTTGGCAAATGTTACGCCCCAGGATAATGGATTTTGATTATCGCGATAATATCGTAATTTCTTTTGCCACGATAATCGTGATATGACATTTTCATATCGTCCCATCCCTGGGTGAGAGACACAGGGAGGAAGGGCGAGGTATAATCAAGAAGAAGAGATGGAGCATGGGGAGGGGGAGGAGGGGGACGGGACTTTTCCAAAGTGCTCTCACTCATTGTTCTGACAACAATATTTCCTCTGCCCGGGCCTAATGGGCTTGTAATGAGCGCTGTAATATAGGCAGAAAGCCTAGCGTAACCTGTAAACCTTAATTAAGTCAGGCAGCCACCTTAACTCATTTAGACCGGGCCACGCGTTATTTTATGCTTTAGCTATCAGAAAAATTGCAGATATACAAGCTTAAGCCCCGCTGCAAGCTTGTAGATCTGATATTTTTTGAGCAAGTGAAAATCTTAGCAAGTCTTTGAATATTTTGACCCGATTCTATAAGTCTCTTCTAAATCCTTCTGTTTGTTTTTTTTCTTGTTTTTAAACTATGTTTCTATGTCAGTGGTGCTCAAACTTTTTCATGTGAAGGACCCCCAAAATGATATGTATTTGGCCACGGACCCCCATCTCAAAATATTTCGTTCCAGGGACCACCCCCCCCCCCCCCCCCTAAAAAAAAAAGCTAAAATTGAGTTACAAAGTGTTCGCTTTAAAAATGCATATATTCAAAGATTCAATAAAATTTTTCACAACTTTTCAAAAATAGCAGATCTACAAGCTCACAGCGCGGCACTCGGTGCCGCGCTGTGAGCTTGTATATCTGCTATTTTTCAATAGCTAAAGCATTAAATAATCCCTGGCCTAGATGGGTTAAAGCCCGCCAACCTCCGTGCTCCGTCTCCAGAACCCGTGGTCCGCCGCACTCCTCTGCCCACCCCCTTCATCAATCACGCCATCCCGCCATCATCATCATCATCATCCCTCCACCGGGCTCTCCTCCTCTCAACCCTGCAACACCCTTCTCCTTTAGCTTTCCCCTCACCTTGAGCAGAGGGCTGGCTGGGGGGGAGAGGCGGGACGTGGCGGTGCCCTGAGGGCTGACGGAGTGTCCATCACCGGTCAGAGACATCACGCGCGGCCCCCCGGACCCTCCTTGACTTGACCCCTGAGCGGGAGAAGACCTCGGCGTATTGATTTGTTGATGCTCGCTCATATAGACTTCGCGGGCATCGAGAGAGCTACTCAAACAGATCCATACGACACTACTGCACGAGTGTGTGTGTGTGTGTGTGTGTGTGTGTGAGTGTGTGTGTGTGTGAGTGTGTGTGTGTGTGTGTGCGTGCGCGTGTGCCTGTGTGTATGTGTTTACAGTATGGTGTTCATGGTGTGTGCCTGTGCCCAGTTGCCAGCAAAGTGCAAGGATCCTGTCCCTGCACTGTACCTAATGAGTGTGACAAACACTATAAATTCTCTCTGAAAAGGCTCTGTTTATGTCTCCGGATCAATAGCGGAGGCAAAGGAGCAACAAAGCAGCAAAACAGAATTTGACACAAACGCGCAGCCGCACAATGGCTATGGGGGTTAAAAAAAGAATTCTTTCACAGGGTAGAAGTGGTGCTCTTACAATTGTGCCGTAGAAAGCGCCAAGACCTGAGTATTGGGAAAATGTAACATGAAGACATCCAAACAAACAAAGGCAACTTTGTCAACTGATAAAGTTTCAAAACTCTTAAAGCTGCCTGGAAATAGATACAGTTTCAGTAAGTAAAGTGACAAATTGCCCCACCCCCACCCCATCCCAACACGGTCACTGCCCGGAAACTCTCTTAATATATGACTCTGGGAAATACTTAAGATGCAAGAGTTTGGCATCCCCTGTGGTACTGTAACCTTAACAGGTACAGTACTATAGAGGGTGCCAAGGTCCTGCATCATACTCTATATATCTTCACCGTCCGGTAGAAACCACGTATCTCCAAGTTCCAAATGTGCATTTTTTTGTAAATTAAAGCCCTGCTTCATCATTTAAAATAGTGAAAATAGCCGATCTACAAGCACACAACGCGGCGTTGTGTGCTTGTAGATCGGCTATTTTCACTATATATTTTTTAACGATGAATAAAAACGGTTTTGGAAATACAGTACAAGGTTTCCACGCGACAACAGCGATGCCAACCAATCATCAAGGACGATGATACACAAAAGAAGAACGAAGAAGACATAGCAATTAAAGCAAACGTCATCAGGAAAAAGTCAGTATACTGAACACAAAAAACTGAGGCTATATGGATGCAAAAATAGATGATCTATTTCGCCTACATTGAGAAGAAAAGTGACTATGTGGGAAAAAAGTGATCTTTTGGTCTTCCAAACCATCATCAGCATTTTTTTCATGTACTGTAGTCACTTTTCTTCCACAATAAATAAATCTAAAAATGTTTGGCATCCAAAGAGCCTCTATTTTATGTATTTATTTTTCCTGGCTAATGGCAGGGTGCCATGGCATTGGTCCGAAATTTCCCAAACCTCAGTAAAACTATGCCTAAACCTAACCCTAACTAAATTCGGACTAATGAGATGTAGGACTAATGAGATGTAGGACTTATGGGCAGTCCCCAATGGGAGGGCGGGCAGGCGGACGCACCAAAGCCACAGACATAACCATAAATATGACCATATATAGGCAGGTAGGACCACGGCCACGTCTTAATCCTCCTTGATTCCGCTTCTGAAGGTTGTATACGCATGAGCTCTCCATCACTCACTCACATGGAACTTAGCAACAATGACCCACACGTTGGTGGGATTGTCCATCTCTTTCACATAATCAACATCTTCCATGGCGTCGCAACAGCCCCACCAGGAACAATGAGGCAGGTGTCTTCAACATTTTCAGGCCAAGGACCCCTTAGCTGACACGAGATGAAACAGGGACCCCCACAATCTTCTCCATATAGATTCCATATAGTTTCATTGTTTGACAGCACAATCATCGGTGTATTTTGGATTAATGTCAATTTGTGTTTTCAGATATTTAACCACTTGAACTGTCAATACTTAATAAACTTGACCTTTCACTACGTACTGTGTCTGCTCTTTTTCCCCTCTACACCAAAGTTCTTTGTCGAAAATAGCCGATCTACGGCTTGTAGATCTGCTATTTTTGGCTAAAGTTCTCCGAATATGGACGGTAGGGTGCAAGTGGTTAATATAAAAAAGGAGAAAAAAAAAAAAACGTTCTATCGATCAAAGATTTGGAGGACCCCCTGTAGTAACTCTGAGGACCCCCTAGGGGTCCCGGACCCCCTGTTTTGAAGACCCTTGCCATAAAGGCTATAGCAATCTTCTGCTGCTTCTGAAGCAGCCTCACAGCCTCGACACATATCCATGATCTGCAGGCATAATGTTGGCAGTTCTTCACAAGGTCCCATGGTTCATCTCTGGTACACTGCTCCAAAAAGTATAACTTAGTTGTCAGCACTGCTGTACTAGCTCTCATAACCCATTTAGGCCTTCAATTATTGAATGCTTTAACCAGTGAAAAATAGCAGATATACAAGCTCACAGTGCGGCACCGAGTGCCGCGCTGCGAGCTTGTAGATCTGCTATTTTTGAAAAATCGAGAAAATGTGTGCAAATTTTTCAATATATATTTTTCAAAGCAGACTTTTGTAACTCAAATCTCTGCTTCTGGGGGGGTCCCTGGAACAACATATTTTGAGATGGGGGTCTGCGGCCGAATAAATGTAATTTTGGGGGTCCTTGACATAAAAAAGTTTGAGAACAGCATGATTTAGAGGAAGGATTTAGAAGTCGGGTCAAAGATCGGGTCAAAGATATTCAAAGACTTGCACACATTTTCATGATTTTTCAAAAATAGCAGATCTACAAGCTCGCAGCGCGGCACTCGGTGCCGCGCTGTGAGCTTGTATATCTGCTATTTTTCAATAGTTAAAGCATAAAATAATGGTTAAAGTGGTTCAAATCTAACGCGACTCGGGCGCGTTCCAGGTATTTCAGAGATAAAGGATCTGAACTCCAGCGGGTCCTCATGGAACAATGGCACATCTCTTCAGGGTAAATGAAACAGCCTTCTTTGCTGCAAGCATCTGCGTAATCTCTTGTCTGTCATTGCATCAGTCGATACACCTCCCACACTTTCATTATATTGCAATGATATGCATTGTTCAGGCCTTGGCTGCAGAGCATTCCTCTGTTTGGGTAAAGCACCAGATGGCACACCTCTGGGTCAACTTCCCAGTGGACGTCGTCTCTCTTCTCTTAGGCTTGGTGGATGGGAGGCTATTCAAACGTATGTTTGAATAGCGTTTTTGTGACAGCAGGTTTGTTCATAAACGTCATGCCCACTTGGTTGACGCATTACAATAGATACACTGTCCATTTCTCAATTTTAGTCAGAAACTTTTGGCAATGATCTGCTTCAGGCCAAAACCAGATATATCAAGGGGGCTATATACAGGTATATGCTTCTTGTCCAATGTCGTAACTAGTTTGGTTTTAACTACAAAATATCATCAATAAGAACTTCTTATGCTGTAGAAAAAAGTTTCTACACTTGTACTCTAAACTAACCAGTGATGCTACTAGCCCTGCATCCTGCGTCCCTGACGCATATTTTTAATAAAGGACTCATTAAACTAAGCATCACTGCATCCACAGGACGCACACAACTCTATCCTTCCTACTATCAGTCATTTCACTGCACCAGCTGAGCTGCATGTGGTGGAGTCTCCACAGCTGTGCGTTCTGGCACGATGAGATGATTGAGATTGTCTTGTAAATCCATGCCTCTGTCCTTTATTAACTACATACAAGTAGCTATTCCCCACTATTTGTTTAAATTAAAGTACTTTCTGATGTTTTCACCATTGATACATGCGTGTGTAGTCGCGGGACCCATACAATAATTCTGGGACGCATTTGAATGACCACCTGTGGGTCCCCGCCGGGACCCATTACATTGAAAACCTAGCAACATCACTGACTAACCGTTACATAAACTGCCTATAAAAACTTTAATTCTCAGTTCTAATTCATATAATACCAACTACAGAAGAAATGTATTCAAAATGTACTTTATGTTCACAGGTTCTGGCACTCACACCTCACTCACACCTGGCTTATGCAGACTGTCTGGGTGCTCCATCCCTGCTCTGTCATTAACCCATTTAGGCCTATTGAATGCTTTAACCAGTGAAAAATAGCAGATATACAAGCTCACAGCGCGGCACCGAGTGCCGCGCTTGCAAGCTTGTAGATCTGCTATTTTTTTTTTGAAAAAGTCGTGAAAATGTGTGCAAATCGTTGAATGTATGTATTTTCAAAGCGAACGTTTGTAACTCAAATTTTGCTTCTGGGGGGTCCCTGGAACGAAATATTTTGAGATGGGGGTCCGTGGCCAAATACATATCAGTTTGGGGGTCCTTCACATGAAAAGGTTTGAGAACCACTGACATAGTAGTCGCTCAAGAACAGACTAACTGAGCTCCATTTAAATGAAGAGGACCTTTTCTTTGACGATGGCTAGCCAGATTGCTGACATAGAAACATAGGTTTTTCAAAAAACCTTAGAAAAGATTCAAAAGACACTTATAGAATCGGGTCAAAATTCTAATTTTCACGATTTTTCAAAAATAGCAGATCTACAAGCTCGCTGTGAGCTTGTATATCTGCTATTTTTCATTAGTTAAAGCATAAAATAATGATACACAATATGTGTACCCGTTCTGAACGGGTTAAACCCGGAGCCAGCTCTATAAATAAATGTAGTGGCCCGCATCCCAGATGAGCGAGCTAATTGACACTGTTAATGGATGGGGTTTCACAGCGCTGTAAATAATGTGTAGGTTCTCACTTGCTGCCTCCTGCTAGGCTGCTTCTGGGAGGGCGACGGGAGGAGTGTACCTGCCAAGACTCTTTTCTCTCCAACCACCCCCATTCCTCCTCCCCCAACGAGGGTGTGCTGGGCTGGCCAGGGGGATTTACATAGAAATCAATAGCAAGTTTTCTAAAAGTGCCCCGGTCAAGGTCAGATAACCAACGTGACATGATAAAAGGCAAAGCATCACCTCGCTTATCGTCGTTGTGAGGGTGGAAACCTCGTATCTCCAAAGTTTCAAATGTGTACGTTCTTTCGCAAAGTAAAGCCCTGCTTCATCATACAAGGCTGTCGCACAAAAGTAGTGAAAACAGCAGATCTACAAGCACACAACGCCTCGCGGTGTGAGGCGTTGTGTGCTTGTAGATCGGCTGTTTTCACTAGTTTAAATAATTTTTTTAAATGATAAATGCAAACCGAACGGTTTTGGACAAACAAGGTTTTCACCCGACAACGACATTATACTTGGCATATGTCAATAATGACTGGACAGTGGACACCTGCAGTAGTTGCAAAGCGATCATTTCCAAATAGAGAGCATAGTTTACATTTTATGTGCTCCAAATTGTCAGATTCCATGGGATATTTGCAGCCATCTTGTCCACTTTCAATAGGTGAAAGGCGTTTGAACCCTTTGAGGGGCAGATCAATTGATTGTGGCTGAGCCGCATTTTGTAGAAGATTGGCAGCTGTAAACTGACTGGCAAGGCTACCGAGAGATCGTTTTTTTCAGCCACTTTGATTTTACAAATTGGAAAGATGCCTTTCAAGATAGGGCTTCAAAGAGCTCGGAGCCTGCCAGGGTGAGGTGATTAACAGAAGGATGAGTATTAAGCATACATAGAGAAGAAAAGAATGTCATCTCCCCCCGTCACGCATACACTGCACTCCGTCACGTTGCTCTTTATTTCTTGGGCCACGCCGAGACGAAACTCTAATTGCATGTTTCTCGCAAATTCTTCCAAATAGACTTCTAATGAGTGCTGATAGAGTCTGTCTTCGGTCCTATGCAACACAACGGAGCCAGACATTCTGAACCTATAGACCTTTCACAACTGGTCCGGAAGGGGATGATAATTACCACAGGTGGTCCGATTAACGAGCATGTGCCACATTGTTAGTTGCATTGTTGAACATTTCCCTAGTAACGACGCTCGAAATGTGGTGTTCTGTTGAAGCCTGGCAACCAGCACTGTGAGATGGAGAGAGTGGGTGAGAGCAAGAAGGAAAAACACAGATGGGGGGAGAAGGGGATTTGAATTAGGGGGTGGGCGATATGGTGATAAATATCGTGGAGACGATACAAGGTCTCCATGATTATGCCTTTTCAGAGATATCATATATATTGTGATGCAATGAGGGAGCCTTATTGAAAATCCTGTTGAATTGTTAATACAGAGATTCATTGCAGAATCCATTTAAACCTGCATTTTGGTCTAAATCAGTAGTTCTCAAACCTTAAAATGTCAAGGTCTCCCATTAGCTCTGACAGTATACAAATGAAACCAAATGGACCCGTAAGGGTACATACTTGTAAGGGTAAATTTTAGACCTCCCAAAAGGAACCCAGAGAGTCCCTGGACCCCACTTTGAGGACCGATTTTTCTTTTAGTTTTTGTTACCTTGTAGGTGGTTGTTGTATTGTTAAGTAACTTGAAAAGATAGCCATAAAACCAACATGAAAAAGAATCATGATACGATCGTGTATCGTGATACAGCTTGGGAAGATATCGTGAAATTTTATTTTTCCATATCGCCCACCCCTAATTTGAATTGAGAAAGAGATGGGGAAAAAAGATGTGAGTAAAGGTAAACATTGACGCAGAAGTGAAGAGAGAAAGATGGAAAAAGCAGCCATATATAGATATGAGAATCCATCAGCCACTAATTAAGAGCCGTTTTTTATTAGGCCAGATGTATCATTGAGCCAATAGAAGGGAAGGGTGCCATGTTGGATTTCACTGTGACGTCCATAAACTAAAAAACAACGTCAGTCATCACATTTAATCGCCAAGAAAGATGCACACACACACACCCCACACATATTTCATCCCTCTCCAATCCACAACATGCAATTATGTTGTGTCCCAAAATATGCAGTGTGATGCATCTTCAGCATAAAAGCCCCTGGACAGTTTTCGGCAGAAGAGTCTGCCTCTCATCACAGAGTACGGGGGCCTTTTAGTGCAGTTGTCAGTGCTACTATGGGCGACATTAAGTGCCACTCCTCATAGTGGACATGATGGGTGGCTGAGTGGATGAAGAAGGGATGGAGTTGAAAGGGGAAGAAAGCAGGAGGTCAGGCGGAGAGGACTCTACGTTCGCCTACAGATGCTCATCCTGCTCTGCCAATCATGCCCCCCCCCCCTCCCTCCTTCTCTGCCTTCTCTGCACAGCATGGGATCAGTCTTTGGGGGAAGGCTGGCAGGCAATCAGTGATGTCATGCCAGCTAGCACAGCGATGGCAGCTTAACCTATTTTCGGAAATACCACAGAACTGCTATTTATAACCGTGCTGAGCAGCGTACATCTCCACACATCCCTTACGGACCTGAGTATTCATAGACGTTTTTCCATCCCACTATGTGTCTCTTTTCATCTGACCAAAGACTGTTAAATATTCATATTCATTATTTAGGACACGGGGGGTATTTTAACCATGATGTTATCGATTATTATCGTCGTTACAGACCCTATATAGCCGACAACAAATCATAATAGCTGCTATTAACACCAGATTACATTTGTTATAATAATAAGCGTTGATAGCAACAACAACAAAAAGCAATGTATGACAGCCTAGCGGTGGTACGTAAGTGTAGCAGCAGCTTTACAGCAGCACTGGTCTTAGTAGTTGTATTAGTCGTATTTGTCCTGAAGTGAGAGTATTACTAGAGGGATTTTCTTGTATCAGCGGCTTCAGCTCGGGGGTGATTATGTTATACATCTGCCAAACTTGCCCTCCGCTACCCCGCGCCACCCTTCCACTTCCAATCCCTTTGTTTTCCTGGCCTCTCCTCGCGCCTGCTGGTGCCCAAGCAGCTCTCAACCTGTCAGTGGATTCCTGCAATGTCCTGAGCTCCCGCTCTGCCGCCACTCTGCTCTCCCAGAGTGCCCTGGGATAAAAGAAACCATTTGTTTCTGCATCTCTGACAAACACTTAAACCCATTTAGACCTAGAATTATTGAATGCTTTAACCAGTGAAAAATAGCAGATATACAAGCTCGTAGATCTGCTATTTTTGAAAAAGTCGTGAAGATGTGTGCAAATCTTTGAATATATGTATTTTCAAAGCGAACGTTTGTAACTCAAATTTTGCTTCTGGGTGGTCCCTGGAAATAGATATTTTGAAATGGGGGTCCGTGGCCAAATAAATATCATTTTGGGGGTCCTTCACATGAAAAGGTTTGAGCACCACTGACATGGTAGTCTCTCAAGAACAGACTAACTGAGCTCCAGTTAAGTGAAAAGGACCTTTTCTTTGACGATGGCTGGCCAGATTGCTGACATAGAAACATAGGGTTTTCAAGACACTTATAGACACTTATAGACACTTATAGAATCGGGTAAAAATTCTCATTTTCACGATTTTTCAAAAAATAGCAGATCTACAAGCTCGCAGCGCGGCACTCGGTGCCGCGCTGTGAGCTTGTATATCTGCTATTTTTCAATAGTCAAAGCATAAAATAATGAAACACAAAATACCCGTTCTAAATGGGTTAATCTTTTCCCCTCCGCTTATCCGTCCCTCCGTCTGTCCGTCCCGTCCGTCCCGTCCGTCCCTTCCGTCCATCCATCCTTCCATTTGTTCCCATGCAGCCCGACAGTGTGTCGGTCTGTCATTTGCCTCGTGGACCCGCTGCGTACGTACGTGTGCCAAGTGCACTCCAATCCCTCTCTGTCACATTGTTCTAAAGTGACAGCACGGCAAACTCGCTCGCACTCTCATTTGTTCTTGAGGGGCTCTCTCTCTCTCTCTTTTCTCTCCCTCTCCGGTGGTGGAAAAAGGTACTCACATATTTTACTTAAAGCTATACTGTGTAAGTTGCTCAACTAGTGGTCTGTAGCAGTATAGCAAACCGCGGTCGCGTCTGCTTTTTTCGGCCGTTTTTCGCCGCGGACCGGGCTTTCAGACCACCGCGTCCGCCTCGCCGAGACAAATCCATAGTGGTCTTTCATGTCCCTCTACGAGCAGCGGTTGGGGAGTTACATGCTAGACTTCTAGACCAGCGTAAACAAAGCTGTTGAAGCAAGCTATTTCCTGAAAAGATACACTATAATTGGCCGGTAGTGTATCATGTGTGTATGATCTGCGATGTGATTGGCCAACGTATACACAACGTATACAGATGATGCAGATTACGTCATTTTGCCGCGAAATTCTACCCCCCTCACGGCTCATAGAAAACATATAAAGAGAAGGCTTCAGAAGCTGAAAATAACGGAGTGGGTGTTCTAAAACTTTAGCGATTTAACAGTTAGGACAATTTTAAGATTTGTTTTATAAAACAAGTTACATGGTATAACTTTAAGTAAAAGTATCAATACTGTAATGTAGAGGTACTCTGTTACAAGTAAAAGTCCGGAATTAGAAATGTACGTGAGTAAAAGGGTTAAATCGTTGGCATCAAAATGTACAGTACTTAAAGCACCAAAAGTAAAAACGTCTTTTCTTTTTTGAAAATAGCAGATCTACAAACTCACAAGTTGTGAGCTTGTAGATCGGCTATTTTCAAACAGCCAAGGTATAAGAATAGGGCTAAAGTGGTCTGTGTATGTTTTATAATATTAATAATGTATACCTGCAAAGTAACCAGTAACTAAAGTTTTCAAATAAATGTAGCGGAGTAAAAGTACAATATTTGGATCTGAGACGTTGTGGAGTAGAAGTAAAAGTATTGGAAACACTCATAAGTATACAAATACCTCAAAATTAGTAGTACAGTACTTGAGTAAACGTACTTAGTTACTTTACACTAGGGCTGTCACGATATGACATTTTACATGACGATTAATTGTCACTCAAATAATTAGCGATTAACGATTACTGACATATTTGACAACTTACTACTTAAAACATAACATTGATAGTGGAAATAGCCGATCTACAAGCTCACAACGCGTCGCGATGCGACGCGTTGTGAGCTTGTAGATCTGCTATTTCCACTATTTCTGACATTTTTCAACATTCACGATCATGACGATTATGACAAGATAATTGCGATAATGTCAAATAATCACGATTAGACGATTATGTAATAATTGCGACAGCCCTACTTTACACATCCACCGATCTGCACTGCATGTACACACAGCTCACACACCTGCATCAAGGGCCATTTGGTATTCAGAGAGACTGTGACGGCTCGACTAAGCAGTGATTTTTTCATGTATTTTCCAGGGGTCAAAAACATGGCGAGTGCCTCAAAGACTACAGCAGCACTACACAAGGCAAGACAAATAACGTATTATTTTCCGGGGGCTTGTACAAGGCTTTATCGCATGAGTTCCCCCTGAACCGTTTCAAAATGGAGAGGGATTATCAAAAAAACATTACATTAAAATCTCCTCTCTCTCTCTCGTTATTTCATTTTCCCCTCTAAAATGAATCTGTGCCCAGCCAGGCTCAAACACAACATTAAAGAGCACGGGGTAGTGCTCATAGAAACTCACAGCCCCCCCCCCCCCCCCTTCTCTTCCCCTCCTCCTCCTTCTCCCACTCTCTGTATCTCTCCCTTCCCTGCCTTTATATATTTCCTCTCTCCTCTTTTCTCCTTCTCCCTCTTTTAAAATGGTACATTCTGCTTTGTAGGCAATGGCACTCTGCTAAGCCCACCATACAAAATAGATAGGCTTCTATCCCTCTATTTAGACCAAGGGAATAGCCGTGACCTTTGTGCAACAATGAGAAGGTGGTGTGTCTCCACAGACCGTACCTTTCCAGAAGAAATGTGACCTGCAACTTACAAAGAATATTTCAAACCAAAATTCTGTCACTAAGCCAGGAGCTGTTCTTCGGTGACCTAAATTATTTCTATTTTGAAGATGGGGGGGAGTGCATTTTTAAATATATACAGTATATATTTTTTGTCTTCAATCTGGCAGTGCAGTAATGATAGGCACAAAATAAAGCCAACTAAAAAAATCAATTCAAAGCTACTTACTTTGCTCTTGAGAAAGTAATTCTAACATCAAGGGAGTTTGTAGTGTGTGCCACAAAAAAAATGGTAATCAACTTATGTACAATTATTTTTGGTCCATGACATGCCCCACATACTGGAGTAAATTCAGCCACATTAAATAATACCCATATGTACAATTAGGCAAAGTGCATCTGAAAAAGCATTAAGCGCTATCTTTTTTTCATCCTGCCATTTCGTGATACAGTATGGATTGAGCTCCGTGATGAATTGTGAATGTAATAATAACCATTCAAAATGGCATTAAACCAGCAAAACCTTTGACAGGCAACCCACAGTCACGGCACGGGTACATCTAATCTGTCAAGACAGATTCTGCCTTTAGCAGAACCCGTCAGCACCACTGCCCTAAACACGTAATGTAGGAGTAAACACAGGAGTAGGGATGGGACGATAGGCGATAATATCGTTTATCGTGATCAAAAACACTCACGATAATCGTATCGTGGAGATTTAATTTATCGTGATATCGTCCTCCGTCATGCACTGGGATCAATTCACCTTTTATTTGCCGAGCTGCATATCCGGTACCACTTAAACCATCTATAATCGGTAAAAGGTACTTAGGTAATATACGTACTTGATACAGTCTTTTTTCACTCTCAAATGTCTTTGCCAAAAAATAGCCGATCTACAAGCTCACAACGCGTCGCGGCGCGTTGTGAGCTTGTAGATCTGCAATTTTTGGGCAAATGTCCCCCCCCCCAAGATAATGGATTTTGATTATCGCGATAATATCGTAAATCGCGATTTCTTTTGTCACAACAATCACGATGTGACATTTTCATATCGTCCCAACACTACACAGAAGCATCCGGGAGGAAGAGGACTAAGAAAGGGGAGGAGCCAAACCAAGTTCCTGTTTCTGCACAAAAAACTGAGGTGGTGCCCGCAGAGGCAAAACCAAAAGACTAGCTTTTTTTATTTGCTCCCCTTTTCTTTACCGAATGGGTTCCATGATTGCAGTATAGTATATCTAACCTTCACCAAACCCCGAAATGAAACTAGCCTCTGTTGAGTTGTATGCACTATGCAGGGAACATTCATTCAGTGTACATCATGGAGCTGTAAGTTTGACAGCCAAAGAAAGTATCTCAACCATAAAGCTGATCTACAGTACACCGTATAGTTTTCTTGCAAACCTCCTATCTCTCTATCACGCGCGCGCACGTCGCTATCTCTGTTCCTCCTTTAGGCAACCTTGGAGTTCAAGTATATTCCGTAAAGGTCATGGAATAAGAGCTTTCCAACATACCAAGAACACACTGTACTGTAACACGCGGTAATGAATGTTACATTGGTGCAGAAAATCAATCCATCTGAAAGGCTCTCTCTCAGGCATGAAAAAGGGGGGGGGGGGGGAGCGGGCGAAAAGTATAGACGGGTTGAAAGCCAGGTGAACGTTTGGTGTGTGGACACTAGCCCCCAGTGGAGGAAGACTGTGTCGACAGCACGGATGGCCACTTTCCTCGGCAAAGAGAGAGGAGGCGAGGAGAGAACACTCCTCATCCTGAAGTCAAGGCCCATAGCGCCTGTCAGAACCAGTTGAGCTGCTGCATCTTTTATGAGGAAAGCACTGTTGCTTATTACAATATTTACAGACATTTAAAGGGCTGTGAAGCAAACGCTGATATTGCATTAGTCTGGCCTGGTGGCCTTCAACCACAAGCCCCAGACAGAAGACAACATTATTATTCTCTATTCTTCCAAATCATTTGACAAGACTACACGGAGACAGACAATTAATGTAATAGTGAGTTTACAGGAACGATTTGATGCCAAGGCGTAAGAAGGGGAAGAGGGAAAAAAGGAGCCTGTGCTTTTCTGTCGGCTGACATTGAGAGCTTCGTCTGTTCTTGTGGTTTCATCAAATGGCCTAATTTCATTGATAGCCAATCAAGCCAGACTGTGCACCACCTGCTGAGACGTCCAAGCTAAATAAAAGGATCCTTCAATAAACTGCTGTCAGTCTATGGTTGTGGGTATCTATCAACGCAATGCTGCGTGTTTGTTTGTGTGCGTGTCTACACGAGCCTGCCTGTGTGTGTGTGTGTGTGTGTGTGTGTGTGTGTGTGTGTGTGTGTGTGTGTGTGTGTGTGTGTGTGTGTATGCGCACGCATGCGTGCCTGCGTGCGTGCGTGCTATCCACACTCTCCTATACGACTCTGTTTATGGTCTGTAAGTGAATTTGCTCCCATCTGTTTCCTCAGGGGGGATGCTGTCCTACAACTCTCGTGGTCTCAGATGCGTTCCGTATGAGCCCATTCGCCACGGAGACACACTCCCACTCTCATATCTGTGATGTGTATGAAAGAGGTGCGTGTGAAAGAGAGGGGAAACTAGAGGATGGGGCAAACAAAAGATTCCCAGATTAGTTCAGTCAACACGACGGCCATTCAAGCATAATCCTCTATAGGGACACTCTCTGGTCCCCTATTAATACTATCTCATATTGGTGTGACGTGCGCCGCATGTAGACTTCCCTTCTCACTTTTCAATCTGTCCCTCCGTCTTTCCACCTTCTCCCTCATTTCATTTGCAAGGACGACCCACCGACAGATAGAGATAGACCCATATCCGTTAGGGAAAAATAAAAAAAAATAAAAAACTTGAATAAATATTTCATTAGATTATTCCATGATTTAATGTGCTTCTGCTTGGCTGAGGTCTATGGCAATATCTCTGGTCCATTTATAAATGCATTAACACAGTGATCCCCCGACACTAGCTTAATATTGATACTGGCTGCCTCCGCCAGCAGATGGAAGCAGCGTGGGGTTTGTATTGCCTCGTCTGTCCGTCCACTGTGCTGAATCATTCCTGCTACACACACCTTCGCTGTCCTCGCCTCTCTCTCCCTCTCTAACTCAAGGCGTGTAAATGGACCCATAAGGTTCACCTCGATTCCTCTCAGAGTTAAATTAACAGTCAGTATTTTCCTGTGTGGCTTTGTGACATTTTCTTGAAATTGTATTGTTTTTTTTTCCCCCCCTCCAATCTGTCACTACGAAATCCATGCAGTTATATTAAGGAGCAAACAAACAAACCATTTCTTCAGCCATCTTTAGCCACTGAACTGCACAGAGAAACGAAACGGCAGCTGCCTGCTTTTCATGTTTACGTCCAATTTTCTTGAAGCGAGACTGTCAGCTAGCCAGTAATTCCAGAAACCCGGAATAAAAATAACCTTCAAACAGCCCTTTGTACAATGAAGAAAATACCATTTACAGAACGAAGCCTCGGTCATGTGTATGTGTACGTGCAAGCACATGCACATGCGTGTGCTCGTGCATGCTTGCGCGTACATGTATGTGTATGTGCACACTGTGAATTCTGCACATGTGCTGTCAGTGAAAGCTAATTAGAAGCAAAGGGAGAAGTTTTCACAGCCAGTGATAAATTCAACATCAGGAAATCCTCCACCTATTAATACCAATTGGGCGACAATAATTGGCAGGCCATCGACGGCGTGGGCAGAATTAATCATTTGAAGAAGAAGACTAGACTGCATTTTTAATTGGCGGAGGCAGCCACTGTTTAGGGAGGCAACCAGCTGATCACCCAGGAGACTGCTGCTTCAGACAATGCACATTTGCTAATCCTCTTGAGTCAAGTTATTATGGCCACGCATTATTATCACGCTTTACAAACTAATTCCATGTTTTCCCTCATGGATTACAGTTGGGGGGGGGGGGGATCAGTTGTATAAGGAAAGAGTAAAGAATAAACAAACACAAACATAGCTGGAATACTGTGAAATGAAAATCAGAAATCAAATGACAGAAAAACAGTAGTTGGTCTAATTACCCATAAGGCTTATGTGTGCGTGCGTGCGTGCGTGCGTGCGTGTATGTGCGTGCACGTGCGCATGCGTGTCTGGTTGACTGTGTCTCCATCTTCCAAATTATGAATCCAGTAGGGCCATGCTTATAATCCATTTAGCTTAATAAGGGAATTGACAGAAAAATAACCAAATAAAATAATTAAAAAAACTACAGCCATGTTGACCTTTGTTAATTGTTTGTCTGGGGATGATTAATATTCTAAGATAATTCATTCAACTGAACAAGATTTTCTAAACCAGTTTGAAATGTACAAATAAGACTAAATTAGATTCACTTGTGAAGGATAAGAGTAACAACCTGGGATGTTTATCATAGGTAATCACATCTATTTGTGTTCAGGAAAGATAACCCAATCTCTTAGATTATTCGAAGTGACGTGGCATTATTACTTCATGTAATTCAAAGTAACTACAAGATTCTTGTCATTCTTGATTCTGGTCATTAAAATGGGTCATGATGATAAAAGAAACATCACATTAAAAGGTTTTCTCAACATAACGCCACTGACGCGTGTTAATTGTAGTTCAGGAGTAAACAATCGCAATGTGGGAAAATGTCTGATGATTTTGATGAGGATTATTATTATAATATAGAGAAGTAACGAATGTGAAACACAATCCATGCTTACAAATCAATATACTAAATACTTTTATATATCATATTTCCTGTCCTAACTGAGTCAGCCATTTGATTCACACAGAAATATTTCAGCTGTAGAATAAAAACATACAAACAGCCATCCCAAGTCACAGTCTCTCTCTCTCCAAAAAGAAAGCCTCCTAGTGCTACACACAGTATAATCGTCGGTGTTCATGTATCCATTTGTAACTCAGAGAGTGTACAAACGTGACCAAACAGATCCATTCGGTTACATTTGTACACCATCGTTGTTAAATTACACTAAGGATTTCACAATGCAATGTTCAGGCTCGGATTTCGGTGTTCTCACACAGTGATAGGTCGAACAGTAACTACTGCAATGATTATGCAATGCAGAGCAATAATATTTTACAACACACACTGTAAGGCATTGACGCATGCAGACACACACACACACACACACACGCTCGCACACAGTAATTTCAAATGAATAGGCTGCTGCTGAAGAATGTTTTTCTATTTACTTTCAATAAAAAAAACTCTAGATTCAATGGTAGTCTCACAGAGTTATCAATCATATTATACAGAAAGGTTTTTCTTTTTAGCTCAACATAGATTACTCCAGTTTAATTAGTCAACATCTCCCTTGAAGGCTCAATATGTTATTAGTTTTTATGATTAATATTGAGCTTGAGCTAATAAATCTGTGCATCCATCACGGGACGTCCTTGCATACTAATGGTCAACAAAAGGATGAATTAAAAATCTATTTTTTGATCCCTTGTCGACAACAGAAACACACTTCATAATAACGCGTTGTGGACAACCTCTGTAACAGGGGATTACGTTAGTAGGAGAGTGAGCCTACGTGTCAGCCAAAGACATGATACTGTGATAATATCACATGTCACACAAGTGGCATTTACATGACTGTCACTGATTGTCATGTTTCCTCTGTGAATGTCAATCCAATAAAACTCTTATCTTATATACTGTAGCTGCCAAACGCACATCGACTTCCACCCGCACCAGGAGAGTGACACGTAAAGATGAATAAATAAATAAACGAACGTTGGGGATCGGCCTAGCCCTATGTTTAAGAGGAGGGATGGGTTTTACATTAAAGACTGAAAGACTATGTTGTTATTTGCATCTTATAACTGAAAAGAATAACATTACACTATTACCTTTTGACACATAAGTGTTAAAGGATGTGTTCAAGGAATCGTGCTCACATTGCCATGATGCCATCTATGTAATGTTAGGCTACTGCGAGCAATTATAGTGATCTAATGTTGTGTCTATATTTACTGTTAAATTATGCTAATGAGGCAGATGATTTTCGTCTCCATCACGATTGTGAAAGCCTTTGAGCGGTTGCCTCTTTGGTGCGTCTTACCATGGCTTTAAAATGTAGCTGTAGGATTATCATGGGGTCGTGGTCTTTGGGCTATCCAACTTGAGTAGGCCAGGGGTTTTCAAAGTGGGTGACGGGGCACCCTGGGGTGCCGCGACGGCAGTTCAGGGGTGCCGCGCAGGGCTGTATTAACCATTGGGCCGGTAGGGCCGTTGCCAGGGGCCCTTGGCTTTCAGGAGCCCTTGGGGGAACTGGGCCGCGTGGTCATTGACAACTTACTAAAATTAAATGTATATGTTAATTCAAAATCAAATGTGTGGGCCCCTCCTCTGTTGTATACAGGTGCTTTCTTGGCCCACAGATGATCATCAAGGCTTAAAATCCGAGCTGGGTAGTGCGTGTTGGTAGGGAGGGGGGGTTATGGTGGGGGCTGGGGGGCCCCTAAAAAATTATAGGCCAGGGGCCCTCGTGGGGGTTAATCCGTCCATGGTGCCGCGAGATCATTTGATAATATTTGGAATTTATTTGGACATTTTTGAAAATATATTTAGTATAATTTTAAACTTGAAGTACAAAGTTATTTTCAGTCACTTTTAACCAAAATGGCTATTATCTCAACGTTTTCCTTGGTAAAGCAAAGCCCTGCTTCATCATACAAGACGGTCGCACAAAACTACAAAACTAGTTTTAGTACATTTTATAGATGATAAATACAAAACGAACGGTTTTGGACATACAAGGTTTCCACCTGACAACGACGATATGCTATAAATATAAGGTGCTGGGAGTAAAAAGTATAATGTAGGGGTGCCTCGGATTTAAAAAATATTCATGGGGTGCCCTGAGACAAAGAAGTTTGGGAACCCCTGGAGTGGGCTATATGCCCCCCAGCATGTGATGTGGGTTTGCAGACACAAGCTGATCAAATGTTGTGAGACACTACATGGCTAAGAGATATGGGTAGGAAAAGGTGTTTGAATAATATAAGCAGCTCAATGTTGATCTAATAGTGTGGCGCTATTGTATTGTCATGATTTGATTTTATGGCGATGATGATGATCTGACTGACTGTTATTATGGGGGGGGGGCCTTGAATTGTAAAGCGATGTTACGTCATCACCTGGGATGCAGAATAGGAGGCTACACAGGATATTCTGAAATAGCAACTTATGGCAATGGTTCTCAAAGTGGGGTCCGGGGACCCCCAGGGGTCCTTGAGAGAGTTCCAGGGGGTCCCCAGCTAAATCATGGATAGGAAACAAATGGACCCTTATTGGTCTGTAACTCAGAGAGTGTAGGCTACAAATGGAACCAAATGGGTCCATTTGGTTCCATTTGTACACTCTCAGCTAAATTAACACTGATTTTCAGAGATAGAAATGCCATTAAATGGGGGGTCCGTATGTCAAACTGGGGGTCCTTCAACTTAAAATGGATGGGAATCACTGCTAGAGCCATGATCTTCTCTTATGGGGGGGTCCCTGGCATACCTTTTCAAATGGGGGTCCGCAGGCTAATAATAATCATCAATTTGGGGGTCCTTGATACGAAAAAGTTTGAGAAGCACTGTATTAGCCTAGTGAGATGTGTATTGTATCCGTCTCTCCCACGAGCCTTCCATTTTAGCGGCGCAGCATCACTGTGCTGGCGTCGTGGCGACGACGTCCGCGTCCGTCATCTTGTGACAGTTTTCGCGTCCCTATGTTGAGACGCTGTGGTAGGCTATGGGCATTGATTTGCTTGTCTACTGGTTTGCGAGCAGCCCTTTCCGTCCACACTTGATGGTTAAAGAAAGCATGAGGATGAATAAATGATGCCCGCCCCCCCTCCGCAAAAAGATGGGATGGATGGAGCTTTAAAAATGCATCCTTTCTGAGCGCCTCTGATCTGCCCCACTTCTGAGAGGCGCGCAAAGAAAACACCGATTCAATCCAACAATATCGACAACGGTGAACGCGATTCGGACGCATATTGCCCCGCCGTTAAACAATTAGTAAACAAAAATAACTCAAATATTCCGTATGATATTTCTAAAATATGATATTTCATATAATAATATGGACGCACGCTGGAGGTATAGGCTCTATCGATATTAGCCTATTATTCTTTTTATAGAAATACTACGCTCTCACCTCGTGAAATGCAAGGAAACTTGCATTTTGCCTTTCAAAAACAAACGCGTTATGGACCACTACGCACGTTATTATAGCCTAGCTGGATAGGACTCGAAAACAATGCACGCACAATTCTGAATCTCTTTAAAAAAAAGACTCCACGTCTGACAATGTTATATAAGGATATGCTACGCAATTACAGCATGAATTAAAGAAAGCGTGGCAAACACAGCCAGCCAGGGCTTTGAGGGGGGAAATAAACACACAACTCCGTGAGTGTACAAATGGCACCAAATGGACCCGCGAGGGTCCATTTGGTGCCATTTGCACACTCTCAGAGTTATGGTGTGGAGGCGCAATTAAAAACGTTTGGAGAACCACCGGTTAACCGATATGAAACGGTTCCGATCAATGTTGGACCCGGTTCGATCTCTCCGGTTCCGAATCCCAACCCTATGTAAACTCATTATAGGCGATTATTATTAGGCAAATAGGCCTCGCAGCGGTGCCAATAGAGGAGGAGGGGGGAGTGGGACACACACACACGCACACGTTACCTTTGTGCATGCCGGTGTATCGGTCCTTGAGCACTGTCAGTTCGTGGATCTTCCCAAACTGCTCGAACAGGGGCTTCAGGTCCTTCTCCTCCAAGTTCCGCGGTATCTGCCCGATAAACAGCTTGATGGCATCCTGGTCTTTCATGTTGTTGCCGCTCTCCGGATGAATGGAAATGGATTCTGACCCGTTCATGGGTTTCGGGAGCTGTGTGATCTGAGGGTACTGTTGTTGGAGGAGGTGGTGGTGCTGATGGTGGTGGGGGATCAGGAGTAGTGGCTGCTGCTGCTGCTGTGGTGGAGGTGGTGGGTGGTGGTGGAGGAGCTGGTGGAGGTGGTGGTGGTGGTGGTGGTGGGTGAGGGTCGGTACGGGCTGCACCCCCGGTCCGGTGGTGAAAACCAGGTCGGAGTGAGTGGTGGTGTGGTCGTGGTGCTGCTGCTGATGTGGATGCTGCTGCTGCTGCCTTCTTGTTTCAGTCTGAGTGAATCTGGCCATTCTGAGCTGAGAGCAGAGTGGATAATAATGACAACACTACGCGCACACACACACACACCACACGTACACACACACACTGTGAGAGGGAGGAGAGGAGAGGCAAGCACTCAGCTGGAAACCAGGCTGACTTTCTATCCGACACACACACACACACACACACACACACACAACACACACAGATACACACACAACACACAGTCACATGTATACACACGCACGCGCACGTACAACACACACACACGGCGCACACACGCTGTACGAGAAGAGGAGAGGGGAGGGGCAGGGGGGGTTGGGTCGTGCCAGAATAGAAAGCGTGAAGGAGCAAAAATATTCGCTGCTCTGGAGCGCCACCCGCAGTCACTTGTGTGTAGTGCAGCATGTTCAGAGAGTTGTCCGTGTCTTTTGCACATGAGGCCTAAAACTGTGTATTTTAAATTAGAAATGGGAGTTTTCCGTTTTTTTTGCTGTGGATAGCATATTAATATTATCACAGTTAATCACAGAAGCAGCTATATTGGTCAAACAGTATTGCTGAGCCAACACATTTTAGATCTTTGAATGATTTGACATATAGCTAGGCTAATTATTCCCACCTGCTGCTCGGGGGACCACCGTCCTCTTCGTTTCAGAGTAGGCTAATATCCTTAACTTAATTCTATACTAAAAGAAGTAAGGAGTCCGTGCTGGAGAACTGGTGAGTTAATAAACAAAAATATATTCCACAAAACACGTGAACAGCCAGGTTTCTATCTTCAGTGTCATCAGTAAACAAAAAGTATCACTTCTTCTCTGTATCATGCCGCATGCGTATCCACGCTTCTCTACCTGAACATCAAGTAAACAACAGCACCAAGCGCATCCCATAATACACCTCTGCAGCCCGCCAACTACTTAAAGGCACATACCCCCTGGCCCTGCATATAGCATAGGGTTACAAGGCCTACAATTAAAAACAAAAAGCAGTAGCCTAAATATTCTTTAATCACATTCACACCTATCCTGAAGTGAGCTGTGCTCTTTATGGTGTCCTCCCTATGTTCCCCAGGTTCTATGTTCCCCACAGGTTAAAATTCACCAGGTTAACATTCACCAGCGTTGACAGGTTAATTAGCATTTCACCAGGTTAGCATTCACCAGCATCAGCAGGTTAGCATTTCACCAGGTTAGCATTCGCCAGTGTTAGTTTTACTGAGGTTAGGTTAAGGTTAGGTTTAGGTGGTTAGTGGGGAACTGGGGAACATAGAACCTATACGGTCCCCTATTTATGAGTTAATTTCATTAAAGGTGATACACCATGCATTTAAAAAGTAGTTATGTCATATTGTTTATGTCCCAAAAACGTTTTTCACAAGGTTTGAGGCTAAATTACCACTCCTAAATAGAGAGCCTCTCTCATTTTTGAATGGCTCTCAGAGCATTTTCAGCTGCAGTACCACCTTTGGCCTGAACTGCGCCACATCCCCCCTCCCCCCCCCCCCCCCCCCCCCAAAATCCTTTTGGAAAAAAAAAATGTTTTTGAAAGATTTTTTATTTTATTTTTTTTGTTTTTGTTTGTGATGACGTCACAATCGGCAGATGACGTCACAATCGGCAGCAAATCTGGACAGCCTGTTTTGAGAACCCGTGGGATACTTTTAACCTTCGCCTTCTCAAAACCAGAGAAAGACACAACGGTCAGAAATGGGACTTAGTGAGGATAGAAGGTGCTAGTGGGACCCCAAAAAAAGGTTTTAAAATAGGAAAAGTGAAATTTCATGGTGTATCACCTTTAAGCATGCAAAGCTTGGTCAATTATGTGACCCTGGTTGTACAGCTAACTTTGAGCGCTTTGTGTCAAGATGATGCAGGCCACGCTTCAGAGCCCGGACATTTTTGGGGGCCCGGACAAAGCCAGATGTTGGAGCTTAGCTCCTTCCAGGACCGCCATGCACCTTGCAACTAACAACTTATAAAGTCAGCTTGTGATGCTGAAATCACTGGTCCCTCCCCTGACCCGTCTTTCACTGCGTTCACATAGGAGTCAGTCAGGAGAAGTGGTGCGAATTCTGACTTTCAGTGGAGTTCTCTGGCCCTCAGAGTCAGACAGACCAGCATTGCGAGTCATTGTGAGCAAATAAAGCATTGTGAGTATTTATGATTGCAAATAACAGTGATTATAATGCACTGGTGAGAATTATAATCCTGACCAAGGAAAAGTTTGTGACTAGTAATTATGAAGTCTTATGATACTTGACCGTATAATCCTTTTATAAGTGACCTTATTAGAGGCTTTATAATGTATTATGATTGCATGATTATGTTATGAGTGATTATGGTTTTAAAACATTATGAGTGCTTATAACAGTCCATATAATACACTTTATTTATAAAGTGCTTTTCGAAAACAATGTTTACAAAGTACTTTGACAGTGCCACGGTAAAAAACAACAACAGTCAATTAAAATTCACAGACAAAAATAAGTCATTATAGAATGCCTTAATTACCCTGCGTTATGAGTATTGTTATAAAGCATTATGAGTATGTATGAGTTCTTATAACCATAATAATAGAGTGTTACAGAAGCAGATTTAAGTATGTTTATAATGCATTAGGCTATAGATATGGGCTTCATAGGATATGTTACCACTTAGAAACAAACTGCTCTTGCACGGGACATATCTGTTGGACAATTTTCTAATTACAGCCTCTTTAACAGTGGATTAAATAAAGTGATATACTGTCTGCTACAACAGTCTCTGCCGGGGCTGCAAGGTACTGTAAATCGATACCACTACCTAGACTATCTTGGCTGCTGGTAGTGCTTTTATGGAAGAACAACACCATAAGGGGCCCCCCTTCTAGAACTAGAGCTTGCAGACTTCTACATCAATGCTAGAATAAGACAACAATGATTTGTCAGTGATGTCATTGATTGATTGATTGAAGGCTTTATTAGAAGTTTGCATAGGAAAATGTACAGATTCATGACGGTACAGTTCACTGGATGTCATGACTACACAAGTAAGTGTAATCTTAGTCGAAAGGGCTACAGACACATGGAGTCCTTGAGCCATTGTCACATTAAGAGTTGGCTGGTTCTCAACGTGGGGACGGGGACCCCTTGGGCTCCTTGAGGGGGCCCCAGGCCTTCCCAGCTAAATGATTGATATGAAGAAGCAACTGGAGCAAAGTTCTATAAGTCAGAGAGTGTACAAATGGGGTCCATGTGGTTACATTTTGTACACTCTCAAGAGTTAAATGAACATTAACCAGAATCTATTCAAATGGAGGTTCGTGGCCTAAAGCATATCAAAATGGGGGTCTTTGAAATGAATAAGGTTGAGAATCACTTGTCTAATTAATACGTTGTCGCACAACACTTTTGCTTTGCAAAAGGGACATCATTTATCAACTTATTTTCAGTCTTCTTCATTTGGTTCCGTTACTCAGAGTTCAGTGCTACACAAAATAAAATCCTCTATGTTAATTTAAATCTGAGAATGTAGAAATTGACCGTTTTTACACTCTTTCAAAGAAAAATGTAGTGGAAACAGAAAATGTGATCCGAATAACAATCGCCAGGAAATATCAAGTTTGCAAACAGATGTTTGTTGTCATCGAGTGGAAGGAGGGAATAATGTCAGCACTATTGAACAGTACACATGAAATTTCTATCCACGAAAAGAGTTCGATAGGCGTAAGGGTTAGAGGGAGACAGAAGCAAGCAGGGGTTCACATTGACAGGGCTAGTCAATAAAACAGTGGGTGGTAGCTACGCTTGCACAGGGCATTTTCTTTCTATTGGAAACATGTTCTTTTGAAATGTGAAAGTAATTCTTTCAAACAGCACATCCCACAGTGCCCTGTAAGACACCTTTGGTCTCGTTGCTAAACTGCTGTTCCCTTTTCGATCCCTGCATGCTTGGCACAGGGAGTTATTTTGGGTTCCTTTCATGGTGTTATAAAGTACAAGTTATATCCATCAATCCATATTTACTGAATCTGCCTGGCCATATGAATGGGTGTTGGCAGGGGGAAGGAGCCAAAGTGGTCCTGTTTTGACGGATGGCTCAGCATGCGGCGTACAGACAAGCATCCTGGCTCTTATTGAACATGAATACACAGGGCTGTCACAGGCAGGGGCGTCACAAGGGGGGGAAAAGTGGGACTGAGTTACCAGGGCCCAAGGTGGAGGGGTCTGGAATAATTGTATACTTTAGCTATGAACAATAGCAGATCTACAAGCTCACAGCGCCGCACCGAGTGCCGCGCTGCGAGCTTGTAGATCTTTTTTGAAAAGTCGTGCAAATGCAAATCTTTTGATATATGTATTTTTTAAGCAAACATTTGTAACTCAAATCTACTTAATATTTTGAGATGGGGGGTCCGTGGCCAAATACATATCATTTTGGAGGTCCTTCACATGACACAGTTTGAGCACCACTGACATAGAAACATCGGTTTTTCAAAAAAACCTTTGAAGGATTTGAAATATTCAAAGACTTGCACAAATGTACAAGATTTTTCAAAAATAGCAGATCTACAAGCTCACAGCTGTGAGCTTGCATATCTGCTATTTTTCAATAGTTTAAGCACAAAATAATGCGTAATAATGCATTCCCAGTCTAAATGGGTTAAACCCCCTCCCCCTATGACGAACATTTATGGGGGCCCCGCAGTGAATCCCTGTACCCGGGGCCCAGAATTTGGTGCGACACCCTTGGCTGTCACAGGACGGCGTCTCTCTGCTCTGAAGAGGCTGAGTGGCCGGCTATTTTTAGGAACGTGGTCAACATGGGGGGAAGGAGGACTGAGAACTTCCACTTCATGGTTTTTTATTGACCATTACCATTAGTGTTTCACCATGCTGAATGTGGAGACAAGAAATCAATAAAGGCCACACCATTAGTGTGAACTAAAAAGTTACATACAATTTAGCTGGCTGGCGTTTTATGCCACTGCTTGTTAACCAGTATATATCCAGGCTAGGAGGCAGTCAGGCCTGATCTTTTTAGCCTGGGGAGGCTGCAGAGCCCAGAGGGAGACACGAGACAGCTAGAGGAGTCATTTAGTATTCTGTGTGCACTCTCAGACAGACGGGCACGCACACACGCACGCACACACACACACACGCACACCTTCTCTAACTACCCAAATGATATACAACCACGACACGTTCTGTAACTGTATTTTGTTACACACTACTAGACCTAACTTAGGAACAATGCCAGTCGGGAACAATGCAAGTAGATAATGCCTGCCCCACTCGGTTTTGTAATACCCACTGTACCCGTCTGTCTGTCTGTCTGTCTGTCTGTCACCCTCTGGTTTTTGTCCACATACTGCAGGCATGCACATATTGTATTCTTAAATTAACACACACACACACACACACACACACACACACACACACACACACACACACACACACACACACACACACACACACACACACACACACACACACACACACACACACACGCAAACATGCTATATTATGCCATCTAGTCGCGGTTGGTGCCAAGTTGTAAGTATGACAAAGAGCTTATTTTGTTGAAGGCAAAATGTGGAATGCACATTTTGCCGTTAAGAGCAAGGTTCTTCTATGCTCCGTCTGGCACGGAAAAGTTCTGAAACTGTAGTTGCAGTTTAATAAGCGTAAAGTGTTGGAGGTGTCCCTTGATGCCTAATTCACCGTTTGCACTCTGGTTATGCATTGCAAAGCATGCTCGCTCAACTGGAAGGTGTTGTTCAAGGAAATTATGGTGCGATGTGATGATGGCATATCACACTGGAGACATTTTTATGGGCCGCTGGCTTAATAGGCTGATGAGATGTGCTAAGAGCAGTCTGAACTGTGGTGTGGTGTGCTGTGACGCACCTTTCCTCCCCGGCTTCAGGTCACCCGACGACCATGTTGGAAGTGGAGAACTCTCAAATATTGATCAGAGCTTTTCAAATGAGCATAGTGTGTCTTCCATTCTTTCGGATGGATAGACGGACGGATGGAAGGACAGGTGGATGGATTGTACTGTATACTCTACGTTAGGGCATTAACGAAAAAGGCGACAAGTCGACTCAGTCGACTTCATTACACAAGTCGACTCCCACCAGAGAAAGTCGAAAGTCGAAGTAGAAAAAAAAAATGTGAAAATAGCAGATCTACATGCTCACATGCTCACAACGCCTCGCGTTGCGAGGCGTTGTGAGCAAGTAGATCGGCTATTTTCACAATCTCTGCCTATATATTTGACAATTTGGACAATGTTTAATTTGTAATTTTAGAGGTATCAAAAAGTCCTTAAATTGGCACTTTAGAAATGTGAAGATACCCTCTATCTATACACTTAAACTGTATGTTGGTTTGTTTACAGTTGAGTGAGAAAACAATGTTTCACATTAAGTTAATCATGTGGGGACCCTCCAAAATAATTAGGGGGTTGTGTGTGATGTGATGACGTCATTAAACAATAAAGTCGACTTCAACTAAACTTTTTACTGAGTCGAGTCGACTTGCAAAAATCACAAGTTGTTAATGCCCTTGTATACTGTACGTACAGTGTGATAGATTGGAAGCAGTAACACCTGTGGGGTGTGGGGCTATGGGCTACTTTTCCTCTCCTCAAGGCGACTCAGGTCCTTATCTCCTTTTCATTTGTCTGCTTTGAATTATAAATGCAGGATTTCCCAACCTACAAGATTAACGACCACAATCACACAACAGATCTAGCCCAAGGGCCCTTGAGGCCAAGGCAAAGGGGAAGACAAAGATTGGGCTGCCGGGCTGCCCCCCCACTCCCCCAAGAGGTGAACGACATTAAGCTCCTCACACACCCACCAGCCTTTCTCTTCACCGACAATATAGGGCTGTCAATAACATTTTACTTGACGATTAATTGTGTTTTTGTCGTTGAATACTGTGTGAATAAAAATGACATTTATGTTTGGCTTTGAAGTACGCACAAGGCAGATATAACAACATATTAACTTAAATATGCAAAGATGTAATAACTTTATACTTAAAAACGATCTACACGCTCACAACGCATCTGCTATTTCTGCTATTTTTAGAAAATGTTTGAAAATACAATTTTCAGGGGCACCCGCTGGACTACTGGTCCAGGCGCTTACCACTTAGGCATTACCACATGGGCATGGATGCCTGGCGGCGTCGCCGGTTCGATTCCCGATCCGGACAACCTTTGCTGCGTGTCACTCCCCATCTCTCCTCCCATTTCCTATCAGTCCTTGTACTTATACCCAAATATGGAGATCCCGGATATCATAAGTATCTTCCCATAGGCCTATATGGAGATGCCCGTATATGGAGATCTTTGTGATTCTGGGTCCATTTTATGCCCATATATTCCCATATACATCTCTGTCTATCTGTGTCCATTTTCTGTATGCCCATATATGGAGATATCTGTCTAATGCAAACCCCATTATACCTGTTGTCATAGGACCCGTCTTGACCATATGTTTGCCTGTTTCCATTTATGCCCATATATGGAGATACCGCCGGTATCTGTATCTGTCTGTCTGCGTCCATTTTATGCCCATATATGGAGATCTCTGCAGACACAGTGCCGGTTCCGTAAAACCCTGATGTCAGACATCAGCTCATCATACGGAGAATCAGAATTTTTCGTGCCAGTTCCGGAAAATCGCGTATCGGGTCGGGTCGAGGCCGACCACTGCACTACCTGCTGCGGCGGGGAACGTGCGTGCCGAATTTGAAGCCGGTGCGACGAACGGTTCTCGAGATACGTGGATTACATACATACATACACACTCACAGAGATTTTTTGTTGACACATGTGGCGTACGTGATGTCAGAGCCTTTTATTAAGTGATGTCACAATGAGTCAGAGCTTGCGGCGGTTCCTCTGGAACAGCCTAATGTCAACAATCAGCTCCGCATATGGAGATTCCGAACGTTTCGTGCCAGTTCCGGAAAATCGCGTATCGGGTCGGGTCGAGGCCGACCACTGCACTACCTGCTGCGGCGGGGAACGTGCGTGCCGAATCTGAAGCCGGTGGGACGAACGGTTCTCGAGATACGCGGATTACATACATACACGCACGCACACACACGCATGCAGAGACTTCTCGCATTTACTGTAAGATTATTATATGCCCATATATGAAGTTCCCTGATGTCATCAATATGTGCCCATATATGGGCATGCTGATGCCCCTCGATATATGGAGCTGAGTGAGTTGTTTGCGCCTGAAGCCATGATGACACATGGGTGTAGCTGCATTGGGAACTCCTTATGTGGTTTTGGCTGAGTCATGGTGACTTGAGCATGACATTAGAGGTTGGCGGCCTGCCAGTATTCCCTTAATATAGGATTGTGACAGGGCTAACCAACAAACATTTCAACAACACTTACACACACTTTCTTTCATGTTAGGGTGCTTTGGTAGATGGATATAAAGAATAGATATATTGAACATGTATTTTATATGGATCTATGCATATATGCACACATCCATCTTATATGCTCTTAAATAAGTTAAATCTAATTAGGCTAGTTTGTCTTTGGGGATATGGGTCACAGAAATGGTCTTGAACACATAATTCTACATACTTGTGGATTTTCGAGAACGGGCCATTTGGCAACTGCTCAATAGACATTGGAAAGAAACCTTTTTGACATGGATGACAGAACAATCTAAAAAGTCTGTGCGGTGCGATGCGAGAGTGTGGTCTCGGGACTCCTGGATCGCTGACCTCCACAAACTAGTCTACAGTGTTGTTAGCCATGCTGTCACGCCGCAGTGCATCTACGTAGTAGGTGGTGCGCTTCTTGACGTTCCTGGCTTTGCCCTTCTGTAATCGGCAACCATTCCCCTTGTATCAATTTACAGGATATATTGAAGGCTCTTTGACCCTGGATGGGGCAAGGTTGGCCTCAAAGTGAGAACATGGTCATCCAATCCTCCTCCATTTGCTGGTGGCAAGTTAGTGGAAGTTAAGACAAAATTGAAATTACGTATAGCTACTATACTTAGGCAGCTATTCTGTGTGAACCATTGAAGGTCACAGTTTTCCGCTCTGGTTAGGTTGCTTTCAATGCTTTGTGCCTGGATAAGCTCCAGTGTCTCCTTTTTACCACATCATCGTGCAGTGCACCTGTGTTTGGTGGCCGAGTGTTGTCCCCATTTGACATGGTGAGTTCCTGAAGCAGTGAGGTCACTCGTGGTGACTGTTCAGTGACGGTGGCTCTTTATAACTGCGTCGATGGCAGATTATCATCATAAAATATGTTGTAAATAATGTGCTTAGAAAGGTATTATATGACCATTTCAAAACCCTGACACATATAGGCCCATTAGTTTGTTTCAATTTCTTTCAAAATAGATATGCACTTGCTGCAGTATTAAAGGATGACTTCACCCATTTCAAATCTTAATTGGTCCTCACTAATGCTCATTAGGAAAGCTGTGGACAGTTCGGAAACCTGCTTACCAGTGACATCATCGATGGAAAATAAATGAAACGGCAGGCTTTCCATTTCCAGTGGTGGAAGTAACAGAGTAAATGTACTTGAGTACTGTACTTTACTTGAGTAGGCTATTAGATTTCTTTTACTCTTACTCGAGTACATTTCCAAAGCAAATATTTTAATTTTATTCAAGTACATTTCTAGGAAGGCTGTACGGAGTACTTTTATGTTAGCTGTTTTTTTCCTCTTCCCTAAAGAAGGTTAAGAAATTTGTATTCTACTACATTATCATTGGACATCTCTTTACTCAAATCAAGAATATAATTGCAGGTCACTCATCATGATATTGGATTATCCACACTGTTCATGCTCACACCTGCTGTCCATTGTTGTATACTGATGTTTAAAATAGGTTTAACGTGGTTAGACAGATTTTGATGCTATTAAAGGACCACTTCACCTCTGGGACAACCAGATCTTATTTTATTGTTGTTTGGGACACGATAAACACAACTGGTCATATGATACATTTTGCATCATATGACCAGTTGTTGCATGCTGAAATACTAAAATATCTAAAAACACAGATTGAACACAAAAAATAACTCAGGATTGTGTTGATCGTGTCCCAAACAACAATAAAATAAGATCTGGTTGTCCCAGGTGTCCTTTAAGCAATTGTGCTTAATACCACCCTTAATACAACCCTCAAGGACCCCTGGGGGTCACCAAACTCCACTTTTGGGAACCACTGGTCTAGGGTGCCAGTACACCCAGATACACCACTGACTGCAGAGAACCAATCCAAAACAATTTCTTCCAAGCCAAATGACCTGAGGATAGGAGCAGCCTTTCCCAAATGCCCTTTGAAATTAACATTTTAATAAAGAGCCCGAGTTTTTTTAAGCTTATGAGTAATGACCGGCGGCGGTGTCATGTCAACATGACGATTCTTCTCACCGTCACCGTCTCTCTTATCTTTAATGCTTTGAAAAGTTCAAAGCTATCACTTCAATTTAGAAAGTGAAGAAGGTGAAGTAGAAAGTAGACAAAAGTACAGAGATGGCCATGGAAATAATAACAATAATTCACTTGACTTTTAAAGCATTTTTTGAAAATGGGTTACAAATTGCTCCGTGCATTTACACCTTACCTCTTAGCCTTCCTACTTACTAACTGAATCAAATTAAATAAAGTTTAAAGGGATGAGGACTAACTCTGCCTTTTAAAAAACACAGCATGTGCTCTCCATCGTGTCTACTGCTAGTATACATTTAGTATTTTATTTAAGGTAATATTATTGACCACTCATAGTAATGAGTAAGTAGTAATCATATAGTTCAAGGTTTCTACTGCATAGTACTGTGTTCTATCCGTCTGACATTCAATTTTATATATGAGATACTTCAATGGTTTCCTGTGTAAATAAGCCAAGTGCTTTCCTAGGATCTCCTTTTAGTTGACCTTGTACCAGTGAACTGTACCTATGGAAACTTCTAATAAAGTCTTCAATCTTCAATCAATCAATCTGTATTGTTACATCTTGTATCGGTGTATGGTTCTGGTTCCTCAGTCATTTCTATGTTTTTTATAGGTGTTTCTACAGGCTTTGTATAATGTAGTGGTTCAACAAGCAAAGAACACCAGTCCATGCAGGTGGTTTCAGAGAGTTACTTCTCTGAAACAATAATAAATTCACTTTTTAAAATGTTACTTTTACTTGTACTGTTTCTATTTTATTTTTTCAAGCATTTACTTTTAATTGTATTTAAAGTTTTACTATGTAACTTTTTTTATAAAACAAATCTTAAAATTGTCCTAACTGTTAAATCGCTAAAGTTTTAGAACACCCACTCCGTTATTTTCAGCTTCTGAAGCCTTCTCTTTATATGTTTTCTATGAGCCGTGAGGGGGGGAGAATTTCGCGCCATGATTACGTAATCTGCATCATCTGTATACGTTGTGTATACGTTGCCCAATCACATCGCCGATCATGCACACATGGTACACTACCGGCCAATGCAGCGCATCTTGAAGTGGGGTCGCCATATTTGTAGTCGCCCATGTGTCTCTTTACTCAAAAGGTAATTCTCGCCTACCAGGCAGGGTGAAATAGTCCGTTTCTCCGGAATGCCTGAACGCACAGGAACCAGGGACCCCTCTAAAGATAGCTCTCGGCGTTGTGGAGGCAGACGCGGGGGTGTGAAGGTACGAAAAACGGGCGAAAGACGCGAACGCGACCGCGGTTTGCTATATGGCTACTGACCACTAGTTGAGAATCTTACACAGTATAGCTTTAAGTGTTTTTAAAAGCATGAAAATTTTAATACTTAAAGGGGCACCACTTTTCAACCTATGTTCATATATTGGTCCTCACTCAAAAATAGCTTCTTTTTTTTTCTCTCAGAGGAGGGCTGTGGGCTGGTCAGAAACCGGTCTTGTGACATCATCGATTGCCAATCCAGCTTATAGAAACTGCAGGCTTTCTATTCCTGAAAAGTTGCAATTTTAAAGTGGAAGCCATATTGTTCTCGCGATAATACAAATCTAAATATTTTTTTCAAAAATATTGATAACGTTTTTTTGAAAATGATGACGTCACAAGACGATGGATTCTTAACTTCCCACAGCTCTCCTAGGAGACTTGGACTGAGTAGATAAAAATTGTGGTATTTTATCATGAACATTAGTGAGGACCTATTATATGAAGACAGGTTGGAAAGTGGTGAACTACTCCTTTAAGTATATTTAAAAGCATGTAATTTTTTACTCTTACTTAAGTAAAATTTGGACTGAGCTACTTTTACTTGTAGTGGAGTCAATTTTGACCAGGAGGGTGCGTTCGGAAATGCGCACCGGGTGTGTGGTCAGTGCAATGAGTGCAGTGGGCGGTGACGTTGTAGAGTGCATTCAGTGTGGCTTATTTACGAATGACCAGTTAAGGGGCAGCGGTGCGCTTTTTCAGGGGAAGGTAAACATTCTGAAAGCAGCAGTTGCTAACGTAACATTGCTATTGATAGGTAATTTAATTCATAACATTGGCCTTCCTGCTGTTAGTTTACACGTTGATGCGTGCCCAGAGGACCATGCACGCAGCAAATAGTGCATTTTGTTATAATTTCCTACACCATTGTAGGTGTAGGAAACACAGAGAAGGCGAGACACCACCATGAACATCAACCAATCAAAACATCCGGTGCGCAGCGCACTGGATTTTCAAACGACACAGAATAAACGAACGACAACATGGCACACCAGTGCGTTGAGTGCGCATTTCCGAACGCACCCTTACTCTAGTACTGGGGTTGAGTACTTCGTCCACCTCTGTCTATTTCTGGAAAGTTAGCATGCTATAATGGAAGCCATTGTTCTCATGTTAATAAAAACAAAAAAATTTAAATGTGAAATCTTGCTTGATAAAAAAAAAAAGCCTAAGGACGATGTCATGTTAAGCGTGTTTCTGAAGGGTCCACGGCCTCCTATGAGACACAGACTGAGTAGAAATGTATGACAATTATATGAAGATAATGGGTGAAGTTGACCTCTGTGAAGTTGGCACCCCATATGATGAAAAAATATATAAAAATGGTGTCATTCTTTAGTGCTGAATTTGTGCTGAATTGTGCCGTAAATTTTATAATTTGTGCTGGTATCACTTTCGTTATTCTACATAACATCACTGTTCTGCTCCTATGTTCTACCATTATCTCCATCGCCCTCTGCTGGCCACACCCCTGTAATGCTGCTAAATCTGATAATTCATAACCATATAAATATGTGTATATATATAAATATATATAAAAGCACAATTGATGATTTCAACGGCACAAATTAGAGCACATCCAGCACTAAAGAATGAGACCCTTTTTTCCCGATTTGGAGCCAAAGAATTTGTGGTGCAATTAGGCTCAGCAAAACTATAACTTGAAATATCTCAAAAATGATACCAGCACAAATTATAACATTTACGGCACAATTCAGCACAAATTCAGCACTAAATAATGACACCATTTTTATATATGTTTTCATCATATGGGGTGCCAACTTCACGCAGGTTTGAAGTTGTCCTTTAAGAGAGCCTCAGCTTGAAATGTAAAATATGCCAAACAACATACATGCTAAGGCTGTCAAATTAATATTCGAATATCAAATATTCCTTGAATATGGAAAAAGAAATAAAATATAACAAATAATATCTTTTTTTTTAATTAAAAAAATAACTCCGGCCACAATTGAAGAATAGCTCTCGGTTACACATGGTACTGGAATTACTGCGACTGTACCTGCAGCAGAAAATCTGTCATGACCCTGTGGCTGTGACACTGACAACTGCTCTCTCACACACACACACACACACACACACACACACACACACACACACACACACACACACACACACACACACACACACACACACACACACACACACACACACAGACATCCAACAGATGGCGCCAGAGCAGCACATGAACAGCTCCAGTCACTAGCTAGTGTACAGTATGTGAAGGGTGTCTGTGTATTGTGTGTGACTTGAAAAGGTAAGTCAAAATAGGAAAAATAGCTGGTACTCCCTAGGGTCGCTTGACCTCAGGGAGTGTTGTATAACTATCTTACCCTCCTCTCTCATCACACATGCTGTGACGCAGTTTGATAGCTTCACCCTCTGAGTCTGTGAGTAACAAACTGTTGCAGAAAATATATCTTTCTGCTAATTTGCCAACTTATATGAAGGAAGGAACTCACCATCATATCGTTGTCTCCACGGCATTTCCAGTCTAAGAAAATGTTAATCCATCTCAGGGAAAGTAAACATGCAGACTTTAGCTAATGTAGCGTTATATTGAAAAATGTGACCTATAGAATAACGTTACCTCAGGAGTAGCTGTTATAGCCTATACACATGGTCACATATTTCTGATATGACACTGCTCTTGACATGCATCTTCTACACCTTGTTCTGTTGAATGAGTACAGACAGTGCATGCACGCGTCTTAGATCCAATACAAATATATGTTTTGTAGCTATGTTTTTATAAGTTGATAATATTTTTTTAGTATTGTCCCTGTAAAGAATAATAATAAAAAAGGTTGGAGGTGGGTGAAAGTGGGTGGAGGTGGAGGAATGTGAGTGTATGTGGGTGAAGGTGGTGGAGGTGGGGGTATGTATGTAAATATATTGCTTTTACATCAACGTCTTAGAAGAATATAATACTTCAAAGTCAAAAGCAACTGAGGTGAATGAAGTTGTACTTTCCTCTTCCAACCAGCAGATGGAAACTGTGTTCCATTCTAATCTACCTCTCTGTTTTCATGAAAGGCCAGTCTAATGACACACTGGGGTGAAAATATCACTGACAGTTCTCTTCAAGCCATTAAATGTCCCACCCAAATAAAACATATTCTCATTTTCCATCTACTGTTTATTTCTAAACATAATTTGTGTGTGCAGTGGCACTGGCAGTCTCAGCAGATTACCATTAATTTAGCCTCCCCGACAAAGAAAAGCAATGTCAGTCACAGCGTATTTTGGGCCACCCACGTCGGGAGCGATGCAAGTCGTGCCTTATATGACTTTACGTGAATACAATAACACTCGCCCCAAAACACGCTTGCCCTGGCCCAAATCCAGCAACCTCGGAATGGTTCCACCAAGTATTGCTAAACGTAACCTCAGTAAAACTACCTATGCCAAAACCTAACCTTATTCCTAAACGTAACCTCAGTAAACTACCGGTATGCCTAAACCTAACCTTAAGTAATTCCTGACATAACCTCCGTAACACTATGCCAAACCTTATCCTCAGTAAAACAAAATACAAGAATACACAAACAGCTGTTGCACACAGATGGATGCAAGTGTGTTTTGGGGCGAGCGTTCCAGTTACCCTTTATGTGACACAAACGTTATTTGAAGCTCTGCTAATCCGTGGAGCAGATGGTTGGTCAATCAGGGAAGCCCATGCATAGGCTACAATCTCTCGAACACAGAAAGAATTTATGCCCCATTCTCTGACCTGTGGGCCATCAGATACAGATATTCATGATTTGGTCTGCACACCTCTGTGAGACACTCACGCCGAGTTTGAGACCGAAGTTGTCAGAGTTGTGCCACACACACACACGCACACACACGCACGCACGCACACAGGCACACGGGGCACACTGGCACATGTTAACGAACACAACTTCATGCAGGTTCTGCATGTTTGCCTTACATCAGAATTAGTTGCTGTTCAAACAGGCTCTGGTGTCTGTGCACCATAACTTATAATATATTAGATTGATTAGCTCATCTTATCATCCCATCCCAGAGCTGCTGTTTCTCAGAATCAGACGCTGATCAATACATAAGGAAAACTCAATAGCTAATTTGCTTTCTCTGAAGTGCAGTGAAATAAATTCTCATTCCCACAGCTCCCACAGCCCAAAAGGCCGACTGTTAATGCACATGGTAAATTTAAGCTCTCCTTCATTAAAACACCCACTGAATGGAGTATCTGTCTTGTGAGCTGTCAGCCCAATGCAGTCATTTGTTAGTGGTTTGTTTGTCTTTCTTTCTTTCTTTCTTTCTTTCTTTCTTTCTTTCTTTTTCTTTCTTTCTTTCTTTCTTTCTTTCTTTCTTTCCTTCTTTCTGACTCTTCATGCAGGTCTAGTTGTTATTCCACATCATGCGCACCACAGAGGTCTCACGGTGTGTGACAGGAGTTATTGTCACACTGGCATTTAGGTCCATGACCGATGTTAGCTGCACGGATTAAGGGAATCCAAAGCATTGTTTAGACGGGATGCAAGGCTCATTAGCATACTCTTGTGTAACTTTTAATTATGAAAATGCCGTGACCTGATCCCCATTTTAGATTTTCTGAAATTGAAATTCTGTCTACCGGCGTTTCTTAATGAGAAATTAATAAGGCTCTGTCAACTAACATATCGACACAGACAACAGGCACGCAGCAGCCTATCCAGTTCATCCATTATGCATGCTTAGCTCTATTTCCTACGTAGGGCACTCATTTTCCGTCGGCGTGGCTGTGATCATAAGTCAAGTTTTGGAGCCTGAATCTCTCCAGACACCTTCAGATTAATATTTCAAACAGAGCACTGTCAGTCAAAAGCACTGCTGGCCTTAATTTAGACATGCGGTAGCCTTCAAGGCGGAGGTGGCCGTATACATGAACATCAGGCCCAGATGCCCAGCGGCAGGAAACACGTGGGGCAATTGAATACAGTAGCAACATGGAGATTTATTGGAGACCTATAAATACGCAGAATGGGTTGCAGGGACCCTATGAGCAGACCTTGATGGGTTGTCACGTTTCTAATATAGTGGCCATCCATCACCATGAGGAATGCAGTGTTTTAGATGCAGGGTAACATGCTGGGAAGCCCACTAGCATGCTATTGCCTCAATCTAATACCATCGACTGGTACTGCTGAGCTATAAGACATCTCCATGTGTATGTGTATGTGTATGTGTGTGTTCTTCAACAATGGGTATATTGAACACATCGATATGAGTGAAATATATTGAATTACTGTATGTTTGAGTTCAGGCAGCCATATGGTTACTTGGCAGCTGCTGCAATACTGTATAATAACTTTTCTTATGAACTGCTTTCTTATGACAAGTGATTATGTTTGTGATTCAGGGAAGTGGAGGTGCTCTGATCCGGTGGTTCTGCACAACCACCTGTCTATCTGTGGTTATGTTGTTAAATTACAGTAAAATAACTAAAAATGCAAAATTTAACAAGGTATTATTATTATATTCTCCACACTTCTATTCTCCCCATCTTGACAGAATGGTATATTCCCAGGTTCCGCAGGTCAGCTGCACAGGTGCAATTCATTATTGTTAATTGTGGCACGTTTACTATATTATGTCAAGTTTAGCTGCACTTGAACAACTGTTCCAGGCTGCCATATCCAGCCCAAGAAACCATAGACATTTTGGGGGAAAAAAATAGAATGTACTTCTTAAAATAAATGTATCATGCCTGTTGCTAAGGTATGGCAACATGACTGGTGTCTTGACACCAGTCATGTTGCCATACCTTGCCATGTCATACCTTGCCATACCATACCTTTTTCTGAACTGACGCCACTGAATGGAATAGTTGGAAATGGAAAGAAATTAAATTAAGAAACAGATAGTGTGGAAGTGATGAAGAAGTCGAGAGTTATGTGGTTGGGATGATTACGGAAACGAAAATGTGTTTAGTGACCCTCAAACGCTGGGAAAGTGAGTGGGAAAAAAGAGTCGGAAGAGTGAAGTCAGTAAGGATAACCAGGGCTGGGATGGTGATTGCAACCGTCAGGTCGCAGTTACTATGAAAACCTCCACCGGTTGTCTTTCAGTCAGCCCCTCAGTCAGTCAGTCCCTCTGTTTGTCCGCCACATCACGTCACACTTTTTGCCCTACTCTTATCTCCGGCACCGTTGCCTCTATCCATGCCAAACTTTGCACACACACTCCTTGGCTGGCAAGCCACAACCTCCGTCCCTGATTTCTCACATGCCCCTCTTCTAGTGCCCCATTTTGTTGCTTTTTGCAGACAACATTAATGGACACTGCTCCTACAGATGTTGCCTATAATGCCTAAAAATCACGCACAGCGGGACACAGTATCTCGCAACTCATGTCATCAACATGCATCTGTCCCATTTCCCATACATTTGCCACGCACATCCCCCTACAGGAACCAATACCACTTACAGGCCAATATGTCACAGTGTTTTTGAGAATCAGTAAGATTGAGAGCAGGAGCCCTCGTTTTTGGGCACAAGGTGGAGCATGCGGTGCCTCCTTCAGGGAAATGGAGACCCCTGGTACCCATATATGGAGATCCATGTACTGTATATGGATGCTGTGAGAGCCCAAACATGCTTACTCAGTTTTTCATTATGTGAAAGTCCTATGACGTCTATGACATCTGACATCATACCCTTTTATTCCCATACATGGAGATCCCTGTCTGTAGAACCAGCCACACAGATATTTGCTGTCTTGGCCATCTGTCTTGGCCATATACAGTATGGATTCTGTTAGTGTGGTATGTGGCCGATGTGGCCTGAAGTCCTGTTAGATATGGGCTTAATATTGATGACATCAGGGAACTCCATATATGGGCATAAAAGGGATTCTGTTAGTGTGACATCACAGTGAAGCCAGAGCGTGATGTCAGAGCGGCAAACCCATTCTGTTGGAGTGGTTCCCCTGACATCACAGTGACATCAGAGCATGATGTCAGAGCGACAAACACATAGAACCACAGTGTCAGATACTAATCTGCGACATACGGTCACAAAAATAGAGGAAGGACAGCCCCGCCCCCAGCTATTCATTTCAAGGCAAGTTGCTCGTGGTGTTTTGAAGCACCAGGAAGAAGCTAATCCAGGTGCATTGTGGATGTGGCTGCCCTCTGGATGAGGCAATTTTTGTCACGTCAAAACGTAATTATGTCACGAACGTCGAACGACGTCCATTGAACCATGTTAGACCCTAGGGGTGCGCTCTTATGCTCGCGCATGTATTTCACCCCATTTTTGGCCAGTAGAGTCGGCTGCTTCAATATTTACAAGCCAAGCCAGGTTTAAAGTCGGTCAGTCGGGCGGTTCTCGAGAGATTTTGTGCATTTAATGTAAGATAGATAGGCCACAGGCAGGTCTATTTATATGTGGGGTGGTCTTCGTATAGTGAAATTCTGCTGGGGCACTTTGAGCAGTTCTTTCATTCATGTGCAGTACCCCTCAGGCAAAGGTAAAGATCTGCCATGTTCAAGCTTCACTGACGCTGTGACTGAGTCCTGGTATCATCATCATAACCTATTTTTTTCCCCCCCAACTTGGAGCCATGTAGGGCTCGGTGAGCTTTTGCTTCTATCCCCTTTTCCATCATATTGAAGACTATCATGTAGAATGGACTTGACAACTTGTGCCTTGAACTTTTTCCTAATTGTACCTTGCTCAAATTGCACTAGCAGGTTGTTCAAAAGTGCAGGAAATACAATCATTTAAACTGAACTGAGTACAATTGTGGGCAGGCCCTCGTTTTCAATGTAGCCGAGATAAGAGGAAGAGGTGTTTAGACAAGATACATTTGTGTGCAATGTATTTCACCACTTCATTCTTATTTCGTACGACACTGTCAGGTGGGAAAAATACCCGCCTGCTAAAATGTTCACCTACTGTATAACCACATGCCCGAAAAAGGGACAAGTTGGACAACAGGTTGAAAATAACCACTCAAAACGTAAACTAATATTTGGTCGACCGGGGTTGGCTCTGTATACTTGGTCCGCTCTTTTGTCCCGTCTACAGCAAATTGCTTTGCCGAACATAGCTGATCTACAAGGAACGCTAGGCTTCAAGTGGTTTACAAAATGTGCAGAAATGTCCATAACATAAAATGCAACAGGCTGCAAAAACAGTGCTTATTTAATTGTCTATAATGCATGGGACACTGATGGTGTGTAATGAAGCAAGCGGAAGCTTGTTGTCCGGTGTTGAATTGTACCCAAGCAGTTCAGGCTCATTGGTAATGCATTTGTGTTCTATAACAACTACATCAATAGGCTACACACATATTGCTTTACGATCACGTTTGCACATCACAGAGAAATCTTCCAAATCTCTTTGTGCAAATTATAGACTTTATCAATGTGTCTGCCCTGAGACTGGGAGGGTGGGGTTCCATCCCTGGCCGGGTCATACCAAAGAAGGGGTAAGTCCCTGCCAGGGGCGTCACACCAAATTCTGGGCCCTGGGTACAAGGATTCACTGCGGGCCCCCCATGAATGTTAACTATTGAAAAATAGCAGATATACAAGCTCACAGCGCGGTACCGAGTGCCGCGCTGCAAGCTTGTAGATCTGCTACTTTTGAAAAATTGTGAAAAAGTGTGCAAGAAACCCATGTTTCCATGTCAGTGATGCTCAAACTTTTTCATGTGAAGGACCCCCAAAATGATATGAATTTGGCCACGGACCCCCATCTCAAAATATTTAGTTCCAGGGACCCCCCCGGAAGGAAAATTGTAGTTACAAATGTGCTTAAAAAATACATATTCAAAGATTTGCATACATTTTCACGACTTTTCAAAAATAGCAGATCTACAAGCTTGCAGCGCGGCACTCGGTGCCGCGCTGTGAGCTTGTATATCTGCTATTTTTCAACAGCTAAAGTTACTAGGGCCCCTCCACCTTGGGCCCTAGTAACTCAGTCCCACTTTCCTACCCCTTGTGACGCCCCTGGTCCCTGCTACATGCTAGCGTCATGTCCAGGCTAGGGCTGCACAATGTATCGTTATCGTATCGTTATCGAGGTATGACCATGCGCAATATCAGTATCGCCAAAGGCAGCAATATTGTGATATATCGTCCTGGGCAATATATCGTTGCCCATATCGGCTATATCGTCACCCATATCGTTGCCCATGTTGTTGCCTTTTGCCTTTGGTTGGAATATCAAAATGTGGGAAACCAATAGCACTTAAAATATTGACTTATTATTATGCTGTTTTTTGAATAGAGCTTAGTTTTCAGTGTTGCAACACTTAAAACATTGAATATGAAATTTGTACAGTAATATCGTATATCGTATCGATATCGAAATATTTGACATGAATATCAAGCTTCCCCATGCTACAGAAACAGGAGATAAGCTCCTGACCTATGTGCTTCATGGCTCGGCAAGGCTTACTTTTACTTTTGTTTTACTGTTGAGGAGGCATTGAAAAGTAGACATTTCACTGAGTATGTTGCCACAGCTATATTACAGTATACGTGTGAAGACATGAGAATAAAAACCGTGAACCTTGAATATAATTGAACATATTCATCATACAATGGGGGCATTGTATTTTGGGTAGAATTTTATTTTAGTTTTGAGAGGAGCATGGTATATTTACAGCACCAAAAAGCTATTGTAAAACATGATAATAATGACAAACGTTCCTTTGAGCGAGTCTGTCAAGATAGATAAATAGAGACAGATAGATAGACCTTTATTATCCCACAAGGGAAAATCAGAGGCGGCACAGCAGTTAAGGTTACAATGTCACATAAAAGTATGAAAAAGAAAAGGTACTGTTGTGTACATCAAAAAACAAGGCAAAACAAAGCAAAATAAATAGGAAGCATCAGCTGTCAAGACTTGGCCCATGCAGCTTTGTGGACAGTGTGGACAGTAGGAATCAGCCACAGCAGGCACATACAGTATAAAAGACATTTTGGTGGACTTAATATCTGTTTTCTATTCCTGAAGGAGTTCCCCCTACCTTCTACCTGCCCATGTTTTGCTAGTGAAAGCCACTAAGCAGCCAGACACACTGGGGACACACATTATAAGTATAGTGTTATCTAGTGTTATCTAAAGGTCATGCATGATTATGTCATCTAGACAGAGGGAGTCCTGTAAACAAGCTACACCAGAGGTGTAGGAGGAGAAGTTCACCCCTAAAATGACCTTTTTTTCCCCCTATTGATTACTCACGCCATGGAGACTTGAGCTCAATAATATGTTTAGTTTTTTGTCGCATTCCTAATTCAAAAAAAGTAAAATGAAGCAATAAGCCACAAGAGACTTGAGAGGCGTGGTGAGACACAACGCTTTTGGAAAGAAATAACGCACCTGGGTTTGATATAAACTGATTCAAAGTGTGGATTATCATGTGATTTAGACACTGGTCTAATCAGAAAAATCAGAATCAAGTATTGGAACTAACCGTTTTAGAAAAGTAAATTTACCCCCATTGATTCCAGTGGTCCCCATCCGGAATCAATGTTAAAATCAAAATTAGGAATACAAAATATTATTGAATTCAAGTCTCCATAATCAATATTGATTTCGGGGGTGAACTACTGCTTTAAATAGGGGTCCGACCCAGAGGGTCCAAACTAAAGTGAGTTAATATAGCATCAAAATGTAAGCACTTTATATCAGCTATTTGAAAATAGCCGATATACAGTAACGCACCATGATGTGAGCTTAAAGGAGTAGTTCACCCCCAAAATGAAAAATGTTCTATTGATTACTCACCCCATGGAGACCTGAGTTCAATAATATTGTTCTGTTTTTGTTGCATTCCTAAGCTAATAATTTGATTATAGTAATAATACCCCTATTGATCCCGGATGGAGACCAAAATGCATTTGGGTCTCCATCCGGAATCAATGGGCTTACAAAGGGTCTCCTCAAATTATTGTCTTAGAAATTTTGATTGATTTTGGGGTTTGTATTGCAAAGTACACCGTGATGATGTCACCACGGTGTACTCTGCAATACAAACCCCAAAATCAATCCTCCAGTTCTAGGCAACACAGGCTAAAAACTTGAGAAACACTGAGCTAGATATGGGCGGCCTGGCAGAAAAAGAACCAAATAATACAGTCAAAGTAAGAATTCCAGCAAATCGAACACGTTTTATGGATGGTCAAATCCAAACAGACTGATGCAACAAAACAAGTCATCTGTTCCATTCTCCTGTATAACAATTACTTTTCTTGTAAGTTCCATCGTTTCTGTTAATTCCATTAAACCAAGAAAGGGAAGAAGAAGTAGTTGGAGCTTAAAGTAATCTTACACATTCCTGGCTTTGAACAAAAATCATGAGCTGGCCAGTTCCATCTCACTGTTTAAAACACATGGATAAAAAATTCTAATAAAACACTGGTGTGTGAGGGGATTGATTGTTATTACGATTCTAATGCATTCTGATAGTGTACCAAAATGGTTTATGGACTACTAACCAAGGCAATGCTTTGCCCTTTGGAATCCTTCTCCATCAGATACTGAAGCCATAATGATAACAAAATCCCTCTCCCAATGAAAAACCATCACAGTTATTGGCTGCAATCCCAAAGTAAAGTGACATGACAGGGCAGTGAGCTCACACAGAATAACACCGGAGGAAGGTGGGTGTGCTTGTTATGCGTCAGTGATCGTGATGTGTACACGGCAGAGAATGTCTGTTTGTGGTCTGTGACAATGACAACTCTAAATATACCTCATTATGTTTGGCCCTGAGAATATTAGCAGTTTTTCCCTGTCGCCTGTTATTAATGTTTGGCCATGTTTAACATTTTAAAATGTCTGTCCTGAAGCAAGATAATGGCATGTGTCTTTGTCTGGAAACAAAGGCGATAGCAGCCTGTGTCCTCAGTTACAAAAACTAGTCATGATGTGAGCATACATTTACATCATAATAAGGTGATTTACATCATAATGAGGTGTGGCTACTATCGGCAAGGCGTACAACCAAGTACAGATTTGATCATCTGACATAAATCTCCCTTAAGTATGTACAAGATTAGAAGGGACTTTCTGTCAGTGGCGTCAGTTCAGAAAAAGGTAAGGTATGGCAACATGACTGGTGTCGCGCGCGTGCAAGACACCAGTCATGTTGCCATACCTTAGCAACAGGCATGATACATTTATTTTAAGAAGTACATTCAATTTTTCCCCCCCAAAATGTCTATGGTTTCTTGGGCTGGATATGGCAGCCTGGAACAGTTGGCATGTTGGCTAAACTTGGCATGTTAGTAAACGTGCCGCAATTAACAATAATGCATTGCACCTGTGCATCTGACCTGCGGAACCTGGGAATATACTATTCTGTCAAGATGGGGAGAATAAAAATGTGGAGAATATAATTATAATACCTTGTTAAATTTTGCATTTGTAGTTATTTTAATGTAATTTAACAACATAACCAGCACAGATAGACAATGAGACATTCATGGATTTATATTTTAAAGTAACTTGTATTCTCCCCCCCTGGACCCAGGGTATGGCAGCTGCATACCCCTGCCATACCCAATTACCCAAACGCCCCTGCTTTCTGTTTAGTTTGACAGCTTATTGACTTAAGGTGGTTGCACACTGCTGCGTTTTTCGTTGCGAAATGCGTTTTTCAGGACAAGGAGAGAGAGGGAGATAGAGAGAGCAAGGGACTGAGTGGTGCGCGAAACGGGCGGCAGTGTGCAAACGTGACTGACACAACGTGAGGTTGTTTTTTTTATTTGCGTGCTCCGAAATTCACTCCGATATTTGGCCCGAAAAACGCAGCAGTGTGCAACCAGCTTTAGGCCCGGAAAAAAGAAATACCTAAAATAATAATAGTTATTTTGGGCAAAAAAAATGCAATTTTCCAATTAACTGAACCTTTCCCTATTAAAGAACACAAATGCATCTCTTGACCTTTTATTGAAGATAACAAAATGTTTAATGTTAATGTTGCACTTAAAACCTGTTTTTAGTTATTATGTAATAATACGATATACTCACACCGTTGTGTCAAAATAAGTAATACAAATGTTTTTTTCATCACACTATGTAACTGCTCTAGCTTTAGGCCTAATTTAAACACCAGATTAAGATGTTCAGTGTTTGCTCAATATATGCCAACGGTCAGATCTTAGATGATTTTAACCTGTCAATAAGCTGTCAAACAAAACAAGAGAAAGTCCCTTCCAATCTTGTACATGGTGTAACAACCCTGCAAGAGATCCGGCCATAACTTGGTCCTTCAAGGGAGCCAGCTCTCTTGGCATTGCTGGTTGCTTGCCTTGTCTGCTGAGTTGGGGGCTGGGGTTCGCCTCCCTGTTGGAGCCCGCCTCAGTCTGCTAAACGTTACAATACTAATTGAGACTTATGTCAGATTTGTACTTGGTTGGGTGCCGAGGTCGTGCACCAAAAACAGCAGATTTAAAAGCTCACAACATGTTGCAAGTATAAATCAGGCCTTTTAAACAGTGTTGTTTTTGACAGCAAATTTAGATTTAGTCATAGTCTTTTGAATAATTTTGTCATAATTTAGTCACCTGAAATGTTTTAGTTTTAGTCTAGTTTTAGTCGACTAAATATCATAAGATTTTAGGCGACTAAATCTTTAGTTGATTTAGTTGACTGAAATGTATTTTGGCAGGCCTTGATGGCATCGTAATGACTGATTTTACAATTGCGTGCTGAAAATAGCCGATCTACAAGCTCACAACGCCTCGCAGCGCGACGCATTGTGAGCTTGTAGATCGGCTATTTTCAGCACGCAACACCTGAGAGCAACCAAACAAAATTACTCTCTTCTCCACTAGTCCCTCCCTAACGTTTTAGTCTAGTTTTTATTTTGTTGACGAAATTGTCAATCTTAGTTTTAGTCACCACAGCTTAGTTTTTGTTTAGTTTTTATTTAGTTTTCGTCAGTGAAAAAAACACAGTCGACAATCATTTTTCGTCATAGTTTTAGTCGACGAAATCAACACTGGACTTATGTCAGATTTGTACTAGGTTGGGTGCCGAGGTCGTGCGCCAAAAACAGCAGATTTAAAAGCTCACAACATGTCGCAAGTATAAACCAGGCCTTTTAAACCAACTCTCCATTACCTCATGAACAGACTGGAGTTGCCTCAGATCTACACTCTGGACTACCAATCAAGACTGAGTCTGTGCATGTAGCCAATGGGAACATGGCTGGCTAGTTGGCTGGGTGTGTTGTGTTGGAGGTTAAACTTTGGACCTCAGGGACTCAGTGGGACAGAACAACTCTCCCACGTAGGACATTGCATTGTTTGATTGGATTTGCATTGTCTTTTGGCTTTTCTTTTCGTGGGTGACAGCCAAGCGGAGACACTATGGACCATTACTCGGACCAGGTACAGCAAATCATGGGTCAATTAAGCAGAACTGTGTCCTTCTTGGTTGGACTGTACATATTGTATTGTATTTATGGTAGTTAATGTTATGGCAGGTTATCACAATAGTATAAATCGCCTGTACCGTATAGTGCTGTAGATCAAAGTTCAGGCTTGGACAGCAAATAGGCCTATACAGAATAGATACAGTACAAGTGCTTATTGATTTGTAATTCTAGAAGTCAGGTAGATGTACTGGTATTTGATCACCGCGCCGGAGGAAGGTATAGCATGTTGCAAAATAATGACTGTGAAAATTGCTTCCTGATTGACAGGCCTCCCGGCAAGCTGCTGGAACATATTGTACGGTACAGGCTTCTTGACAGGGAGCGTAATGGTGGAATGATGGCAATAAAACAGCAGTCATGTCTCTGACAGGCAGCGTACTCTATATGATTGCATTTATAACCTCTCCTCCTGTTGGTGTTTTCTTTTTTTTTTGCAATCTGGTGGGTAGTCAAATGTTGTGTCATCACAACAGTGGTGGAAAGTAACTAAGTACATTTACTTAAGGACTGTACTTAAGAATATTTTTTATGTATTTGTACTTTACTGGAGTATCTCCAATTTCCAATATTTTTACTTCTACTCAATTACATCTTAATACATTTGAAAACTTGAAATGGGACATTCTGCATAATGAGTACTTTCTACTTTTGGTACTTTTATAAGCACATTTTGATACCAAAACTTTTGTACTCTTACTTATACTTATACTCTTACTTATACTTTTTTGTACTTTTCGTCACTGTCGAGCAGAAACCTCGTAGTTATACGATTTGTACGTTTTTTCGCAAAGTAAAGCCCTGCTTCATCAGACAAGGCCGTTGCACAAAAAGTAGTGAAAACAGCCGATCTACAAGCTGTGTGCTTGTAGATCTGCTGTTTTCTGCTGTCTTCTGCTGTTTTCAGTTTAGTTGGCTTCAGTTTAGTTAATTTTTTTAAATGATAAAAAACGAACGGTTTTGGACAAGGTTTCCACCTGACAACGACGTTTCTACATTGCAATATTGATTCTTTTACTCAAGTAAAGAAATGCAGTACTTTTCCCAATACCATTGGTAGTCAAACGGTGTGCTGTAGTGTCAATAATGCCATGCTGTTCGCAGGGTTGTGAAGGCATGGAGCTGCTAGATTGGCTGTTTGATCAGAAAGATGGGATCCTGTACCAGGAGCCAGATCACCATGGCAACCATGAGCTCTCCTGGTCCTTCCAGGGCCAGGATCCAAACAACATGCATGTGACCTACCCACAGGTATTTGCTTTGTTTCAGTTCAGCCCGCCTGTTCGACCGCATGCATCGGTCACCATGACCGACTGTATCAGTCCGCTGGTTCTCAAAGTGGGGTCCGGGGATGTCCACTTGTCCAGGGGTCCTTGAGGGGGTTCCAGGGGGTCCCCAGTAAAATTAATCATGGCATAATAAAAATGTGTTTAAAGGGGAAGACCACCCATTTTCAATATTGAACTATGTCATTAATATACCTTCTTAGAGGAGTTGTGTGGAAATAAAAAAAAAGTTACCCCTCTTCTGTGTTGCCTAGAACTGGAGGATTTATTTTGGGGTTTGTATTGCAAATTCCAACTTGATGACATCACACATTGTACTTTACAATACAAACCCCAAAATCAATCCTCCAGTTCTAGGCAACACAGAAGAGGGGGAACTTTTTTTTAATTTCCACACAACTCCTCTAAGGTATATTAATGACATAGTTCAATATTGAAAATGGGTGGTCTTCCCCTTTAACCACTTCAACTCGATATAGGCTTTTGAAAATAGCCGATCAACAAGCTCACACAATGCCTCGCACCGTGACATGTTGTGAGCATGTAGATCAGCTTTTTTTAATCCGAGGGGGATGGGGGCAGTTCTGAAAATGTTTTGATTAAACATTTGCCAATACGTATCATGTATGGGGATTCGTTGGCACAAAATATTTTCATTTGGGGGCCCACGGCCAAATTTTGGGGTCCTTGACATGAAAAAGAACCACTCATCCCGATGGCAGTGGCGCATATTTTTCCCTTTGATGTTTTTTCCATTATACAAGCAGAGCAAAAAGCAGTACAAATATTGTCCAAAAGACATACCTGTATACAAACAAGAATCTGTCAATAATATCCTCACAATCACCCAAGAAGACACCATAACATTATAAAAGAAAAAGACAAAACTCAAATTGTAAAAGAAAAAATATAAAAATCACACCCAATGTGAGGTGAGCGGTGGTCGTGCTTGCATACAAAATCAACGAACGCAGTACTTGCGCACTCTGCTGGCACAAGTAAAAACCTGAACACAAGTCTGACCCTGCAGGACAAACATGGGACATCAATCAGATAAAACAGGTGTCTTCAACAGGGGGTCCGGGACCCCTAGGGGGTCCTCAGAGTTACTACAGGGGGTCCTCCAAATCTTTGTGTGATAGAAACTTTTTTCTCCTTTTTTATATTAACCACTTGAACCCTAGTGTCCATATTCTGAGAACTTTGGCAAAAAATAGCAGATCTGCAAGCTCACAACGCCTCGCAGCGCGAGGCGTTGTGAGCTTGTAGATCGGCTATTTTTGGCAAAGAGGTTTGCTTGCCTTTGCTTGCCTCTAGAACAGGAGTCGGCAAACTTTTAGACATGAAGTTTAATTATGACACCACATCAAATTTTAAACATTTCAAACACATTATTTTTCTTCTTCTTCTTTTGAACTATTTTCTTTCACATCAGGGTGTGATGATCATTAGAATCAGAGAAATAACCTGCCTATCTCCCAGACTTTGAATGGTATAGAATTATGTGCTGGATGTCATTTGCAAGATGTGAGGGGACTTAACGGGATGCTACATTTTCAAAAAGCCTTTTGATCATTTTATCATCTACTGAGGCTTTTGTGAACACCCTAGACAGTTTTTAATTTGCTTCATTCAATATTTAGATTTGTGATATTCATTTTATCAGACCAGACCATCCAGGGCCCCTCCCCATATACACCCATTGTAACTTCAAACTCCATTTTAACACATTAAAAACACCCATTTGTTCTGGTGACTCATACTACCCTCCTAATACAGTACGTGAGCTGGTCATGTTCATAACCTTTTTCATTTGTTTTTAATAATCTTTTATTGTATTACATTTTTTCCTTTTCCCAAAAGATTATTAAAAATAAATGAAAAAAGTTTTCGAAAAACATGGCCAGCTCACGTATTAGGAAAAGTCACCAGAAAAAGAAGACAGTGTTTTTTGATCTATCATGATTGGGGTCTATCATAGTTAAAATGGAGTTTGAAGTTACAATGGGTGTGTATGGGGAGGGGCCCTGCATGGTCTGGTCTGATGAAATGGATCTAAATATCGAATGAAGCAAATTAAAAACTGTCTAGGGTGTTCACAAAAGCCTGATTATACGATAAAATGACCAAAAGTTTTTTTGAAAGTGGAATATCCCTTTAATTGAATTGACATTTTCGTTAAATATTTTATTTTAAAAGAAATATCCTCTCTCTCACACTTATACCAGTGTGTCAGTGATCACCCTCCCCTGTGCCAATGTTAGCCCCAGTGCCTAAGGTTGCCTATACCCCTGCTCTAGTATATCTACCGTATCACCCACATGGTTTTGCTCAACAGTCTAGAACAGGGGTTCCCAAACTTTTTTGTCTCAGGGCACGCCATAACTATTTTTTAAATCCGAGGCACCCCTACAGTATATTATAATTTTCACTCCCAGCACCTTATATTTATAGCATATTGTCGTTGTCGGGCGGAAACCTTGTATGTCCAAAACCGTTCGTTTTGTATTTATCATCTATAAAATGTACAAAACTAGTGAAAACAGCCGATCTACAAGCACACAACGCCTCGCATCGCGAGGCGTTGTGTGCTTGTAGATCGGCTGTTTTCACTAGTTTTGTGCGACAGTCTTATATGATGAAGCAAGGCTTTGCTTTACCAAAATACGTACACGTTTGAAACTTGGAGATACAAGGTTTCTGCCTGACAGTGACGATATTTTAGTGATTATGTTGTGAGGAAAACGTTTCGATAACAGCCATTTTGGTTAGAACTGACTGAAAATAACGTTGTACTTCAAGTTTAAAATGATACTAAATATTTTTTCAAGTGTCCAAATAAATTCCAAATATTATCAAATGATCTCGCGGCACCCCTGGACTGCCGTCACAGCACCCCAGGGTGCCCCGTCACCCACTTTGAAAACCCCTGGTCTAGAAATGGTCCCTATAAACCTCTGATGAGACTGTATCATACCTCTGTTGGACAACGTGACATTTCCCTCAGCCATTGGCCAATACTTTATTTCTTAGCCTGTTCATGTTTTTTGATTTACATAATATGATCAAATATCAAAACTCTCAACCTTTTCTGGAGCACGGCCCACTTGAAAATCTTTGAAGTATATTATACTTAACATTTTTTCAAGTGGGCCGTGATCCTAGCCTGACTATCAGCCTGAATTTTCATTTTGTTTCACTCCAGAAAAGGTTGAGAGACAATGGTTACCAAGTGGATCCTGATGAAGGTCATTTGACTGAAACAGTGCTCTATTAAATATATTTTTTATAATCTGATTCTCCCTGTGTCTCAAAATGCAGCCCTGTCTCTCCACCATCGTGCTCTTCTCTGAAGTAGATACAAATAGTGAAAAAATGGTTTAGGCATAAGGCAAGGGTCTTCAACAGGGGGTCCGGGACCCCTAGGGGGTACTCAGAATTACTACAGGGGGTCCTTCAAATCTTTGTGTGATAGTAACCTTTTTTCTCATTTTTTATATTAACCACTTGAACCCTAACATCCATATTCTGAGAACGTTTGCCAAAAATAGAAAATCTACAAGCTCACGACGCCTTGCACAGCGAGGCGTTGTGAGCTTGTAGATCGGCTATTTTCGGCAAAGAGGTTTAGTGTAGAGGAGAATAAAAGAGCACACTAAGTACAGAGTGAAAGGTCAAGTTTATTAAGTATTGACGGTTCAAGGGGTTACATATCTGATAACACAAATTGACATGAATCCAAAATACACTGATGATTGTGCTGTCAAACAATGAAACTACATGGAATCTCTGAAAAGGTTGTGGGGGTCCCTGCTTCATCTCTCTCTCGGCTAAGGGGTCGTTGGCCTGAAAACGTTGAAGACTCCTGCCCTAATACTTGGTGTTTGCACTCAACAGATGCTGCCGCCAGCTGAGCAAGAGGACATCAAAGATGACTTTCTCAAAGTCCTCCTGAGTGGCAGTGACTCTGTGTCAGGTTCCCCTCTCTGGTCGCCCTCTCCCAGTGACAGTGGCATCAGTGAGGACCCTCCTTCAGACCACATGGACAGTCCCCAGCGCTCTGAGACCCCGCCTGTGGAGCCCCAGTATGTCAGCCCAGCAGAGCCTCAGACCAAAGCTGCCTTAGACACCAACTTCTCTATTGATCTCAGTAAGTATTCATGTACAGAATATACCAGTAAGACTCCCTAATCGGGAGATAAGCGACCGTCAGGTCGCAGCGTGATTTTAGGGCAAAATGTGTAGGAGCAGTGTCCAAAAATGTGGTTGAAAAAAATCGGCCTGATGGTGGCGCTGAGTGTAGACATAGTGTGTACCGATTTGTGTGATTTTAGGGCAAAATCTGTAGGAGCAGTGTCCAAAAATGTGTTTGAAAAAATGGGCCTGAAGGTGGCGCTATATGGGACAGATCCATGTTGATGACATGAGTGTAGACATACTGTGTAGCGATTTGCGTGATTTTAGGGCAAACATTGTAGGAGCAGTGTCCAAAAATGTGTTTTAAAAAATCGGCCTGAAGGTGGCGCTATATGGGACAGATCCATGTTGATGACATGAGTGTAGACATACTGTGTACCGATTTGAGTGATTTTAGGGCAAAAATTGTAGGAGCAGTGTCGAAAAATGTGTTTTGCAAGAATCCGCCACATGGTGGCGCTAGAAGAGGGCCATGTGAGAAATGAGGGGTGGGGTCTCCACGCCGCAGAGGCGGACGAATAGGTACCGGCCCCGGCTCTCCCGGTCGCTCCTAGCCCGAGTTACGGCATTTTATGTACGCTGCAGTGGCAGGGGGTCCTCCACTGGGGGCGCCACCACTTTTGCATCCGTTCTGGAGCACCAGGAGTCGGTGGTCCCCGGGAATTCCCCGTGAGCAGCCCCGTTGGGGTGGTCATTTGGTCATTGTTGCACATTTGGTCATTTTTTACATCTGGGGGTCCCCCAGGGACCTGAGGGTCCCTGGGGCTCCGGGGGTCCTTGGAGGTTGTAGTTTGGCAGGCAAGGAGTGTGTGTGCAAAATCTGGCATGGATCGGGGCAACGGTTGCGGAGATATGAGCAGGGCAAAAGTGTGACATGTGACGTGTGACAGACAGACTGACGGACGGACTGACTGATGGACGGACTCACAGTTTGTGGAGGTTTTGATAGTAACTGCGACCTGACGGTCGCAATTAATAACCAAAGCTTTTATATATAATAAACCAAGCTTTTGTTGTACGGAAAGCACACCAAGAGCGAGTTATAATCTCAAGGCACACCATAGAAAATAGAAAATACCCGCTCACAATGCTTTCACAATGAAAGCCTATACTGTATATATTTTTTCTGAGAGGCTGACTCATCTGGTCTGACTCTGTTTGCTTTATTATCTTCTTGGCTCAAACACACACAACTGCATGGCCATGGCACGCACGCACGCCCGCCCGCACGCACGCACGCACGCACGCCGTGACACACAGCAGGAGATCAAAAGCAGTAACCTTCCCAACAGCCACTCTACTTCCCGTGCAAGAGATACCAAGTCATTATTTTGAGAAAGTGGCTCCTCATAATGACTTTGGCTTTGTGCCATTACATGGCCGACTGTCTGTCTGCATCTCAAAGGGGACTGACAAAATAAGAGAAGACAGGACAGAAGCACACACAAGAGTGATAGTTTTGATACTGTTTTTATGTGGGGGTGCTTTTTAATGACTAGTTTTTAGGTTAGTTCTTTCTAACGCTGCTTGCAGACAGAAAAAATAATGAGGAATAAAACAATCTTGAATCTTAATGTTCCCTGCAGTGCATACAGCTCAACAGTGGCAGTGAGGTTAGATACTGTATACTGCATCATGGAACCCATTCTGTAAAAAGAAAAGAGGGGGAGCAAATACATTTTTTGTTTAGAAACAGGAACTTGGTTTGGCTCCTCCCCTTTCTTAGTCCACTTCCTCCCGGAGTGCTTCTGTGTTTATTCCTAAACTTCATGTTTAGGGCAGTGGTTCTCAACCTGTGGGTCGGGACCCCCAGTGGGGTCCACAGATTATTTTGGGCGGTCCCCAGATGATTAAGATTGACATAATGTGCAACGATGTTTTCTCACTCAACAGCAAATTGTCTAATATTAGAGGCAGAAATTGTGAAAATAGAGGCGTTGTGAGCATGTACTGTAGATCGGCTATTTTCACAATAAAACCGTGTTATACAAAATGTAATTCCTCAACTCTTAGTGCTCGTCAGGGTGGGGGGGTCCCCAGTTAAAATATGATTATTTTGGGGGTCGCAGCCTGAAAAGGTTGAGAACCACTGGTTTAGGGCAGTGGTGCCGACAGATTCTGCTATTAGCAGATTAGACAATGCCTGCATACATGTGACTGTGGGTTGCCTGTCAAAGGTTTTGCTGGTTTAATACCATTTTGAATGGTTAGTTTTACATTTTCAATTCATCACGGAGCACAAGAGAATCCATACCGTAATGCAAAAATGGCAGGATTAAAAAATAAATAAAAAAATAAAAAAACACTTTTTTGATACACTTATAATATACATATGGGTATTATTTAATGTTGCTGAATTTACTCCAGTATGTGGGGCATGTCATGGACCAAAAGTAATTGTACAAGTTGATTACCATTTTCTTTGTGGCACACTCTACAAACATAGCCTCGTAAACCAGACTTTCTCCTTTAGAAGGCAGGAGGAGTCTAGTTTGCTAGGCTACTACAAACTCCCTTGATGTTGAAATCACTTTCTCTTGGGCAAAGTAGCTTTGAATTTATTTGTCTGCCAGACTGAAAAAAATATATAAAGTATATATTTAAACATGAACTTCCCCCCATCTTCAAAATAGAAAAATAGGTCACCACTGGCTTCGTGACAGAAAGTTGTTTTGAAATATTGTTTGAGAGCTGCATGACCTTTTCACAAGTGTGTTGACCCACAACTTGTATGCTGGATCGCGGACTATGTCAGATTGTATGTCAGATTGAAGGAACTGCACTTCTGACTCTGTGGTCTGCAGCACAGGAGTCCCTCAGGGGACTGTGCTGGCCCCCCTTCTCTTCACCCTCTCTTCACCCTGTACAACACAGCAGAGTTCAGACACTGCTCAGAGATGTGCCACCTGCAGGAGTTCTCCGACGACACTGCCATCGTCGGGTGTATCAAGGGAGGGGGAGGAGGGGGAGTACAGGAAGGTAATAGAGGACTTTCTGGGCTGGGAGTCGGCTGAACAAGCTACAGCTCAATTGTTGTGTCCATGCTTATGCTGTGGTGTGCTGGGGAGGCAATGCTAGACAGAGGGACACAGGCAGACTGGACAGACTGATTAGGAGAGCTGGCAAGGTGACAGGGGTCAAGCTTGACTCTGTGGTGTCAATGGCAGAGAAGAGGACTCTGGCTATTAAGACATTATCCATCCTGGACGATGTCAGCCACCCATTGCACACAGCACTTTACTCTCGAAAGAGTACATTTAGTAAGAGGTTTAAATCTGTATCATGTAATACAGATAGATATGGGAACTCCTTCATCCCAAGGGCCATTAGATTATATACGTAACAAAGTACTGGAGGGGTGAGGAGGTGGGCGGGGGTTGGCTAGTCAAATACATTTTTATTTTACAATAAGTATAGCTTTGTCCATCTTGAACCTTTTTGTTTTATTCTTGCCTTTTTAAACTCTGACTTCCTATAATTTTATATGCATTTTTACTGTGCTTTTTTTCCATTGATGTAATGTTTTTATATTCATCATGCTTCTTTGTATTGATAACCTTCCTTCGGGATTAATAAAGTATCTATCTATCTATCTATCTATCTATCTATCTATCTATCTATCTATCTATCTATCCATCTATCCATCTATCTATCTATCTATCTATCTATCTATTGAATCTCCAGATTCAACTGAGCTTGTAGATCTGCTATTTTCAGAGCGCAACACGTCCTGAGCGCCACCAAACATAAAATGACTTGTCTTCAAGGTTGTGTTTGAGCCGGTCTGGTCACAGATTCATTTTAAAAGGAAAATAAAATAACCAGGGTGTGTGTGTGTGTGTGTGTGTGTGTGTGTGTGTGTGTGTGTGTGTGTGTGTGTGTGTGTGTGTGTGTGTGTGTGTGTGTGTGTGTGTGTGTGTGTGTGTGTGTGTGTGTGTGTGTGTGTGTGTGTGTGTGTGTGTGTGTGCGTGCGTGCGTGCGTGCGTGCGTGCGTGTGTATGCCTGTTTGCTGGCAGATGGCTGGGATCCTGGCTTTCTCCTGGGCAAGCACAGAGAGACGCGGTGTCCTTCTGATGTACACAGGCCACAGCTGTGCCCTGCTTTCCCTCTCACTGTGAAGGACCTGCTGCTATCTGGCACACCAGAGCCAGTAAGTCAACTTTTGAAATATTTATACATGTACTTTTGGTCATATTTTAGTCATCTGCAATGTTTTAGTTTCAGTCTAGTTTTAGTCGACTAAATATCATAAGATTTTAGTCAACTAAATGTACAAGTATTTTGGCGGGCCGCAATGGCCCGTCGTAATGGCTGATTTTACAAATGGTTGCATGCTGAAAATAGCCTCTCTACAAGCTCACATGTCACACTGTGACGCGTAGTGAGTCTGTAGATCAGTCCTATTGGATCTCTTCTCCACTAGTCTCTCCCTAATATTTTGGTCTAGATTTTATTTGTTAATACAATTAGTCTTAGTCTTAGTCATCATCGGTTATTTTTTATTTTATTTTTTATTTCGTTTTCGTCAGAGTAAAAAGGTAGTTGACAAACACTTTCGTCGACGAAATTAACACAGGTGCACACCCATTCACAATTGCCTCAAGGTAAGTAGGCCTTGCAAAGCCATGGGCCTCATGGCTCGGCAAGGCTTACTTATTAGATGGATAGGAGAATATCTCCTGTTTCTGTAGTATGCGGCAGCTTGATGTACAAGTGCAACCCCTGGGCATGACGCTAGTATGACGCAGGTACTTACCCCAATCCAACCCACATGTAGACCCTGATAATCGTTCAGATTTTTACAGATTATGAAAGTACAGAATGTACTTTCTCTGCCAGTTGTCCATCTCTATAATGAACAGGAAAGGGGCAAAAGTGTCACCCAGGATTTAAGTATTTGGTGTCACCGTTGTGGGTTTGGACTCTTATGTACTATTGTGTTTTATTCATTGCTTATTAGTTTGATTTTGTTTTAGTTATTTTAATTTACGTCGTTATCTGCAAGCACTGATGTGTCAATTTGCTGTGAGAAACTGCAGTCAAATTCATCTAAACACAGATTTAAGTCACACACGGACATGCAATCACCAGTTAATGTAGTAGATTGTTGTTTCTTATTATTGGAGTTTACAAGAGAGGTGTGTGGTCTTCCACGCTGTTCCGATGTTGTACGAACGAAGCATAAATGGGCATTAAAAGTTCAAATGGTATAATTGCTTTGAGGTTGCCATGGAATGAGAGTGGCAGGAGGTATAGGACGTGGTCAGTATACAATATCACGCTACGCTGTTGCCTGGGAGAATGTAGGGAGGGAAATGGGATGTATGAAACGGACAAACTCTCAAGTTGGGGTCAGAGAGTGCGAGCGGGAGCGGTTCAATCAAGTGGTTGTGATATTCTACATAAATTGGTATTCCTGTCCTGTTGCTATAGCCTCCACAGCCATCTCAGCAGTCCTCCCAGGAGCTGATTCTCAATGAGGACGAGAAGAAGCTCCTGGCCAAGGAGGGTGTGACTCTGCCCAGCCAATTACCACTGACCAAGGTACATTCTGGGAATTATTTCTTTGGTCGAGGAGGGAAGATGAAAAATTAAAGGGAGCATACTCAAAATCAAGTTCTTTTTCTTTTGACAAAGTGCAAGCTTTCGGTCATAGACCTTCTTCAGGCATAAGATCAGCATTGACAATGACCATATCGTCGTTGTCGGGTGGAAACCTTGTATGTCCAAGACCTTTCATTTATATTTATCGTTTTAAAAATGAACTAAACTAGAGAAAACAGCCGATCTACAAGCTGTTTTCACTACTTTTGTGCGACGACCTTGTATGATGAAGCAAGGCTTTAGTTTACGAAAAAACGTACAAAGTATAAAGGGTGTCATCACTTGATTAATGGATGTGTCACACCTGTGTCAAAAATGTCAATCAGTACTTCAGTAGGCCTACTCAATGGAGTTGTAAAAACACCAAAAACACGAAAAAAGGTGGAGAATATAATTTACTTATTTTTGAAGCGGTGGAAACCGCTTCCAATGAATGGCTTTGTGTGTATCACGCCCATATATGGTCATTTCAGTCCAGAATGAACAGGCTTTTTCAAAAACAGAATGTCCGTTTAATTACCATATATGGTGATCTCAGTCCAGAATGAACAGGGTTTTTCAAAAACAGAATGTCCGTTACCTTATGTCCATATATGGTCACTCCAGGCCAGAATGAACAGGTTTTTCCTGTCCCGTACGTGTAAAATAGCAGTCCAGAATGAATAGGCTTTTTCAAAAAGCAAAATGTGTGTCCCATGTCCATATATGGTCATTTCAGTTCAGAATGAATAGGCTTTATATGTCCTGTACATCTAGAATATGTGTGCGGTGTCCCTCCCGGTCAGATGAATGGATACTTTGAGGATTGGTCAAGCTTCACATGATAATTTGGCCTTCAGGGTTTATCTGTCTTATTTAAACACTTTATATTTATTTATGTATTTATTTAATTACAAATTTTTATTTTTTAATCTATTTTATTTTTTAAACCTATTATACCAACTGTCATACCAGCTCTCCAAATACATTCAGAATAGAAGTTTTATCTGTCCACCGCTTCAATTCGAACCGAGGTTTGATTTTTAGTTTCAAAAAGCTAAAAACAATAGACGAAATGCAATACTATGCAAACATCAGGCAGAAGCCATTATAAAGCAAGAAGCAAAAGTAGTCGTATTGGGTACAACACTCATAAAATCCTCATTTAAACCTACAGCAGAGGTTTAAATGGTTGAGGGGGGAAACAACACCCAACGTATCCAGTAAAATCTATGGTGTTATTGATTTATCAAAAAGAATGTTAAACTAGAAAGATGCAATTGGAAATTGCAAGCGTGTTTGCAGTGGTCCCCTTTCAAGTCGATGGGGAAAATTAATTCACCCATATTTTAATGCCCATATATGGAGATCCCTGATGTCATCAACATTAGGCCCATATCTTGGGATGCCCATTTATGGACTTATAATGTGTCATTCACGAATACATTTATATAAATTAAACTATATATAACGTATCTCTTTGCAAAATAGCACGCATACGTGTCCCGATGAAGCAGGTCGATTTGACATATGGCCCAAGTGCGTGCCGCCAAAACTGTGGGAGGAATTCCGCTGCAAAAAAAAAAGTTTACTTGGAAGAATAAAGTTGGACAAGTACTATAGTCTGGTAATGAATGCTACAGTTCTAACTGTATTGAGTCTCAGAATGAGTGACTTATTTAGTTTACCCTGTCTCATCTCATCAGTATGAAGAGAGAGTTCTCAAGAAGATTCGCAGAAAGATACGCAATAAGCAATCTGCCCAGGAGAGTCGGAAGAAAAAGAAGGAATATATTGATGGCCTGGAGAACAGGTAAGAATAATGTATTATGTACGAACAGAACACACATTGAGGTGGTGTTGTTTTTCTTATTATCCTTGACCTTGAAACAGTCCTTGAGTCTCAGTCTCTGTGGACCAATTTAAACTACGGGAGCCAATTAAATGTCCAAATCGATGGCGGAAGGAACATCAGCCTTATCTATTTAAATTTTGTTTGTTTGTTTAATAATAAATGATTAAATTGGAGTAAGTCAATATGACATTTATAAACACTGCATGGACGAACGTGACACCGTACATCCTTCAAAGGATTTGCATAGCATTACGGTGAAAGATTATATTTTGGTGTTTCCCTTGTGTTATTCCACTGAACTCTAACCCACATTGTCTGGGGACGTTGTCCTTATAGGATGTCTGCATGCAATGCCCACAACCAGGAGCTGCAGAGGAAAGTGTTCCAGTTGGAGAAATGCAACACGTGAGGGATTTTATCCACTTCCTTTCTTACCTTTCCCCATCCTGCACTCCTCTCCCTATGGCATTCATTGTTGTGGCCTGCTGATTTATTATAGTATCTTCCCAAAACTTCATTCAAACACCTAGAAACGCCATTCGAACTTCAAAAGATTCTGCTTACTGTGGACTAGTGTGCGTGTACATGAATCCTCGTGAATCGTTATATATAACTTTAAACACCCAAAAAAAGGTCTATGGGAAATTCAATTATATTTTCATCTGAAAGCCCATTTTCTTTCACTTGTTTGCGATCATGTTACTTCAGCATGAACTTTTAAATGTTGAGGTTGAGGTATATTATGACTACCATTGCTGTGATCAATGTTTGTCACTTTTATACTTTTTGAGCTATCCCACTTTAAAGCACATGTGGATCTCATTGTCTTGTTTTTTTTTTTTCATCATCTTTTCCATTACACACTGATGGTGTTTGCTAGAGGGGAGAGAGATAGACATGTATGACCCATGTTTTCGTAAATCACTGCATGCAGGCGCAATTTTTACACTACAGATTTTGCTAGTGGTGGAAAGTAACTAAGTACATTTACTCAAGTATTTTACCTACTTAAGTCAACATTTTTGTACTTTTACTTTGGGCCTCTCAGGTGTTCCAATCTTCCACACACGAGAACGGGAACAAACGCACAATACATTTTTACATCGGCGTCAGCCACATGAACAGAACCATGATGATGTTTTGCGGTTTTCCCCGTATTGCATGTTTACATGGAGACGCCAGGCGGAGCGTTTCCAAAGATTTCCCATCAGGGAGGTGGTTCACTTCGTCGCGGTTTAAACCCCCCAAAATGCCGTTGTGGTTAAAGCAGTGGTTCTCAACCTTTTCAGACTGCGACCCCCAAAATAATCATATTTGAACTGGGGACCCCACCCCCACCCTGACGAGCACTAAGAGTTGAGGCATTACATTTTGTAAAACATGGTTCTATTGTGAAAATAGCAGATCTACATGCTGATCTACATGCTCACAACGCCGCGTTGAGAGCATGTAGATCTGCTATTTTCACAATTTCTGCCTCTAATATTTGACAATTTAGCCAATGTTTGTCATTTTAGAGGTAAATTGTCACTTTAGAAATGTGCAGATACCATACACTTTAACTTTATGTTGGTTTGTTTACTGTTGAGAGAGAAAAAAATGTTGCACATCAAGTTAATCATCTGGGGACCCCCAAAATAATTTGGGGACCCCCCTGGTTGAGAACCAATGGTCTAAGACAAAAAAAGAAAAGGAAAAAAAAAAGAGCACTGCCTAGGATCTTGACCGTTTGTACTTTTTAATTTATACTATTATCTTTTGGCTTGAAACGAGCCCATATTGTTTCTTCAGGAAACAATATTTTCTAGTTCATAAGTCCCATCTGTAAATCATACCTTTCTATTCTTTTTTCCCCCCCAGGAATATCACTAACGTGAAACTTTCTATCTATCTACAGGACACTGGTGGAGCAGTTGCGCAGACTCCAGGCTATGGTTATGAATAGCTCAAACAAGCCAGCCCAGACTGGTACCTGTCTTCTGGTAAGAGCTTTTCTCTGTGTGTGTGTGTGTGTGTGTGTGTGTGTGTGTGTGTGTGTGTGTGTGTGTGTGTGTGTGTGTGTGTGTGTGTGTGTGTGTGTGTGTGTGTGTGTGTGTGTGTGTGTGTGTGTGTGTGTGTGTGTGTGTGTGTGTGTGTGTGTGTGCGTGCACGTGTGCGCCAAGAAGATAAACAGAAAAGCAAACACACATGGCAGATTAGTCAGCCTCTAAATGGGCTTTCATTGTGAAAGCCAAACAGCGACAACAGTCTCCAATCTCCTGTGATTTGACTGCCCCCGTTCATCTTCACATGGGGCTAATCTATATAGGTGTAGACGCTCTGTCTACAGAACATAATGACCAACACAAACACAAGGAGAGATGTGCTGTCTGATGTGCTGCCATTCATTAACTTTGATTGCAGCCGTTGGTGGGGAAAGGTACATTTTACTTTAGTGAAAGTACGGTACCTCTATAAATAAGAAACTTGTAGAATTACTCTGTTACAAAAAGTCCTGTAGTCCAGGGGTCTTCAACGTTTTCAGGGCAAGGAGGACCCCTTAGCTGAGAGGGAGAGAGATGAAGCAGGGACCCCTCATAGACTTGTTTGACAGCACTGTCATCAGTCTATGTTGGGATATTTTGTAAACTTGACCATTCACTATGTACTTTGTCTGCTCTTTTTTACCTCTACACCAAACCTATTTGCCGAAAATAGCCAATCTACAAGCTCTTAAAGGAGTAGTTCACCCCATAATGACTTTTTTCTATTGATTAGTCACGCCATGGAGACTAGAGTTCAATAATATGTTTTGTTTTTTGTCGCATTCCTAAGACAAAAATGCGATAACAATAAATTTACCCCCACTCGTTCCGGATGGGGACCCGTTTCGAAACGGGTCCCCATCCGGAATCAATGGGGGTAAATTTACTCGAATCAAATTTTTGTCTTAGGAATGTGACAAAAACCCAAAAATATTATTGAACTCTCCATGGCGTGACTAATCAATTGAAAAAAAGTCATTTCGGGGGTGAACTACTCCTTTAACGCCTCGCAGTTAGCTAAAGTTCTCCGCAAAATAGGGATGTGAGGGTTAAAGTTGTTAATTTAAAAGAAGTATCCTATCACCCCTATAGGGGTCCCGGACCCCCTGTTGAAGACCCCTGCTGTAGTCTGGAATTTCACTTGAGTGACTGCAGGAAACAAAGTATTATGCACACCTGATTGGCTTTGGCTCAGAGACGGGTGCGTGTGTAGGCAGGGATCAGACATATAATAAAACAAAATGACAGATGAATTAAGAAGGACTTGGTGAACGAAGCGTTGCTTAAATAAAAGTGTTCCTATTGAGCAAGTGCAGACAGTGTGCGGGTCATTTTGTTTTATTATAATTGAGTGAATGCAAAAGTGCATCAGAATATAGCCTACTGTATTACATACAGCACAAAGGTAAAAGTATAGGCCACTCCAATTCTTCAAAATGTGTTAGACTTTTTAGAACAGGGGTGGGCAAAATGCATTTATATGTTCTTAGGTTAACTTCATGAACTTAAATACAAATACAAAAATATATCTATAATAATAACATTTTAATACTAGTCATTAAACTACTAATATAGACTGAAGTAATTAAAGCGGGTCATTTTTCTATGTTTGGAATTGTAACAGCTGAAATCAATAATATATCAGTACTCCAATATCAACCTGCGGGTTGCATTAAAGGTGGGGGCAGCATGTGGCCGCCGGGCCGCCAGTTGCCCATGTACAGCATGTTTTAGAACAGTGGTTCTCAATCTTTTTGGGCTTCAGTACCCCCTTTTCCTGATTGTGGAATCCAAGTACCCCCTTTAATCAACAATAACATTTTGATTAGAAAATACTGACATCAAAAGTCTTTGATGTCAATAGCTTGAAAATAAAAGTAAGCCTATTGTTTTCTATTCAGTAACAGTTGTGCTAGTCACAAGTCCTACTTCATTTGGTTTAACGCTTTACAGAGCAGCATTTTCACATATAGTCCATGGGCCATACGAGATGTCGGTATCGGAAAGGTGGCAAAGGTTATCATGCATTTTTGAAAGGCTCTATATGTGTAGATTATAATTTGGTGTGATAACCCTTTCTGAGACACAGCTAAATTGGTGTTATCAGCTGCTAGACTTGGTGTCCCATTAACTTTACATTACAGGGAAAAAAAGCCAAAAAAAAAAAAATAACTTAAAAAAAACGTATGCTTTAAGTAGCATATGAGGGGTCAAACTAGGGTTTTTTCATGATTCTGAATCCATTGCAAGCATCTATTTTGCACAAAAACATTCCTTGGGCTAAAAACGGCCCACAAGACTATGGTTTAGTGATGAAAAGTGATGAGTCATCACTTTTCACACTTTTGTGGGGGCCGTTTTAGCCCAATGAATGTTTTTTATGCAAAACAGATGTTTGCAATGGATTTAGAATCATGAAAAACCCCTAGTTTGACCCCTCATATGTTACTTAAAGCTATACTGTGTAAGTTGCTCAACTGGTGGTCTGTATGCAGTATAGCAAACCGCGGTCGCGTTTGCTTTTTTCGTCAGTTTTTCGCTCGCGGACCGGGCCGTCAGACCACCACGTCCGCCTCGCCTCGCCGAGACGCTTTCAATGAGGTCTCCCGTGTCCTTCTACGAGCAGCGGTTGGAGAGTTACATGCTAGACTCCTCCAGTGTAAACACTGCAGTGTACTTCCTGAAGGCGTGTTTCCTAAACCCACCAGAGAGCCCGGCAGTGTATGTTCTGCGCTGTGATTGGCCAGCAGTGTATAACCCTCGCTGTGATTGGCCGGTAGTGTGATGACGCGTTTTTTTCCGCGAAAACCGGTCCCGGGCAGGGATCATAGAAAACATATAAAGAGAAGGCTTTAGAAGCTGAAAATAACGGAGTGGGGGTTCTAAAACTTTAGCGATTTAACAGCTAGGACCATTTTAAGATTTGTTTTATAAAAAAAGTTACATGGTACAACTTTAAAGCAGATTATTTTCTTTTTCTTTTTTCCCTGTAACGTAAAGTTAATGGGACACCAACTCTAGCGGCTGATAACACCAATTTAGCTGTATCTCAGAAAGGGTTATCATACCAAAATATAATCTACAGATATATAGCTTTTCAAAAATGCATGATAACCTTTGCCACCTTTCCGATACCGACATCTCGTATGGCCCATGGACTAATACATGTGTCAATGTTTTATCATTAAACATAACAGTACGTTGTGTTTACATTTTCCATATTCTCTCAAGTACCCCCTGTAGCACCTCTGCATACCCCTAGGTGTACACGTACCCCCATTTGAGAAACAGTGTTTTAGAAAATATAGCAAATCCACACACTTATAAGCTCACAATTAACTTTGTATTTTTTTCCCTCTCTCTCTCCTACTTCTTCACTCTTTTGTGCCCTGGCTTCTTTCAGGTCCTTGTCGTGTCCTTCTCTCTAATAGTGTTCCCCAGTCTCAGGCCTTTATCTGACACCAAAGTGAGCCAGGGAGACTTCGGTCCAGTAAGACGTGAGTCACCCTCCTCCTCCTCCTCTACATCTACATTGAGGCGCTGAATGCCCAAGCCTGTCATCCAAACCAGCACTTTCCATGTCATATAGCCGGAGTGTTATTATTATCATTATCTTTCTCCTGGCACACAAAGGTGCTCATTTAACCCACAAAGCATCTGTGACATTTAACATTTTAGCCACGCACGCACGCACGCACGCACGCACGCACGCACGCACGCACGCACGCACGCACGCACGCACGCACACACACACACACACACACACACACACACACACACACACACATTATATATAAAGGTTTCAGAAAACTCTTATAAAAGATAAATATCTTTGAATGTGTTTGAACATTTTAAATATATTTGAATGTGTTTGAAACTCTTTGAATAATTTAGATTTCTTTGAAGTCTTCTCTTCTTGGGGTCATTTGCAGTCTGGCAAAAAACATTTTCAGATGGAGGCCCGCGGCCAAATACAGTACATATCAATTTGGGGGTCCTTTAAATTGGCACGAAAATGTTCTGAAAACTACCGATTTAGAAGGCATTTCTAGAATCGGCCTTGGGTCTTAATAGGTTAATGAAATGACCCTCACATGTACCTCTGCACGAACAAATTACCACTACAGTCCGCTCAGCCAGTCTACCTGCCAACGCGTCCCTGCAAGCAGTGTAGGATTAGTCCGGGGTCGCGCGCCGCTGCCACCCCATAAGCAAACGGACATGCATTGATGCGAAACCCCCCCAAGTTCACACCTCGCCAACGCTTTAGTGTTTTTTTCTTCTTTTTTTTAAGATTTTTTGGGGGATTTTATGCCTTTATTTAGTTTATTGGATAGGACAGTAGACTGACAGGAAATGGGGGGAGAGATGAGGAGAGACATGCGTCAAAGGTCGATCGGATTGGGAGTCGAACCGGCGACGCCGTCAGGCATCAATGCCTATTATGGCAATGCCTACGTGGTATGCGCCTAGGCCAGCAGGCGCCCGTAAGAAACTAGCCTGCATATCTAGACTTGTATAGTCGGTGTTGATCAAATACTTGTGAAAAAAAAAAACCTTACCAAGCGCCCAAATGCCCTGGAGCGTAATCAAGAGTAATCAAGATACGGGATAATGGTGGATGGCAGAATGCTATAATTAGTTGTCATGAACGGTCTGACAGCACCACAGTGAATGCAATCAATGTTGTGCTTTTTATGGGTAATTGCACTGCCAAAGGCCAAGTTGCAATGGTTACACAGCAGTCTATAATGTCATCGGGTTAAACAGAAGTTATGAGATGATGTACTCAACACTGATATACAGCATGCACCAATGCACTAGGGCATTAACGACTTGTGATTTTTGCAGGACGACTCGGCTCAGTAAAAGGTTGAGTTGAAGTCGACTTTATCGTTTGATGACGTCATCACACATCACACGACCCCCCAATTATTTTGGGGGGTCCCCAGATGATTAACTTAATGTGCAACATTGTTTTCTCACTCAACTGTAAACAAACCAACATAAAGTTTAAGTGGATAGAGGGTATCTTCACATTTCTAAAGTGCCAATTTGAGGACTTTTTAATACCTCTAAAATGACAAATTAAACATTGTCCAAATTGTCAAATATATAGAGGCAGAAATTGTGAAAATAGCCAATCTACATGCTCACAACGGGCGTTGTGAGCATGTAGATCTGCTATTTTCACAATAGAACCATGTTATACCAAATGTAATGTAGCACTGTAATATTGGATCATTCCGTTCTTGACAATAAGTAATCCTACTGTTTGAATGCTGTACAGATGCACACATGGAGCAAAAATAATGATAGAAAAAAATACAAAGGATTTTTTTTTTCAACTTCGACTTTCGACTTTCTCTGGCGGGAGTCGACTTGTGTAATGAAGTCGACTCAGTCGACTTGTCAACTTTTTCGTTAATGCCCTACAATGCACAGACTCACACATATGTTCAACAACACCCAGACAGACCCTCATAAATTAGGCGCAATTTTGGGCACGTTATTATAGGTGATATTATGGGTGATATTTCAAAATAGCACTCACACGTGAACATGTAGATGGGCTATTCTCCAATTGATGTTATAGTTATGTGGTTAATTGACTTGATTTATTGACTGGCTCGTTTCGTTTGGTGGCATCACATTAAAAAAAGAGCACTATATGGCACTTCTCGACATACAGTCAAGTGAAAAGCCAGAGGGCTTACTTCCATTGCGGCCCTCTCAAAGCCAGAGGCTCAGTGGTTAAGCACTAGGACTAATGGACCAAATGTTTTGATACTGCTGCTGCTACCTTGATTCCTTCATGGTCCTTCTTTGTTATTTCCTTATCATTGTATATTATGTTTATTATTACTACTATTTCTACTACTGCTGCTGCTGTTATTTCTACAATGTCTGAGGATACTGGAACAAAAGGAATTTACTCTCCTGTACTCGTTCGCGTACCCAGGCACGTGCACACAGACATTAAAGGGGGCTTGAGCCCTTGCCCTTTATCCATCTTGTAAAAAGTGCCCTCTCCAGACCATGAATGCAGTTTTTACTAAATGCAAATTCCCCCCTTTCCTGAAGGCAGCATTCAGGAGAATTGCCTTGTCCAAACTCTCCTGAACTTGAATGCAGCGTCTTATGTTGAAAGAATCGCCCTAGGAATCCATGCCGTTACGCCATATCTCCAGTGCTGACTTGATTATGCTTAGTTTTCGATATTTTCACCAAAAGGCCCTTTTAGAACTTTCAGCCCCTGACTCTCTAGCATTCTCTGCACGTCACCTGTCCGCTGAGGTTTCAACCTGTCTGTCTCATATATTGTATCTTGTCTTGTCGCCTCAACACAGTGCACTCGCGGTCTCTGCACAGCCTGCACGCCTCCCTTGGGCCGCACGTCACTGACCACCCATTCTCAGCCGACACCGACAACCCCGAATCCCTGCGCAGGCATCTCCTAGGAGACAGGGACATGGAGGATATTTCTTCGCTGATGGGGAAGCTGGGAGTGGGCCGAGCACTGTCTAATTTGGAGCACATGTCTCTCAACAACAGCCAGCGAGACGAGATCAACCATTTCCATGGAGACCCCATTACCGGTCACATAGCTACGACGGTCACCTTGGATCCGCATCGCCGGGCCAGACTTAGGCCACATGCCGATGACATGTGAAAAAAAATAAAATAAATGAAATAAACAGCACAATTTCCCCCGTTTCCCTCTCACCTAGTTTAGATGTTAGAACAAGGAACTAACTGCATGTTCCTGCACTGCTTTTAGGGATGGGACGATAATCGTTATTCGTGGTAAAAACACTCACAATAATCGTATTGTGGAGATTTACATTTATCGTGGAATTATCCTCCACCATGCACTGGGATCAATTCACCTTTTGTTTGCCGAGCTGCATATCCGGTACCATTTAAACCCTCTATACGGTAATAAATTGGTAAAACGGACCTGGAAATAACATATTTTATACAGTCTTTTTTTCACTCTCTACCAAATCTCTTTGCCAGAAAATTGCAGCTCTACAAGCTCACAACGCACGATGGCGCTTGTAGATCTGCTATTCTTTGGCACCCCAGGATAATGGATGTCGGGGGATATTTTGATTATCGCAACAATATCGTAAATCGCAAATCTTTTGGTCACAATAATCGTGACATGAAATTTTCATATCGTCCCAGTCCTAAATGCTTTTTACATAGACAGGAAAATATTACACAATATTAATCCTTCCTGTTTTGCTCTGGTTAGTAGAATGTTTTTTTTGGTGCTGTCTATATGCCCCCCCCCCCTTTATTTGTTATTCTGTTTTATATTGGTTTGTGGAATTGAATTTGACACTTCATTGTATACTGTGAAAATGCCTGTCAAGATGAACTGAGTGCCCCTTGCCTAAAGCCTACTGTTTAACTGTCTGTGTAAATAATCTTTTTCAGAAGGCAAACATTGGATAAATATAATTCAACAGGACTTTGTTAAATTGATGAATGATGCACGTTCCTCTATTGGAGCGTTTGAAAGGACCAATTTAGATTCTTTCATGGATATAAATGTCTCAAATAAAAATGCCCAAATATGTTGTGTAGTTCTTTATGAAACATTTTTTAAAACACCCAGACCAGGATTTCAACACGCCAATACTACAGTGCCTGACAAATATGATGCAATGTCTAGACAGACCATGTCCTAAAGTCAGCTGGGATGTGTGCATCATGTCGACAGCATAAATTAGGCCAAAGGTAGGGCCAGATAAAGTGTAAGGAAAACAAAACGGTAAATCAATCCCCCCCCAGGGGTCATCGCCATGCCGTGTGGTTGATGACCCCTGATACCCCCCCCCCCCCCCCAACCCCCCTCCCCAGTTATTAATACCCATCAGTGACAGAGAAGTCAGTTGTTTACTTGTTACGGACAGACTGCACTCTTGTGTCCACAGCATAGAGCGCATCATCTGGCTTGTCAACATACTGTGTAGGTAGGTGAAAGTAGATTAGTAAGGTTTCTTAAAGGACAACTCCGCCCTAAATCACTTCTAGGCTCATTTTCCTACTTATATTATTGATCCAAGATTACTGTCCATGGGGTCTATTAGGCAGAAATGCCCCTGCTGCCCAGTTTCCCCAGCAGAACCCAGCAGCTCTCATAATAGAGTATAGAGTGGAGCCTGTAAGCCTATCGCTTTTATACAATTTGTTGTGGTCAAAAGTGTTTTTATTTTTCATGAATGTGGTACTAGTTGTCATTACAAACACATCCATGCCATTGTTGTCCAACACAGCCATCACACTCTGCTAAACAGATGTTAGGCTTTTACGTGTTTTGCCAAGTCCCGGAAAGGATGCCCTGTGATTGTCCAGTACAGTCACTTTGATTGGCACTTGTGTGGAATGCTCACCCCAAAACATTATTTATGAGATTGTGGTGGCTTGTGTGGGACAACCAAGGCATGGATGTGTTTGTAATGACAACTAGTAATCATGAAAAAGAAAATTACTTTTGACCACAACAAATAGTATAAAAGTAATAGGCTTATAGGCTTCACTCAATGCTTTGACAGATTGCTGGGTCCTGCTGGGGAAACTGGACAATAGGGGCATGTCTGCCTAATAGACACCATGGACAGTCTTTTGGGATCAATGTAAGTAAGAAAATGAGCCCAGAAGTGATTTAGGGCGGAGTTGTCCTTGAACCTAACCTTACTTCCCCTGCATTCACAATTTCATAACCCTGCTTGGCTGTCAAACATCAAAAACATACTGTGGACCGCAGGGACGTGCTGGGCCCCTGATTCAGCCTGGGAAAAAGAGTTGGAGAGGCCCTCATTGCGCACTATAGAGAGAGATCTCTCTCTATAGCGCTGCTGCTACTCAAAGATTTGCCATTTCAGATCATGACAAGTGACAAGCCAGTGGGCCAATTACATGAGTTATATGTCCTCGTTGTCGGGTGGAAACCTTGTATGTCCAAAACCGTTTGTTTTGTATTATCATTTTAAAAATGATTTAAACCAGTGAAAACAGCCGATCTAAAAGCACACAACGCCTCGCACCGCGCAGCGTTGTGTGCTTGTAGATCTGCTGTTTTCACTACTTTTGTGCAACAGCCTTGAATGAGGAAGCAGGGCTTTGCTTTGCGAAAAAATGTATACATTTGAAACTTGAAGATACAAGGTTTCTGCCCGACAGTGACGATTTACTTTGTTTGCCGTCCAGCCCCCAAAATAGAAAGGAAGGCTGACATTTTATTTTTAATATATTCCTAATGGCCGGCCTGGGAATGAACCGGCCGTTCGGGAGTTGTCCCACTTTTCCCAATGGCCAGCACGTCCCTGGTGGACCGCATTAGAGCTAGAGAAAAGGCCTTGTTGAATAATATACTTAAGAGGCTTATCCCACAGCTTCTATGTTGAAAACAAAAATCTTTAAAAAAATTGGTCAATAAACAAACAAACAAAAAAAAGGTAGGTCATGTATGACCTCCGTTCAAGAGTCATAGGGCTATAAGCCAAAATATAAAGTGGACTGGTGTAGCATAGGGTCCCAAGTTCTCCAACACAGTCACACTGGCTGAAAAGCATGGTACTGCTTTGCTGTACATGGTGCAGCCAGTAATGCTATTGATTTATTAGCTAATCCTATTATGCTTTCTGATTGCTTTTTTTTTTGTTTGTTTTTTGACCAATTTGTTAAAAGATTTTTGTTTTCAACATAGAAGCAGCGGGATAAGCCTCTTAACAAGTATATTCGACAAGGCCTTTTCTTTAGCTCTTCTGCAGTCCACAGTGTGTTTTTTTGGGGGGGGCATTAAATGGTTTATGAAAAAAAAAAATACAATTGCAACCAAGGCAGCAGGTATCACCTCTTGTGAGGGAATGTGTTTTCATCGGGTGAAATGTGTGAATTCAGGAAAGTGTTCACTTTGCTTTGTCTGCCGTGCTGCTCCTCCCCGAGAAGAGCACTTATTGCAGGGGAGCAATCCAGGCATTCAGTCATTCTTCATGGACTTGAATGCGACGGATGAGTAACTAGCGTAAACACGGCTGTATACACCTTGCTGAAGGACATGGGAGTTCTCAGTTCAGTTTGAAGGAAGATTAGAATGGGGACACAATACATTTTTACGGCTCTCACAAATTTGAACACATTGTTGGTGGCATTCGATTTGAGTTCAGCGATGGAAGTTATTTAAGGTGAATGCAGCAGCAGAACCCTTTTAAATTTTTCATTGTGTCAAAAGTAATCATTTTGTACATAGAATCCAGTTTGAGGTCTTTCCTTTAGAGTTGATGTAACAAAAACATTATAAAAATATAGTGAGACGATCATTTAGCAGATCATTATAATAAGTGACCTTGCCACACCTAACTTAGGCCTGAAACACTTTTCATGAATTGACGCACTTATTCTCTCTCTCCCTCTCCTCCTTCGTGTGTGAGGCATGTGCATCTTCAATCAGGGAGAAAGTCTCTTGGCCACCAGTGACTCTAATCATCACTTTAAACCAGTGTTTGATTAATGAAATCAAACGCCGCATGGGGCAAGAATCCTCTATAGACTGCTTTATTTTAAGTTGTGGGTGGCCTCATGGGAGGCAAAGGGGTCCATTAATGAAATGCCCCCAGTACCGCCTTCTTTAATCTTCAAATGGGAGCTTCAAAGTGTGAAGGCAAGGCAACGGATTCCTCAGCTAGCTTAGAACTTTGTCATTAACAAAATTGTTTCCTACTTTGAAAGAGAAATGGGGAAATTCTTAACACCTCTTATTACACTTTGGGAAAGTGGAGAAACTGTACATTTTGTCATGGAGTGATAAAAGTAGTTTTAATTTTGTCCCTCGATTATACTTTTACTTTTTATATGGCATATTTCTATCCACCCATCCATCTTCAACCGCTTATCGGGAATCGGGTCGCGGGGGTAACAGTTCCAACTTCCAACTGAGATTTCCAGATTTCCTTATCCCGAACAACTTCCTCCACTCCCTCAGGGAGAATACAGAGGCGTTCCCAAGCCAGTTTGGAGATATAATCATTCCATCTGGTCTTTGGTCTGCCACGGGGTCTCCTCCCAGTGGGGCGTGCATCAAGGACCTTCCTAGGAAGGCGCTCGAGGGGCATCCGTACTAGACGCCTGAACCACCTAAGCTAATGTAAAAACAATGAAAAGTTATGTTTAAGAGTAAAATGAATAAAAAAGCATGTCACAAAAAAGGGGTGAGGATTTAGTATTATATATATATATATATATATATATACCTGTATATAAATATATATATATATTGTGGTATATCGCTCTCGGGAGCGCTGCCAGGTAGGCACAGCACCAGGGGGAGGACAAGACCCTGGCACAGGGACACTGCCCCCTCCTAGGCCACGTCATAGACGGACGCTCAGTGATGGGCAAGCTACTTGGAAAATGTAGTAAGCTAAGCTACAAGCTACCCTTGATGAAATATAGCTTAAGCTACAACGAAGCTACCCACAGAAAATGTAGCAAAGCAAGCTACAAGCTACACGGAAAAAGTAGCTAACTACTACAAAGCTACTTTTTTTTTTTTTTTTTATCAACTTCATGATCAAGTACAACTTTCCACCAAACAAATAGGCAGGCAAAAAATGCTCAGTTCGGTTGATTATTATAAAACTGGAAACAAGCCCTTATGTCTGGCTTTTTGTGTCATCCTTTAATTTACTTTTTTTAATTTACTTTACGTACACATTAAATGTGTACCTTTTCAGGCTGTGACCCCCCCAAAAATCCTTTTTGAACTGGGGACCCCACCCTGACAATCAATTGGAATTAGGAGTTGAGGCATTACATTTAGTTTCACTCTGTTCCACCGATAAATGTTGTGAAAATAGCAGATCTACAAGCTCACGTTTGGAGCTTGTAGATCTGCCATTTTCACAATGTGTGCCTCTTTTACTATAGTCAATTTGACGATAACTTTTGATGTAGTTTTGGTCTTTTATTTATATTTGTTTAGGGGTCTTCAACGTTTTCAGGCCGGGGACCCCCAAACTGATGGGAAGATGGAGCAGGGACCCCCTACCCTACCACCTCGTAGGGTGGGGGGGTCGGGGCTACGACATATTTTTTATTTTAAATATGTACAAGTTACAGCGAGCAGGGTGGGCCGTACCACTACCATTTCTAAACATACTACTTATTAACTGAGAACCAATGTCAATAATATCAACAATCTGTCAATTGCATAGTAATCATGTATTCAAGCTATTCAAAATGGATAGAATCATGATTATTTTTTTAACATAAATGTAAAAAAACAAAAACATTTTTTGAAATCTTTTTTTTTTAAGCAATAATTTCGCGGACCCCCTGCAGTACCTCCGCGGACCCCCTAGGGGTCGCGGACCCCCTGTTGAAGACCCCACTTTAGGTATTAAAAATGTCTAAAAGGTCCTTAAATTGCCACTTCACTGTCATTAGTTAGCCGTGGACAAAAGAGTGCACTGCAGTGACTTGTGTGCTCACTGTTTTGTCGAAACAGTTGATTAGCTGCAGCCAGCGGTGGAAATGTACTTGAGTACTTTTACTTTTATTTGTACTTCAAGTAGCTTATTTTTAAAAGCATGTACCGGTATGCACTCTTGAATACATACGTTTATTTAAAAGCAAGTACTTTTTTTACTCTTACTTGTAACATTTTGACTGAGTTTACTGTGGATTGGAGTGTGACCAGGAGTACTCTGTACTCTTACTCAAGTACTTCGAGTACTGTCCATCTCTGGCTGAAGCCTGATTTATGCTCCGCCCCCGGAGATCTACAAGCTCACAATGTTGGCATTTGCAACGCGATGTGAGCTTGTATGTCAGTTGTTCTCAGTCTCACTTCTCACACGTTCCCTGAACATGGTGCGGGCATGCAGAGGTGGGACGTTCGCGAACGAATTGAATCTTTTGAACGGCTCTTTGAAGTGAACGATGGGATCCGGTTCGCGCAGTAGAGAGTGCGTAGTAGAGAGCGCATATAGTGAGACAGATCGTTGGCTCGGTCTCACTTCAAAGAGCCATACATCCCTCTAGATGCGGGCTGAAGTGTCAGTCGCTGTCGTACTCAACACAGTGAAGTGAAAGCATGCAGCGCTGTGCAGAACAACATGTTTGGGGATCTGTTGGGAATTATTTTCCTCACAAACGTTATTTAGCAGTCAAATTTCGCCGGGATAGTAACGTGTAGCGTTTGTTGCACGCTACGTCACTACTGGAGTCTAAAAATAGCTCCGCTACGCTACAGCTACGCTGGTTCAAAAGGAGCTGCGCTACCGTGACGCTACTGAGAAATGTAGTTAAGCTATGTAGCGCCGCTACTTGTAGCTCGCTACTGCCCATCACTGCGGACGCTACATTCCCACCTACAGTACCTGCTCAATCAACCTGAAACGTTACCAGCTGCGCGCCACACCTAGGAGGGAGGCAATACAAAAGCAGCGTTCATCTCTCTCTCTCATTGGTCCTCTCTTTAGGTGTAAGAAGTGCCAATGGGCGGTGAGTAATACAAACCACATATCCTCTCTCAGTTGCCCATTAAAAAAATATTATTTTCTGAAGTCTCTAAGGCAGGGTGCCAACATTGGCTCCGGGGAAGGCGTTCACCGGCACACTGGCAGAAGTGTGAGAGAGAGGATTTTTATTTTAAACAAATCTTTTTTTTTTAATGTGGTCAATTAAACAAAGTTAGCTCATTTATCGCAAATTACATCTTGTACAAAATTCTACATTCATTAAAACTCTGAACTCTGACTTGGGAGGGCGTCAGGGAGATAGATGGGTTAGTGCTCTGGGTCTAATGATCGTTATAACAATGTCCGGCCAATCAAAATGACAAAATATTTGTCGTTAAATTATTTTTTAAACGTGGTCAATTAAATGAAGTTAGCTAATTTATAGCAAATTACATGTTGCACAAATTTCTACATTCATTAAAACTCTGAACTCTGAGTTTTAAGGGAGTCGGGGAGGCGTATAGGTGGATTATTGTTCTGGGTCTAATGATCGTTATGTCCTGCCAATCAAAATATGTCAACATATTTGTCATTAAAATGTGTGTTGACATGGCACACTGACACTCTAGAAAATAAAAATGGCACTTCATTTCAAAAGGCTCTAAGGAGTTTTCCTTAATAGTTTATGCGAGTCTTTCTCTGCCAGTTTTCCTTTATGTTTTTGACACCGGACTGGCAGTCAACCCGGAACAAAGGACAAAGAAGGGCGCAACAGTATACGGTATACCCTGTACTTCCTTATAGCGATGTACTTCCTGAGACTTGCAATCCATGGCAGGGAGGAGGCACTGGGGTTCACCCCACCATGATTACTGACCTTGACTATGCAGAGGACATTGCCCCCAGAAACAGCAGAGAAAGATAGGGAAATACTATGGCAGTAGAAAGAGTGCAGGAAGAGGACAAAACCATTGCCATTTGCCCACTCAAATGGTACTGATATCTGACTATCCATGGTCCCCGACTAGGCCCGGGCCTGAACGGTCTAGAAGGCCTACAGTGGTTCTCAAACATTTTCATGTCAAGGACCCCAAAATGTATATGGTGAACCCTCATCTGAAAATATTTTGTTCCAGTGACCCCCATGAGAACATTTCTGTTCATAATGTTCAACCTTTGAAAAGTCTTTTCAAATATATTTTGTAAGTTGTAAGTTGCAAGGCAAGGCGATGTGTTGTGAGCTTGTAGGTAAGCTATTGCTATTGCTGAATCATAAACTAGGGTTAAAGTCTGTAGATATATTAAATCATTTTATTGGGGACCCCCTGGACCCTCCTCAAGGACCTTGGGTTCTGTCTAGTATACTCAAAATAAGACTGGGAAATTGACTGGAGAACATGAAAGAGAAGGCATATGCATGTGTGCACAGGTTAGTTCTAGTCCTGATTGTATGTCTTCCTATGCTAAGGATAAGAAGCGAGTGGATAACCCTGTGATATATTGCACTTTAATAGCTCAAAACACTAAATTACCTCAGTTGATATATTCATTGCAAAGCTAGAAGAAACATAATGTAGGATATAATGGATATATTTGACCAAATTATAATTGTATAATGTATACAAGAAACTATTACCCTGGTTACTGAATGACTGAGATTACGGCCGTGTAACATAAAGGCTTGTTTGGGGAACAGTTGTAGAAAAGTTGGAAGTGACCTGTTGTGATAATTATGACACAGTGTTCGGTTAAAGAGACCTTCACTGTATTTACACTGTGTGTGTGTGTGTGTGTGTGTGTGTGTGTGTGTGTGTGTGTGTGTGTGTGTGTGTGTGTGTGTGTGTGTGTGTGTGTGTGTGTTGGGGCGATTGCGTTTGCGTGTGGGGGTGTGTAGTTGAGTGGGTGCGGTTATCTGAACTCTTGTGAGTATGTTGTGGTACAGAACATTACAGAGATTTGCTTTTAAATGTGCACACTTTTTTAACAAGTACATTCTGTAATCTATAGATTTTTACAGCTAACGGCCACCAGGGGCGCTCTAGCAGGAAGCAGGAAGGACACCTGCAGCTTATAGTCAAGTGCGGCCTGTATATGTACACATTTGTTTTTCGTACTAAATTTAGCTGGTGTGGCTTACATTCAGGTGCGGCTTATAGTCCAGCAATTACGTTACTTTTATAAATCTGTAAAAATTGAACAATTATCAGGGCCTACATGCGGGTTGGATTGGGGTAAGTCCCTGAGACATATAGCATCATGTCCAGGAGGTGTACTTGCACACATCAAGCTGCCTCACTCTAAGGAAACAGGAGATACAGTAGGCCTTATGGGCCTCATGGCTCAGCAAGGGAGGGAAGGCTTACTTACATGTGACACTAAGTTAAACAACCAAAAATGAGAGAAACGTTTGCTCTCTTGTTGAATTGTCCAAAGGGGGTTTAGGGTCTGAGTTTGGAGTGGTTGGGGGCGACTATTCCTGGGACGGGGTGGGGGGCGACGCGCCGATGCCACGCGTAGAGCCAATCAACTTCACCAATCTTCTCCATCTGGGTCGGTCCAGTGCTAAGGTCTCGGCTCGGCTTCGGCCAGCGACAAGCCCATTGTGTCTGGGTCCCTGGTGATGACATCAAGCCATTTTCTGCAAAATCTTTCCCCACAATATGGATGCATGGGGTTTAAGTATGTTAATTACTGAATTGATAAATATGAAGGGAAGGAAATGCGTTTTTTTTTTGGGGGGGTGGGGGGGGGGGGGGGGTTTCTACTCTTCAGCAGCACAGTCTTGTTTATCTTTGTGTCTTATACATGCAAATTGGTAGAGATCAGACCCGTTGTCTAGACTAAAACAATAATGCAATGCCCTTGAGATTTTTACCGCTGGAATTTTTAATAGAAAGATTTTGAAAAGAAAAGTCCAAAGAGTTCATTAGTTGCGTGAGCCAAACAAATAACAAGAATACGAAAGCAATGCTCGCTCACAAACATAAGAAAATAAATGTAGACAGATGTTTCGCAGACGCAAAAAGTTTTTTTTTCTTTGATGATCCAAAGGAACAAATCAAAAAGTGCTACCAAAATGAAAAGGTGTAAAGGTGGGGATACGTGTTTTGGTTATGAAACCATTCTCAGTCTGCCAAAAGAGTAAAAACACACCTGTGTACTATTCAGAGGTGTAAAGTAACAGTACATTTACTCAAGTACTGTATGTACTTTGAGGCATTTTTTACTTAACAGGACATTTCCAATTTTCAGTACTTTTACTTTTCTCCACTACATCTACAATTTTGTTTTTTTAAAGAAGAGAGAATATTTATACAAAACAAGAACCATGTCAGCCCTATATACATTTCAGCCATTTGAAAATATCTGATCTACAAGCTCACATTGTGGGCATGTAGATCTGCCAATTTCTAAAGATTTGTATACATTTTAAAACTGCATAATGAGTACTTTCTACTTTTGGTACTTTAAGTACATTTTGATACCAAAACTTTTCAATTTTGAATTTCTGACTTGTAACAGAGTATTTCTACATTGCAGTATTGCAATACGATACGGGACCCCACTCCTTGGGGTGTTTTGTCACAGTACATTTGCACATACCGTACGTGAAACTTGTCCTCTGCATTTTACCCATCCTTTAACAGCTATTGGATTCTACAGCGCTCTGGGAGCAATCAGGGGTTAAGAGTCTTGCTCAGGGACACAAATTGACACATTGCTGACCTGGCCGGGAATAGGGTATATGCACATACACCATTTTGTTCTACTTCCGGGTGTCTTTCGACCTCCTTCACAGGTGTTACCGACGATGCTAATGAAGAGTCTGTTCCATTCTGGTCAAACAGAGTCAGGGTGCTGCTATGGTGCATGTTGGCTCACTGGAAACACTCTACACCAGTGGGTCTCAAAGTGTCCTTGAGTGGGTTCCAAATGTCATATACCCTATTGTACCTGGGACCAGAGGCTCTGGCTCCCCAGGCCAGAGCCCCCACTTTTTCACATGAGTTACTTCTACTTACAGTAAGTAAAACATTTGAGTACTTTTATCACATGGACATGGATTTATTACTCAATAAAAAAAAAAGATAAGAGTATACAGTACAACGGATATGTAAATTAACACTGAGCAGTATGCCTGGCTTGAGTGAATGGGAGAAAGAAAGCGTAATACTTGCATTTCTTTGTATTTACATGCAATTCACCGTTTGTCAGCCTTCTGATTGGTTCCTGAGACTCCCTGACTGGCCAACCAGAAAAAACCATTCACTTTTTGCTATCGGGGGTGGAGTTTGTGCAGTGGAGAATGTTGCTTCAGGCTTTCAAGAACAGTCCGCACTGCGCGACACGGCATGCGTCTGGTACGGCCGTGATTTACGGCCGCGATTTCGCTCAATATAATGAATAAGCTTCAACAAACTAGTTCACATGGACCTTATCAATGTAACTAAGAGTTACGATTGGGTACATATATTTTAAATGGGCAGAATTACGAAAAGCCAGCCTATTATGTGAGGAGAACAGATTATAGTTCTCCTCTTCCTACCCAAGATGCAATGCGCTTTCTTTTTCTATTTCTATTCTCTCTCTGATCCAGAGGATTAAACTAATTAAAACATATATTTTCGGGGGGAAATTACTGTTTTGCTATGTAATTACTGTACCTTTTTCTTCCCTTTTTATTAATATCACGTAGATGTGTTTTTTTTGGTTACGTAATGAGGCTATGAAGGAAAAAAATCCCATCCACATCCACTATAAAAGAATCTGCAATAGTGATTCTGTCCCACTGGGATTAAACAAATTAAAACATATATTTTCGGGGAAACACCCTGTTTTGCAATGTAACTACTGTACCTTTGTCTTCCCTTTTTATTAATATCACCTAGATGTTTTTCCTTTGGTACTTTAAATTGCAATAATGAGGCTATGAAAAAAAAAAAATCCCATTCACTGCCACTATAAAAACAATCTGCCCAGGGTTAATGTCCCACCATAGTAACAGGGCAGAATGGGGCGGGATTTGCAAAAGCCTGAATTGGCTCGACATGTTTTGGAACAGGCTTTTGGCTCCTGGATCGTTGACAGCAGAGTTGTTACTCCCAGGCCCCAGCCAATCCTGTAGACTACAAATTGTCAATCATGTTCAACTGTGTCCTGTTAAGCCTATGTGCTTTTTATAATGCCCAGACAGATCCTAAGAGCACGGTCACAATACACATACATTTCAGGAGAGTCCGCATTCCATTTCCCATGGAATTCATCATTGGTGAACTTTGACTGGCCATCAACCAACAGGAAAGAGGTGCATGGTTGACTGCACTAAAGCGAGCTTTTAGCTTCTGTTTCCTTTCTGTAGGCCAACCACTCCGGTGTAAGTCCCAATCTAAGTCAATACGATAACTATAAAGATAAATATCTATAACTATATCGTTTACCATCCACTTGGCTTAGAACGATTTTTAAAACTATATATTTTTTATTGTTATAGTTAAGTTATAGTGCTCATTCAGTGTGAAGGCCAATCGGTACACAGTATCTCTAAAGTCATGTCATCAACATGGATCTGTCCCATTTCCCATATTCCCTCCTGAATGGCTACGATTGCCTTCTAAAGTTTGTGTATGCGACGTGCCGGTCGCTTATCTCCCGATTAGGGAGTCTTAGATTCATAGATACAAGGAGGCTGTGACTGCAGGGGAGTGGAGTGGACGAGAAGATGTGTCTAATTTGTAGATAGAAGATAGATAGATAGATATATACCAGTAAGCCGCCCTAAAGGCGAGGTTGCTGAAACATCAGAGCTTCTTAATACGGCACAGTTAAGAAGCAGGAGTTAAACGATTAATCTGGCTGGTCCAGTCATCATTGTCGATTGTCGATTAATAGTTATTATATAGCAGACTGATAGATAGATAGACGCCACCCTTTTCACATTGGCCTGTTATTAGCCATATTCACACTGTGGCCATCTTGGATCACATGACCACATGGGGTGGCAAAACGGAGCCAATCAGCTCAAAACAGCATCTTGGGTAAGGCAAGGCAAGACCCGCCCGCGGAAGCTTCTGATTGGCTGCGTTGCCACCACATAGGTCATGTGATCCAAGATGGCCGCAGTGTGAATATGGTCAATAGCGCCACCAGCAGGTCGACTTTTGCGAAACTCCTTTTTGGAACAAAATGAAAAAGAAGACATGGCACCCATTTCAAATTGGCATATTATAGTGCCACCAGGAGGCTACAATAACCTACCTCACTTGGGGAGACCTGTGCTAGTTCATTCTTCTTTTTTTGCTGTTTTTTCTTTTCATACTTCCCTGTAACTTTGTAACCTTAACTATTGTGCCGCCTCTGGGCAACCGAGTGTGTGTGTGTGTGTGTGTGTGTGTGTGTGTGTGTGTGTGTGTGTGTGTGTGTGCGTGTGCGTGTGTGTGGGCTAAACAGAACGAGTGAAGGATGGTTCCCATACTTATCTCTGCTCACAGCACCTCTTCAAGAGCACCTTGGTACATTTTTCACATTTTCACAGAGCCTGAACATCATTATCCATGTTTATTCTTGCGACGCATTATGTCGATCTGCTATCTTTGTTTCGTTTCCCAAGCACTGGGGGAGATTTAAATTGGGTCGCCAAAACATCTCATCAAAGGTTTTGCCACCTTTTAAATGTTAAAAGGTTTGCCTATGATGACGTGTCCATTTAGCCTAGTAAACGACCAACTTCCGTTCTCCAGGAGAGAAACAAATGAAATGGTTTCTGGAAGAGGGGCGGGTACGAGGCTAGTGTCCATTAGGGATGCCTAATTAATAGTAGGGAAACAAAAAATGACACAGACCTTTTATACCAGCTTGCGCCTTGTGGACTAGCCTTGCTGAGGTGGTGACATCACCAAGAAAGCTGAGGAGAAAGAAACGCAAAATCTGATAATATATACATTCACACTTGTTTTACCAAAAATGTTTCATACATGCATATGGTAAAAGAAATAAGGAGATTTTGGCATAGTAATGCAACATCTATTAATATATACATTCACACGTGTTTTACAGTGATGTAGTGCTAAATTTGGAAGTGGGGGGAAGCCCCACGCATGCACGTGCGTCAATGCGTGTGTGAGCACGTCAATGCGCGTGCACGCTAGTGATGCGCGGGTCAGGGTTTTTTTATGGACCCGCACATTTTTATTTTCTGACCCGGCCCAGCCTGCCCAGCCTGCCCCGCACCTCTGCATCAATAATCACAGCCCAGCGCAGCCAGCCGTCGTTAGATACACGTCAAATACACCGTTGAATGTGGATTTTTAAGGCAGCCAATTCAACTGTGCAAAAACAGAATGCAATCATTCTTTCAGCACTGATTTAGAGCACATAACAGTGCAGTGCAGCAGAGCCATATCAAATATCATTCGAACATTTAAAAGCAATGAACTGTTAACTATGAGTCATGACGACATGCTTATTTTAATTGACAACACTCCTGTATAGGTCTATACACACGGAGCACAACTGTATCACAGAGAGATGTTGAGGATCCCAGTAGCCTGCTGGCACAAGACAAAATGAACAACTATAAAGAGAAAGAGAGACCGAAGCAACAGCTCTATGCTGACGCTTCTCAATCTCAACCTATTTTCTTCAATCTATGGCTCACCGCAGCACAACTAGCAGCCTAACCACTAGAGGGTAATTAACCAGCTCCTTACCTAATCTGCTGCAGAGTTTCAACAAGTTGTTTAACAAATGTTCAAAGGGTGTAAATTGTTTAAGTTACAGGAGCATCGTTTAATATCATAAATACTAACTTTAGTGTGTGTACAATCCACTTCTGTTTACATCTGAGCTGCAGACGTAGGCTGCACCAAGTAGCCACTAGCCAATAACAACAAGCAGAAGCACTTCCTCTCAAAACGATGGATTTCAAAATAAGATACTCCCTTAATATGATTGCCAACTGGTTTTATTTCTAAGTCTACTTACAGGAAGTATAATGGACTTAATTAGAATTACATGACACGGACCAGCTTGGCTGGGAAGGATGCTTGCTGCGCATTACATATTATTTGGACAGGAGTCGGGACCCCCCACCAATAAAGTGTAAATTTCTTGACCCAACCCACCCACCCTGCCTGCCCGTGCATCACTTGTGCACGCGCGTCAATGCGCGTGTGTGCGACGTGAGAGAAGTGTGGGAACGTGCGCGTTTATGCCCCACTACATCCCTGGTGTTTTACCAAAAATGTGTCATATATGGTAAAAGAAATAACACGATTTTGGCATACTGTGGCGGCTAGGTGGCTGACGATCTGTAGACCAGATTTGCAAGCTGGTAAAAAGGCAGTCCTATATAAGACAATAACCATAAGGAGTTGTCTAACTTGTGTCATCATGGCATCAGGCACAAACAAATCAGTAAAAAAAAAAAAAACATTTGAAATATTGATTTGATGGTCATATTAACCATAGGAAGTATTACATTTGTTTTTATTTTCACATGCATGCCATAAATTCCATAGGGATAGATCACACATGACATTTATGACATCATCAACTTGCGACGGGCATTTCCCCTATTGAGTGAAAGATTAGCTATTTCTTGAAGAAATAAAATAATTGAGGTGTTTTTAATTTTACATCGTTGTTATAGAGGACAATTATAATGTATTAAGGCATATTTGTCGTATTAGCCAGGGATCCCTTTAAAATCACTTTCATTTTTGCTCATAGGGGGCTCTACCATAATGCACAAACTTGTATGTCGTATCGTATCTGAGTTCTATTTCCCTTTTTTTTTTGCTTTTTTGGATCTTGACGACTATAATCCACGACTTACTGTCACAACTGGCCTGTGTCTAGGTCACCCGGCCTGCATGTGGAGATAGTCACGGTATTATGTTTTCATATCTTGTTTTTCTGCACCCTGTTGCTGTCTGTTTTGTCCATTCTTGCCCTTGGAGTCTGGATTTGTCTGTGTATTTTGGCCTTGTTTATTTCTCTCAGTTTGTTTTATCTTTGGCTGACTTACCTCAAGCCTTGGTGCTTTGTTCTTTAAATGAATGTACTTCATTTTATTTCAGTTTTTCTTTGTATCGTGACTATTAATTGAAGCCGAGGCCGAATTGCATGAAAGAGCCCTGACAGCACATGGTTGGTGCTACAGACTCCAAATTTCGGGGGTTTTCTGATCCGGCACGAAAGGTTTGGAATCTCCGTATGCAGAGATGACTGACATCGGGCCGTTCCGGAGCAAGCGCTGACTCATTGTGACATCACTTCATAAAAGGCTCTGACATCACATACGCCACATGAGTCAACAAAAAATCCTCTGTGAGTGTGTATGTATGTATGTATGTATATATATGTATGTATGTATGTAATCCGCGTATCTTGAGAACCGTTCGTCCCACCAGCTTCAAATTCAGCGCGCGTGTTCCCTGCCGCAGCAGGTAGAGCAGTGCCCGGCCTCGACCCGACCCGATACGCGATTTTTCGGAACCCAGCGCAAAAAGTTTGGATTCTCTGTATGCAGAGCTGTTGTCTGACATCAGGGTCTTCCGGAATCGGCACTGTGTCTGCAGAGATCTCCATACAGTATATGGGCATAAAATGGACGTAGACAGACAGATACTGATATCTCCATATATGGGCATAAATGGACTCAGGCAAACAGATGGTCAAAATGGATCCTATGACAACAGGTATAATGGGGTTTGCATTACACAGAATTCGGCACACGCGTTCCCCGCCGCAGCAGGGAGTGCAGTGCCCGGCCTCGACCTGACCTGTTATGCGGTTATCCGGAACCAGCGCGAAAGGTCCGGAATCTCCGTATGCGGAGCTAATGTCTGACATTAGTATTTTCCAGAACGGCACTGTGTCTGCAAAGATCCCCATATGGGCTTAAATGGACGCAGGCAGACAGATACAGATATCTACATATATGGGCATAAATGGACACAGGCAAACAGATGGTCAAAACAGGTTATGACAACAGGTATAATGGAGTTTGCATTAAAGAGCGGGGCATTCATTCCCTATTTACATCGTTCCCGAGTAGGCCGGTCCTCGACTAGACGCTCGGCCGACTGTCAGGCAGATACAGAGATCTCCATATATGGGCATAACTTGGACGCAGTCAGACAGATATCTCCATATATGGGCATACATGGACACAGTCAAACAAATGGTCAACACGGGTCCTATGACAACAGGTATAATGGGGATTGCATTAAAGGGCGGGGCATTCATTCACTATTTACATCGTTCCCGAGTTGGCCAGGTTGCGGACTAGACGCTTCTAGTTAACTAAATTACTGATTGTGGGCTCGCCTATAAAGGCGAGCACACTTTAGATGTTGTCATTATTTATCTATCAGTCATATCATGCATACTGTAGACGGGAACTTCGGTTCCTTTCTACTCCTACATACTTAGTGAGAAAATGAAAATAAAAACATCAATGTGTTCAGCTTACAGTGGCGAAGTGTGCTATTATTTTATACAGCAATCGGCCAAATGGTGGCGCTGTAGGAAGCCTTCGAAAGTGCGAACTTTGAACAGGGATAGCTCATGCTGTGTTTTAGGTACAGCCATGAAACCTGTATACATGTATGCGTCTCCTCATGCCGAACAACTTTTACCCTCTAACTTTTGACCTCTGACCTTTAGGTCTCCCACAATTCGGAATAATATGAAAAACAGTAAAAATCTATCTCCTCCTGGGTTTTTTTCGTTACGCGCACAAAACTTTTTTCACATGAACTTTGGACCAATACGGTCAGATTTATCTCGGCGGATTTCTTTTAAAGTGAAATATAATTTTTTAATAATTCAATCAATATTGCGGTTTTATGGAAATTATTCTTCGGCCTCTAAATCATACATGCAAAGTTACACGTTCATGGCATTTGGCAAAGATGTGGAGGGTTAGTCAAAGTATCACCGAAACCAATTTTATTCCAATCGGCCAAAGGGGGGCGCTATACGAAGCGTTTGAAAATTCAAACTTCAAACGGGCATAAGTCATGACTCGTTTTGTTTGAAGACATGCAACTTGTTACACGCGTGCTTTGACTCAAGCGGAAGACATCTGTGTCGTTGTTAAGTAAGCTCCGCCCTTAAATTTTCCGCCATTTTGAGCAGTTTGTAAAACTGCTCAAAATGGAATTTTCGCTCCACGTGCACAAAACTTTTTTTACGTGAACTTTGGACCAATCTCTAAAGATCTGTCAGATCGGATTTCTTTAAAATTGAAACATGCTTTTTTAATAAATTCAATGAATATTGCAGTTTTATGCAAATTATTCTTCTGCCTCTAAATCATACATGCAAAGTAACATGTTCATGGCATTTGGCAAAGATGTAGAGTGTTAGTCCAAATATCACTAAAACCAATCTTACCCCAATTGGCCAAACGGGGGCGCTATATCATTTTGAGCAGTTTGTGAAACGCTTAAACCTGTTAGGATTTCTTTAGCAATTTGCATGAAACATTCTACACACTATCTAAGGACCTTTATCTAATATGCCTATGAAGTGCACACACACACACACACACAAAAATATTATAATAATAAATATAGCTGCAAGCAGCGATAAAGTGGCCAAAGCCAAAAACACCTCAAATCATGAACACAGCCTGCAATGTGCGTGAAATCTTGCAAGCACATTCCCAATAGGTCAAGGAACAGATACCACCCTTCTCACATTGGCCTGTTATAGCGCCACCAGCGGGTCAACTTTTGCATAACAATTTTTTGGAACAAAATGGACCAATCTTTGACGTCAGTAACGTCAAAGTGAGCACTGCCTGCGATCTTGACATTTTGTGATTTTATAGCCATTGTTTTCTGGCTTGAAGCGAGCCCACAATTGTTTCGAAGGAACAATATTTGTCTAGTTTTGTTTGTTGTTATTTGAAATGACAAAACCGGCCTACCGTTGATGTCACTGGCCACAGCCTCCTTTGAGAATAGACAACATATTATAATGAGCATTAGTGAGGACCAATTATATGAAGATTTGATGTGTATGCTTATCTTCTTTGCTGGACCAACAGCTGAGGTGTGTAGATGGAGTAAGCAATAAACTCAGCTACGCTATACAGCACTTCCAGTGCATATTGTTTTGCAGAGAGCTGTCTGAGGGCTAAACACTGAAGTTTCTTTTACTCAGCCTTGGCTTAACTCTTATACTGCTTTGGACGTTCCTGTTCGCCCCAATTCTAGAGAGTGAGCCGCGCCAATACGGCCGTTTGTTCGTTTACCTTGTTGATGTCCTTAAGCTGATGAGGGGTCGCGCCACCGTGTACTGTAATCACATGGCGAGCAGTGATGGTCTTAAAAATCCATTATGCGTTAACATCAACGGAGACCAATTCTCTTCCGTGTTGATTTTCTCTGGCCCTGGGGCTTTGTGGCCAATGTGTGTTCCCAATCTATGGCAAGACGGACGGCCAAATTCACATTAATGGCATTACGCCGCCCTCTGCTGCCTGGTCTGTGAAAGTGCAGACCAGGCAGGCATGAAAGGCAAAAAAAAAAAAAAAAAAAGTCTATCAATCTACTATAACGTTGCAAAGGTAAGCCGCTTTTTGATGGCACCAGACCCAATAAATAAATAAATAATCTGGCAGTATAAGAGTTAAAGTCCAATAAAACTTTGGTAGAGGTTTGGGTTGTGTAGTTACCTTGCCATAATGCAGTGCAGTTACCTTGCCATAATGCAGTGTTGTAAAACTAAGTACATTTACAAGTACTGTACTTAAGTACAATTTTACTTGAGTTTTTCCAATTCCCAATACTTTTACTTATACTCCACTACATCTCGGATCCAAATATTGTACTTTTACTCCACTACAATTATTTGAAAGGTTTAGTCACTATACTTTGTAGATTTGGTTTATTATTACTAAACATACATTAAAGGTGATACACCATGACATTTCACTTTTCCTATTTTAAAACCTTTTTTTGGGGTCCCACTAGCACCTTCTATCCTCACAAAGTCCCATTTCAGACCGATGTGTCTTTCTCTGGTTTTGAGAAGGCGAAGGTTAAAAGTATCCCACGGGTTCTCAAAACAGGCTGTTCAGATTTGCTGCTGATTGTGACGTCATCTGCCGATTGTGACGTCATCACAAAAAAAAAAAAAAACTAAAAAATATTTTTTTTCAAAATATTAAAAAAAAAAAAAAAAAAGTTTTTTCAAAAGGATTTTGGGGGGGGGGGTGGCGCAGTTCAGGCCAAAGGTGGTACTGCAGCTGAAATGCTCTGAGAGCCATTCAAAAATGAGAGAGGCTCTCTATACACCAACACGGAGCTTTGTCATCAGCGCGTCATAGCTGGGGGCAGAGTCAAGCGTGGGGGAAATATTTAACAACCCCCATTAGTAGAATGGGGTTTTCCGTGTTTTCAAATCCGATTTTTTAATAGGGATTAAATATTGTCTGATATTATTAAGGACAGGTCGCATCATCAAAGACCATGGGTTATCTAGACTATCCGTCTGGTATTAGACACTGTTACATTTTTTTTTATGATAAATTAAACTTATCGTATCAAAAAACGAAAAGCATTAATTAATCAATGATGGTTATAGAGCACATTAAATGAATTCCAGTTGTCTACAGCCATTAACAGCTTGTTATCATGCAAGGATTTACACACTGACACGCAATCCTATCCTAAATAGTTTCAAACCTGCAGAAAATACTTTTAAACTGGCGTCGATCCTGCCATATATTCAAAGATCAGGTCTCTATCCTACTTGAACTCACTACGATGTGTTCTATAAACAACATTGACGACTTAACGACTGTTGTTTTTTGATATTAGAGTAAGTTTAATTGATCATATATTGTAATTGTGTCTCTACCAGGTGATTAAAGACATAATGTAAACAGGTTTTGTAGCATAGAGGGAAGAGGGGGACCACGGGTGCTTATATTGTGCAACTCTGACACATGCACGGGGATAATCTGAGTCTGATTATAAACCACTTAATTACATTGATTCCTTACTGCAAATGCCTGGACAAAAAACTATCTGCAATAGCATCGGGATTAATTGTTGTCCTTATAGGACTGGTCGGATCAATGCCATGGTTATCTGACTGATTTAATCACCTGGTAAGAGACACACTTTCACATTTTCACGAACATGATCAATTACACTAATCACAATATCAAAAAACAAAGGCCATTAATTCAGCAATGATGTTCATGGAACACGTACGGGAAGGACACAGGAGGAGGATGCCATTGTAAGTGTATTAGGCAATGGGAATGGATTTTTGTAACACAGGGAGTAGAGTAGATGGAGAGAAAAACAGATCTCCGATCTCATCTCATGGTTGTGTAACTTGGATAGCCTACAGAAACGACAGATCTCCATCTCAGTCAGTGCTTGTGTAATTTGCGGGGAATATCTGACTCTGATTACAAACCACTTGAACTCCGACTTCTATATCCTATATGCCAGGGAGAAGATAACCGGGGTCCAACCTATGTGCGAGCTTGTTGATTTTTGGCACGGCATAGATTGGCAAAAATAGATTTGGTGTAGTAGACTGAATATGTGGTCAACGTATAAAGAGTAAAATTGGGTCCCGTTTTATTCCAGAGGTTTTGATGAGGCAGGAGTAGTAGTTTAGACGAGGTGGCGAGGTACAGTAGCTCCGTGCTGCACAGCGGTGCGTTCAATCAATCAATCAGTCATCCATAATAGGCTTGTTATCTTAATAATAATGAACTTTACGACGGCGAGTGAACGATTGCGTTCCAGAAGTCCTTCTGATGGATTTTTCTTGGCTGTCGAGTGTTTTATCGTCCAAAAAAATCGCTCTGAACGTGATTAAAACGATAGTGTACTGTTTACGCTGTATTAACTCAATGGGGAAAGGCGGTTTGTTTTCCCCCACGCTCAAAGCGGATGTGACGTTTATGGGCGTTCCTTTCTAGCTCCGTGTTGGTGTATTCAGGAGTGGTAATTTAGCCTCAAACCTTTTGAAAAACGTTTTTGGGACATAAACAATATGACATAAATACTTTTTAAATGCATGGTGTATCACCTTTAACCACCTTTAGGCAATTTAAAAAGAGCCGATTACAATTATTTGTACACGTTTGAAAACTTGAAATGGGACATTCTGCATAATGAGTACTTTTACTTTTTGTACTTTAATAGTTTTGATACCAATACTTTTGTACTTTTAATCAAGTACATTTTACCGGACACAATTTCCTTACTTTCAATTGTTACAGAGTATTTCTACATTGCAGTATTGATACTTTTACTTAATTAAGCATTTTGAGTAGCCTACTGTATCCACCATTGCCATAATGTAACTCCAAATAGGGGTGAATGGCAAATATATCTTCAATATTGCTCCCTTAATTGTGGGCTCGCAATATATCTTCAATATTGCTCCCTTAATTGTGGGCTCGCCTGAAAGGCGAGACCAGTATGTTATCTTCATTATTGATAGAGTGAGTTCCGTCGCGTGAGTTCCATCGCAGACAGTACAAAGACAGGGCCCTTAGCCAATGACCTTAGCCAATGAGGTGCGGAAAATCTGGGAGTGGTGTTAGCTGGAGTATTGGTTGAGATTCACATGACAGTTAGCACACTGCAGAATATAGTAGTAGGAATATATAGTACGATCGAGCCCACACTGTTTCGTAGGAACAGTATCTCCAATGATACTTGATAACTTCTGTTTTCTGACAAATTAAACATTGTATATTGATATTTTTGTCATAGATATGTAGTGGGTTGAGCATTTTATTATGTCATGTGACTCTCCTAATTAACCAATACTATTCAGGACAGCTGAGAGTCACCTGTCTGCTGGCTGTATAAAGGGGAGCCACACCCAGCCATCATCAGTGTGGCTGGCTGGTTTGTTTGTTGTGTTTGCCTGGTGGCGTGTTGGGTTGTAGGTGCAAGATGTCATTGATGGTATGCAGTGTGCAAGGTCTTGACCAGTGTTTTTGTAAATGTAAAGTTATGAGCAAAATCTGAATGTTCCTTAATCTTGCAGGCATCCGACAGTGGGAATCCCACCATGGGCTAGCCGCTAGGCTGATTTCCCCCATCTGTCTCCTTCACAGCTTCACATCATTGTATGTGGAACTGCTGTTTTTTATAGCTCCAAGCTCCTGTTTCAGTTGTATGCTGCCCGTGGACCAGTTGGGAGCGCTGATTGCGTGGCCTCCCACGCCATAGCCTCATATGCTCGCATGTGGTGCTTTTCAGCTCCAATTGGTTCAGTGCAGTGCGGCTTCATGGGATAGTGGAGTGCTGGGCTTTTCTCAATCTGAGGTAAAGGGCTGCCTATGATGTATTTGTGGTATTGTTTTATTGTTTTAATTTGTTTTGTTATTAATAGCCTTTGTGTAAACCAGCTGTTTAGTTCATATACTGTACTATAGCTTAATAAGGATTTAGGAGATATTTGGCTCCGGCCATGCTGGTGGGACAGGCAGGCCAGAGTTAGTCCACAGGTGGTTGGTCACAGGTGGTAGGCTACATTTGGGGTTTTAGTGCTATAGTGCATGATATCTGTTTGCTGCATGCTTATTCCTATTTTATTGCGAGTGTTAATAGTATTTTCTTGTCTTTGCAGAGTGACTGAAGTGTGTGTGCTTTAGACCTTTCCCCTCTCTCCCATCACTCCTTGCCAACCTCCTGTGTGTAGGACACCTCGGCACACCTGCCTACCAATACAATATTGTGAGCTATCTTAACCCTTGGTGATATTGAAAGTATTTAGGTAATAAAGTTTTAAATATAGTCTTTTGTAATTGAGAAATAAATATATTTCTGCTCTCCATCTTTGCAGTTTGACAGTATACTTTGAATACTTGAATTACAAATAAAACAAATGTTCTCTTTTTAAACTGGAACCACACATCTCAGCTCCCATTTCATTATTATCAAACCTGTTGCTGGGTATTCAATAATGTACATTGATTGATTGAAGAATTTTTGTTTAAGGTATTCTCTGGGTGAAATTGCATTGGTTAGACTGGTTGCCTGTTTCCGGGCCTAAGTGCCCTGGTCACAGATAGATATGTCGTTACCACTTTTGTAGAAGGTTGCATAGAGCATGTCTGGGGGGAGGAGGGAGGGGTGGAGCATAGTATGCTAGATTGTGATTGGTGGAGAGATGGTTCTATTGTTGTCTATGGCCAATCATTCAGAGCAGTTAATGTTTTCACCCCAGACTCTCTAGTATAAGAGGAGTTGGTCTGTGTCATTTCTCCACAAGTCTTCCAGGATATCAATCATTTCTGATCAGATCTGACTGTGGACTCCAGACTTCAGGATAAGATGAACTCTCTCAAACTCAACTCAGCTGAACAGGAGGAAAACAAAGAACTTGGTATGTTACTTACTCTACCTCCCTTTACCCTGTTGGGTTTCCTCTATATTTATTTAATTCACAATCTCACATGTTGTTTCATCGTAGCTTTCATGCGCCACAGTTCATCAACAAATAATGCAAATTATTTAAGTATTACTTTGTTTGTTGTTAAAATATTGTGCTATTTTATCGTGAACATTAGTGAGGAATACTTTTATGAAGATGTGTTGAAGTTATCCTTTAACAACTTAACAACATGATTTACTGTCTACCTCTCAACAATCCTTGTCCTTGTTTCCATAGTGTTGCATCATCATCCCGGCCTCCCTGTCCTACCAGAGGTGAATGAAAAAAGAAGGTTGGCTAAGCAAAAACAACACTCCTGTGATCAGTGTGGGAAACACTTCCCGAGCATCTCCAAGCTTAAAATACACCAGAGAATTCACACAGGAGAGAAACCATATGGATGTGATGAGTGTGGACAACACTTCTCTATATCGTCCAGCCTTAAAAACCACCAGAGAATTCACACAGGAGAGAAACCATATGGATGTGATCATTGTGGACAACACTTCTCTAGATTGGACAGCCTTAAAAGCCACCAGAGGATTCACACTGGAGAGAAAACCTATGGCTGTGATCAGTGTGGACAACACTTCTCTAGATTGGACAGCCTTAAAATCCACCAGAGAATCCACACTGGAGAAAAACCATATGGCTGTGATCAGTGTGGACAACATTTCTCTGACTTGTCCGGTCTTAAAAGCCACCAGAGAATTCACACTGGAGAAAAACCCTATGGGTGTGATCAGTGTGGACAACACTTCTCACACTTGTCCAGCCTTAAAAGCCACCAGAGAATTCACACAAGAGAAAACCCCTATGGCTGTGACCAGTCTGGACAACACTTCTCTACCTTGTCCACCCTTAAAACCCACCAGAAAATTCACACCGGAGATAAACCATATGGGTGTGATCAATGTGGACAACAATTCTCTCATAGGTCCCATCTTAAAAGCCACCAGAGAATTCACACTGGAGAGAAACCCTATGGCTGTGATCAATGTGGACAACACTTCTCTAAAATGTTCAACCTTAAAAGACACCAGAGGATTCATACTGGGGAGAAACCCTATGGATGTGATCAGTGTGGACAACACTTCTATGAAAAGAAAGACCTTAAAAGCCACCAACACATTCACACAGAGAGAGACCATATGGATGTGTGATCAATTTGGACAATACCTATTTCTCTAAAATGAAGGGCCTTAAAAGCCACCAGAAAATCAACACATGGGAGAAACCCTTTCATTGTTCTGAAGGATTAGGGATTCCTCGGGTGACCTTAATGACTCTAATCATGAGTAGTGTTTAAGTTAGGGAGGTATGATATTTTTTGGTTATTTTTAGGGATGTCCGATATTGACTTGACTTCTCTGGTGGATTTGTTTTTTACCGATAACCGATATTGTCCACTCTTATTTATTTATTTTTTTTACATGAAAACAGAAAATCACATCAAAATAATGATATATTGGTTAATTAGATTGATTGAACTACAGCTCATAGATCTGAAGTCAAGTTAAAAGAGAGAAATCTCCATTTTGTCACACATCCAGAGATACCAATTATTCTGTTCTCCAGCAAAGCCATCATGCTTTGTGTTGTTTAGCATTTCTGATGGGCTGTTCTTTGGATAGTAATTGTTATGCTAATATCGGCAGATAATATAGGACATCCCTATTTTGGTAGGAAAGATTTGTTTTTGGTAAATTTTATTTTGATTTGTTACTTCAGTCACCCTTTAGTTATCTTCAGTTGCCTTTATCTCTATATTTTTTGGTATATTTTTGTTAATTCCATGTTCTACTAATCACATTAATTTGTCATTACTATTTTGTAAATAAAGCCTCAATTTAATGTGCATTCATAACCCTTGGTTTGTGTGGCTACTTGGGAGTTGGAGAGTTATTTCATGTTGTGTCTCAAGACCCCTAGACTGGGGCGTAACAGTGTGTAATTCCTTTATTGCTTTGTTACATGTAAATAATGGTTGGTACACACAAATAAAGACTAACATTCAAAGTCAGTTTTTTGGAGCTTCTTTATAATGGAGTACGGTGGTAAGTTCTGTCAACCACAGGAAATACCATTTTGAATGCAATAACACACCATATTGTCCTTTGTGGTATACAAATATATTGGTGTGTCCAAAAATGGTAGTTACTGCACTGGCTTTATAGAGCAGAATAAGCGTTTAATTACATCACATTTACTGTTAATATTTTACTTTCCAAAGTAAATGTGCAGTGGTCTCCCATTACCTATTTGAGATATCAAAGTGCATAAAGTGAAATGCCAAATAAATTGTACATCTTCACGTGAGCTATTGATGGATTCCACAGAAGTTGTTCTATTCACCTATGACGGAGTGTCAACGACTGGTTTCTGCTACTCATACCTGGTTTGGTGTGGTGTTCTATCATGTGGTGCTTAAAGGACAACTTGGGTTTTTTTTTTTACAACAAGGGTTCATATTTTAGATAGTTATTATTGAAAAGAAAATATGAAAGTAAAAATGTTTTCATTTGCTTTTTTCTATCATTTTAGTGATTTTAACGATTTTGATATGATGGGGGCATGCATGCAAGTGGCTAAATATGTCTTTTTAGACACAATAAGCCCATTCCCAAAATGAACCGCAATCTTTCATGGGCAGATGTGACTTATGGGGGCTGGTGTAAATAGTAACAAAGGAAAATTGACAGCTTATTGTGTCTATAAAGACATATTTAGCCACTTGTACGCATGCCCCCACCCACTGAAATCAAAACACTAAAATCCCTAAAACAATAGAAAACAGTAAATGAAAACCTTTTAACACTCAGCTCATAGATCTGAAGTCAAGTTAAAAGAGAGAAATCTCCATTTTGTCACACATCCAGAGATACCAATTATTCTGTTCTCCAGCAAAGCCATCTATCCCATCATGCTTTGTGTTGTTTAGCATTTCTGATGGGCTGTTCTTTGGATATTAATTGTTATGCTAATATCGGCAGATAATATAGGACATCCCTATTTTGGTAGGAAAGATTTTTTTTTGGTAAATTTTCTTTTGATTTGTTACTTCAGTCACCCTTTAGTTATCTTCAGTTGCCTTTATCTCTATATCTTTTGGTATATTTTTGTTAATTCCATGTTCTACTAATCACATTAATTTGTCATTACTATTTTGTAAATAAAGCCTCAATTTAATGTGCATTCATAACCCTTGGTTTGTGTGGCTACTTGGGAGTTGGAGAGTTATTTCATGTTGTGTCTCAAGACCCCTAGACTGGGGCGTAACAGTGTGTAATTCCTTTATTGCTTTGTTACATGTAAATAATGGTTGGTACACACAAATAAAGACTAACATTCAAAGTCAGTTTTTTGGAGCTTCTTTATAATGGAGTACGGTGGTAAGTTCTGTCAACCACAGGAAATACCATTTTGAATGCAATAACACACCATATTGTCCTTTGTGGTATTGGTGTGTCCAAAAATGGTAGTTACTGCACTGGCTTTATAGAGCAGAATAAGCGTTTAATTACATCACATTTACTGTTAATATTTTACTTTCCAAAGTAAATGTGCAGTGGTCTCCCATTACCTATTTGTGATATCAAAGTACATAAAGTGAAATGCCAAATAAATTGTACATCTTCACGTGAGCTATTGATGGATTCCACAGAAGTTGTTCTATTCACCTATGACGGAGTGTCAACGACTGGTTTCTGCTACTCATACCTGGTTTGGTGTGGTGTTCTATCATGTGGTGCTTAAAGGACAACTTGGGTTTTTTTTTTACAACAAGGGTTCATATTTTAGATAGTTATTATTGAAAAGAAAATATGAAAGTAAAAATGTTTTCATTTGCTTTTTTCTATCATTTTAGTGATTTTAACGATTTTGATATGATGGAGGCATGCATGCAAGTGGCTAAATATGTCTTTTTAGACACAATAAGCCCATTCCCAAAATGAACCGCAATCTTTCATGGGCAGATGTGACTTATGGGGGCTGGTGTAAATAGTAACAAAGGAAAATTGACGGCTTATTGTGTCTATAAAGACATATTTAGCCACTTGTACGCATGCCCCCACCCACTGAAATCAAAACACTAAAATCCCTAAAACAATAGAAAACAGTAAATGAAAACATTTTAACACTCAGCTCATAGATCTGAAGTCAAGTTAAAAGAGAGAAATCTCCATTTTGTCACACATCCAGAGATACCAATTATTCTGTTCTCCAGCAAAGCCATCTATCCCATCATGCTTTGTGTTGTTTAGCATTTCTGATGGGCTGTTCTTTGGATATTAATTGTTATGCTAATATCGGCAGATAATATAGGACATCCCTATTTTGGTAGGAAAGATTTTTTTTTGGTAAATTTTCTTTTGATTTGTTACTTCAGTCACCCTTTAGTTATCTTCAGTTGCCTTTATCTCTATATCTTTTGGTATATTTTTGTTAATTCCATGTTCTACTAATCACATTAATTTGTCATTACTATTTTGTAAATAAAGCCTCAATTTAATGTGCATTCATAACCCTTGGTTTGTGTGGCTACTTGGGAGTTGGAGAGTTATTTCATGTTGTGTCTCAAGACCCCTAGACTGGGGCGTAACAGTGTGTAATTCCTTTATTGCTTTGTTACATGTAAATGGTTGGTACACACAAATAAAGACTAACATTCAAAGTCATTTTTTTGGAGCTTCTTTATAATGGAGTACGGTGGTAAGTTCTGTCAACCACAGGAAATACCATTTTGAATGCAATAACACACCACATTGTCCTTTGTGGTATACAAATATATTGGTGTGTCCAAAAATGGTAGTTACTGCACTGGCTTTATAGAGCAGAATAAGCGTTTAATTACATCACCTTTACTGTTAATATTTTACTTTCCAAAGTAAATGTGCAGTGGTCTCCCATTACCTATTTGAGATATCAAAGTGCATAAAGTGAAATGCCAAATAAATTGTACATCTTCACGTGAGCTATTGATGGATTCCACAGAAGTTGTTCTATTCACCTATGACGGAGTGTCAACGACTGGTTTCTGCTACTCATACCTGGTTTGGTGTGGTGTTCTATCATGTGGTGCTTAAAGGACAACTTGGGTTTTTTTTTACAACAAGGGTTCATATTTTAGATAGTTATTATTGAAAAGAAAATATGAAAGTAAAAATGTTTTCATTTGCTTTTTTCTATCGTTTTAGTGATTTTAACGATTTTGATATGATGGGGGCATGCATGCAAGTGGCTAAATATGTCTTTTTAGACACAATAAGCCCATTCCCAAAATGAACCGCAATCTTTCATGGGCAGATGTGACTTATGGGGGCTGGTGTAAATAGTAACAAAGAAATTGACGGCTTATTGTGTCTATAAAGACATATTTAGCCACTTGTACGCATGCCCCCACCCACTGAAATCAAAACACTAAAATCCCTAAAACAATAGAAAACAGTAAATGAAAACATTTTAACACTCAGCTGTCCTTTAAACTGCAGTCGAAAATGTCTCTAGTGTTCTGTAGATTATACTTTTGTTCATGTTAGATAAGAACAAGACCCCTAACATTTAGCTGCGAAATAAACTCCTCTCAACATACATGTTTCCTTCTCAATAGTATTCTCTCCATGTCATTTAACATGTAGCTTTGCTGTAGATAACACTTAGATTATTGTTAGTTTTGTCCAAATTGTTTATTCATTGTATTACTGAAAGTGTACTAGTTATTTTAGTGTTACTCACAGACATAAATAACTGTATTTAGTCATATGGTTCTATTTTTCTGAAGGGTTAGGGATTCCTTAATGCCTTAAAACCTTAATGACTCCAATAATGAACTAGAAAAGCTGTTCTGTAGACATTCTAACACGTTGGATAATGTGTCCAATATATCCTACTATGTGTCTTTTTTTAGCATGTGTCCTTCACCACACCAGGTTGTATTGGTCTGAAGGAATTTGGAGCAATCATGTGCAAATGAAGTTTCTATAGGAACTTAAATGGCCTTGAATGTGTCTTAATGGCTCTGCTTGAATAAAACACGATGATAGATGTTATGTAATTGTCAGAACAATATGCAGAATGAATAGCAGGAATCATTACAAATTCAAAGATAATTTGCTAAGTGTCCCCCCATTACCTTTGTATAGCTTTCTAAGTAGTACGTTGAAATTGTACATCTTAACCTGCAGTCAAGTTAGCCTAATGCAATAACACACTTTGTAATGTCGGCAATACATGTCATAGCCGGGCAGATAACAGAAATAATCGTTCACTTGCGGATACAAGCACCAGAATTGGCACACATACTCCTTAGGGATTGCTCTTTTCATAAAACCATCTGGCCAAATCAAATTTCAAGATGGCGGCCATTTTTCAAGATGGCCGCCATAAAATACCATAGACCTGTCCTATTTGAATGATCTTGGTGTCAAATCATACATTTTTCACTATGTAGAATCCAAATTTGGACCCATGGACTTACTCACTGGCTTCCTTGTACCATATATCAGTCCCGGAATCCTAATATTCTGCTAAATTAGAGGTTTGTGTTATGTCTGACTCGGATAAAATGGGTGGTAGTGTATATCTTAGTATTGTTAGAGGTTTATAGTGTGTATGTGTGTGTGTGTATGTGTGTGTGTGTGTGTGTGTGTGTGTGTGTGTGTGTGTGTGTGTGTGTGTGTGTGGGGGGGGGGGGGGTAATGTAGTAATGTAGTAACTCAACAGAGCGGATTTCAATGCACAGCGGCTGACGCGGCTAAAATGCATGGTAGATATAATAGCGCCGTGGGATCACTCTTTGTCTAGTCTCTATTCTTCGACCTTTTCGACTTGGGTAACCCTGCCAGGAGTACAGGAGTACAAGACTCCTGCCGACATAGCTCTGGGGTCATGGAGACACGCAAACTGCCTCACCACGATAAGGTGATGATCCCGTCGAGGCAGGAGGTAGTTTTTTTTTTTGTCTTTTTTTTTTTTTTTCTAGGGCCTAGGCAGTATAGTACAATAGTATAGTAGGCCTAGACTACAACGCTTCTAAACCTCGCACCTGCAGCTGCACAGTGCCGTGCAGGTCAGACCAAAGTGGTAGCATTTGCATCGACTGCAGCATTCCAACTTGCATCCACACTTGGTCAGCTGCTGGCAACTCTCTGCAATGGGTGGGAGCTCAGTCCAATCAATCTGCCACAGATCTCCTTTCTTGGTCCAGCCCCAGTTGTCAGGAGTCTGCATTTCTGGTTGACATACTGTTGACTGACTCCAGATGCAGGCCGCTTGATAGGAAGCGCGCTTCACATGTTGCTTCAGTGCTGCTTGCGTTGGAGGAATGGCTTCGTATGGCCTCTGCTTCCGAGCAAACAAGTCCAACCTCGCATCATTGACACCTTCAGCTGTGCTGGATCGGTCGTATATCATGACCACAAACTTCTCCAAGGTTTTCAGGTCTTCATCATCCACTACCAGGTGGGTAATGGCTGAGTTTGCTGAAGACACCAGAAGCCTCATCACAAACATTCCAGGTTTTCCACGCAGACTTCTTCCCCTTTACGCGGAATGCTGAAACAACATCGCAGCCAGTGAAGGCATGGAAGAAGAGCATCCCTTTGCTCTTTTCTGCAAGAGTGCAACACAGGTCATGAACAGAATCCACTTTAAGTTCTGTCTTTGGCCAAAGGCAACCCACTGCCCAGCCCTGAGGCTCATAGGGCAGGAGTCTATGTCCTGTTTCTGTGAGGCTGCTTGATGTACATTAAGTACCCCTAGTGGACATGATAATAATTTGTCACAGGGACATACCCCAATCCAGCCTTTGATGCTGAGGTCATAGATTCAAGATGTATGACAAGGTCCATATATGGAGTTCCCTGATGTCTTCAATATTAAGCCCATATCTAACAGGACTTCATATGGGAATGTCCATATATGGAGGCCACATTGGCCACATACCACACTAACAGAATCCATATATGGCCAAGACAGATGGCCAAGACAGCCCATATCTGTGTGACTGGTTCTACAGACAGGGATCTCCATGTATGGGCATAAAAGGGTATGTTGTCAGTTGTCATGGACATCATAGTACTTTCACATAACAAATAACTTAGTAAGCATGTTTGGGCTCTCACAGCATATCTCCATATACAGTACATGGACCTCCATATATGGGTACCAGGGGGTCTCCATATATGGGTAAACAGCCGTTTGGATGGCCCCCTGTAGTAACGCTGAGGACACCTGGGGGTCCCGGACCCTGTGGAAGACCCCTGGTATTAGCTACAGAGCCCAGGTACAGGTACAAAAGCTTTTATGCTTCAAGTATGATCTAATTGTTCTGGAGCAGGAGCAGAGCGCTCAGGGGTCATTCCGGGGGTCCCAGGTGAGGAGAGACCCCCACCAAAAGTCATAAAGGTTATTCTGGCTGCTTCAAAAGTGCAATATATGAACTTAGAATGTTTTAAAACCTTCAAAACAACTCTAATATTATGAGAATTGGACATTAACTGGCTGACATACTGTTCTGCGAGGTCCTAACATAGATGACCCCCCAGAAAGGGGGCTGGGGTCAGGAAAATCTGACACCCATCATTTTCTGACAGTTTGGTCCCTATAAAAGCCAAAGCAGTAAAAAAAATACATTTTAGCAAAGAAATCCTTAGAAGTACACTTCTTATCACACTAGGTAGTAACTCCGAGGACCCCCAGGGGTCCTGAAGCCCCTGTGGAAGACCCCAGGTATTTGTTACTACTTTTTTTTGTTTTCAGAAAAAAAGTTTATGCTTCAATTATGATCTAATATGACATTGTTCTGGAGCAGGAGCAGAGCGAGTACTGAGAAAGGCTCAGGGGTCCATCTGGGGGGTCCCAGGTGAGGAAAGACCCCAACCAAAAGTCAGAAAGCTTATTCTGGCTGCTTCAAAAGTGTAATAAATGAACTCAGAATGTTTTAAAACCTACAAAACAACTCTAATATGGCGTACTGTTCTGGCATGCAGGTCCCAAACTAGATGACCCCCAGAAAGGGGGTGGGGGTCCGGAAAAGTTGACACCCATCATTTTCTCATAGTTTGGACTCTATAGAACCAGGATCTGCAAAAAGATCAATTTTAGCACAAAAATCCTACGGGAGCTGTTTTTTGGACGCATCGCACCACACTATTAGCAGAATATTAAGATTCCGGGACTGATATATGTTACAAGGAAGCCATTGAGTAAGTCCATGGGTCCAAATTTGGATTCTACATAGTGATAAATGTATGATTTGACACAAAAATTATTCAAATAGGACAAGTCTATGGGATTTTATTGCGGAATGCAAGATTACTGTATATTCAATGGCGGCCATCATGAAAATTGGCCGCCATCTTGATTTTTTTTTTGGCCAGATGGTTTTCTGAAAAGAGCAATGCCTAAGGAGTATGTGTGCCAATTTTGGTGCTTGTATCCGCAAGTGAACGATTCACCTGTAATATGCACTTTATCTGCCTCGCTATCACAGTCTCGCTAACACTTCCATGGTATATTGACTGGGGCCCCCAGTTCAATGCATTGTTAGCTTGTAGATCTGCTATATTGTATATATATATTGTAGATCTGACTATTATGACATGCCCACAATAGAAAAGCAGAGTTACAATGGCCACTTGTAGGCCTATTAAAGATATCTCAATTTAGTTTTGACTACAGGAGGAATAGAACTTTAAGAATAGATAACTTGAAATACAGTTTCTAATAGGCCTAGTAAGAATGTGATTGTTGATTTCTGTAATTGCCATTCGGACCAGCAGAAATGCTATTATTATGATTGCCTACCTAAAAGTATCATTGTAGATTAACAATGAACCTCAAATGCCCAATACATATGCATGAATGGCAATGTCATTTGTCCTAGTAAAAATGAAATCATCATTGTGACTATACTATATAGTAAAAATTGAATTGATAGTGTACTAGATATCTTAGTGTTACTCACAGACATAAATAACTGCATATTTAGTCATATGGTTCTATTGTTCTGAAGGGTTAGGGATTCCTTATGCCTTACAACCTTAATGACTCCAATAATGAACTAGAAAAGCTGTTCCTGTAGTATACTGTAGAAACCCCTCAGTTGGACTTTCAGGCAGCTTGTGTACAATTAAGACACATTCAAGGCTGCGTTGATCACATTCCATTTAAAATGACTGTGATGTAGGCCTAGCACATATTCTGAAAACAATTAGTTGTACATTTTATTATTTATTTATTTATTGTGTTGCCTGTGTTCTTGACCACACCAGGTTGTTATTGTTCTGAAGGAATTCAGAGCAATCATGTACACATGAAGTTTCTATGGAAGTTTCTAGGAACTTGAATGGCCATGAATGTGTTTTAATGGCTCTGCCTGAATAACAACATGAAAGCTCAGAGACTCTCTTTCACACATGCGGACATTGGTAGAGTTGTTTAACATGTAAATGACAGTGTAACATGTAAATGACTTGTATAGGTTTCCAAGTGCATGTACAGATTTTCCATTTTCCACGTAACAGAGATAAATTAAAACATGCATCTCAACTAGAAGTTATTTCACCTTTAATGATAAAATGCTTAAAAAACAAAGGTTTAAGTAGATTAGACTTTCACTGTGAGACTTGACCTGGACCTGGTCTCCTCTCCACCACAAGGGTTAATAAGGAGAACATTTACATCACTTCTTCTTTAGGATTAGAGATTCCTGCTTTGAGCCTGACAGTGTCTGTTCTTTTGGATTTCTATTGACTCCTGCTTTAACATTTTTATATTGATAGGCTATTATGTGCTTCTAAATTACTCAGATTGTTGAATCATGTTGACACTGTAAATGTATTCACATAATTGATTGTATATGTCCTATACACTTTGGAATGCAATAACACTTTGTAATGTCCTTTGTGAAACACAAATACATTGGTGTGTCCAAAAACCTACACTGCTTGTTTGCTTTGTAGGGCAGAATAGGCTTTCATTACCCGTTCAACTTTATGGTTTATGTTTTAAAGTTCTAAATGTTCTAAAGTCAGGTACTTGATAACTTCTGTGTTCCGTAGAGCCTTATATTGTCGACCTTACCAACTGATACTATTATTTGGAAAATTAAACATAGTATTTAATATATTCTTTATGTTTGTCATAGATAGATAGATAAATGTTGTTACCACTTTTGTAGGAGGTTGCACAGAGCATGTCTGGGGGGAGGAGGAAGGGGTGGAGCACAGTATGCTAGATTGTGATTGGTGGAGAGATGACTCTATTGTTGTCTTTGGCCAATCATTCAGAGCAGTTAGTGTTTCACCCCAGACTCTCTAGTATAAGAAGAGTTGGTCTGTGTCATTTCTCCACAAGTCTTCCAGGATATCAATCATTTCTGATCAAATCTGACTGTGGACTCCAGACTTCAGGATAAGATGAACTCTCTCAAACTCAACTCTGCTGAACAGGAGGAAAACAAAGAACTTGGTATGTTACTTATTCTACCTCCCTTTACCCTGTTGGGTTTCCTCTGTATTTATTTAATTCACAATCTCACATGTTGTTTCATTGTAGCTTTGATGTCAATTAGATGGGAATTTAGAGGGAATTTATTTCATGCACCACAGTTCATCAACAAATAATGCAAATTATTTAAGTATAACTTTTTTTGTTGTTAAAATATTGTGCTATTTTATCGTGAACATTAGTGAGGACTAATTTTATGAAGATGTATCCTTTAACAACTTAACAACATGATTTACTGTCTACCTCTCAACAATCTTTGTCTTTGTTTCCAATCTAGTGTTGCATCATCATCCCGGCCTCCCTGTCCTACCAGAGGTGAATGAAAAAAGAAGGTTGGCTAAGCAAAAACAACACTCATGTGATCAGTGTGGGAAACACTTCCTGAGCATCTCCAACCTTAAAATACACCAGAGAATTCACACAGGAGAGAAACCATATGGATGTGATGATTGTGGACAACACTTCTCTACATCGTCCAGCCTTAAAAAACACCAGAGAATTCACACTGGAGAGAAACCATATGGATGTGATGAGTGTGGACAACACTTCTCTATATCGTCCAGCCTTAAAAAACACCAGAGAATTCACACTGGAGAGAAACCATATGGATGTGATGAGTGTGGACAACACTTCTCTATATCGTCCAGCCTTAAAAAACACCAGAGAATTCACACTGGAGAGAAACCATATGGATGTGATGAGTGTGGACAACACTTCTCTATATCGTCCAGCCTTAAAAAACACCAGAGAATTCACACTGAAGAGAAACCATATGAATGTGATCAGTGTGGACAACACTTCTCTCAAATTTCCAACCTTAAAATCCACCAGAGAATTCATACTGGAGAGAAACCCTATGAATGTGATCAGTGTGGACAACACTTCTCTCAAATTTCCCACCTTAAAAGCCACCAGAGAATTCATACTGGAGAGAAACCCTATGAATGTGATCAGTGTGGACAACACTTCTCTCAAATATCCCACCTTAAAAGTCACCAGAAAGTTCACACTGGAGAGAAACCATATGGATGTGATCATTGTGGACAACATTTCTCTCGTATGTCCACCCTCAAAATACATCAGAGAATTCACACTGGAGAGAAACCCTATGGATGTGATCATTGTGGACAACACTTCTCTAGATTGGACATACTTAAAACCCACCAGAGAATCCACACTGGAGAGAAACCATATGGCTGTGATCAGTGTGGACGACATTTCTCTGACTTGTCCGGTCTTAAAAGCCACCAGAGAATTCACACATGAGAAAACCCTATGGCTGTGACCAGTCTGGACAACACTTCTTTACCTTGTCCACCCTTAAAATCCACCAGAGAATTCACACTGGAGAGAAACACTATGTGATCAGTGTGGACAACTTTTCTGTGAAAAGAAAGACCTTAAACGCCACCAACGCATTCACACAGAGAGAGACCATATGGATGTGTGATCAATTTGGACAATACTTCTTTCTCTAAAATGAAGGGCCTTAAAAGCCACCAGAAACTCAACGCATGGGAGAAACCCTTTCATTGTTCTGAAGGATTAGGGATTCCTTTATGTTCTCGGGTGACTTGGCATATCAACCTTAATGCCTCTAATCATGAGTATTGTTTAAGTTAAGGAGGTATTATATTGTTTGGTTATTTTTAGGGATGTCCGATATTGACTTTACTTCTCTGGTGGATTTGTTTTTTACCGATAACCGATATTGTCCAACTCTTAATTTTTTTTTCATATGAAAACAGAAAATCAGATCAAAGTAATTATATATTGGTTAATTTGATTGATTGAACTACAGCTCATAGATCTGAAGTCAAGTTAAAAGAGAGAAATCTCCATTTTGTCACACATCCAGAGATACCAATTATTCTGTTCTCCAGCAAAGCCATCTATCCCATCATGCTTTGTGTTGTTTAGCATTTCTGATGGGCTGTTCTTTGGATATTAATTGTTATGCTAATATCGGCAGATAATATAGGACATCCCTATTTTGGTAGGAAAGATTTTTTTTTGGTAAATTTTCTTTTGATTTGTTACTTCAGTCACCCTTTAGTTATCTTCAGTTGCCTTTATCTCTATATCTTTTGGTATATTTTTATTAATTCCATGTTCTACTAATCACATTAATTTGTCATTACTATTTTGTAAATAAAGCCTCAATTTAATGTGCATTCATAACCCTTGGTTTGTGTGGCTACTTGGGAGTTGGAGAGTTATTTCATGTTGTGTCTCAAGACCCCTAGACTGGGGCGTAACAGTGTGTAATTCCTTTATTGCTTTGTTACATGTAAATGGTTGGTACACACAAATAAAGACTAACATTCAAAGTCAGTTTTTTGGAGCTTCTTTATAATGGAGTACGGTGGTAAGTTCTGTCAACCACAGGAAATACCATTTTGAATGCAATAACACACCATATTGTCCTTTGTGGTATACAAATATATTGGTGTGTCCAAAAATGGTAGTTACTGCACTGGCTTTATAGAGCAGAATAAGCGTTTAATTACATCACCTTTACTGTTAATATTTTACTTTCCAAAGTAAATGTGCAGTGGTCTCCCATTACCTATTTGAGATATCAAAGTGCATAAAGTGAAATGCCAAATAAATTGTACATCTTCACGTGAGCTATTGATGGATTCCACAGAAGTTGTTCTATTCACCTATGACGGAGTGTCAACGACTGGTTTCTGCTACTCATACCTGGTTTGGTGTGGTGTTCTATCATGTGGTGCTTAAAGGACAACTTGGTTTTTTTTTTACAACAAGGGTTCATATTTTAGATAGTTATTATTGAAAAGAAAATATGAAAGTAAAAATGTTTTCATTTGCTTTTTTCTATCGTTTTAGTGATTTTAACGATTTTGATATGATGGGGGCATGCATGCAAGTGGCTAAATATGTCTTTTTAGACACAATAAGCCCATTCCCAAAATGAACCGCAATCTTTCATGGGCAGATGTGACTTATGGGGGCTGGTGTAAATAGTAACAAAGAAATTGACGGCTTATTGTGTCTATAAAGACATATTTAGCCACTTGTACGCATGCCCCCACCCACTGAAATCAAAACACTAAAATCCCTAAAACAATAGAAAACAGTAAATGAAAACATTTTAACACTCAGCTGTCCTTTAAACTGCAGTCGAAAATGTCTCTAGTGTTCTGTAGATTATACTTTTGTTCATGTTAGATAAGAACAAGACCGCTAACATTTAGCTGCGAAATAAACTCCTCTCAACATACATGTTTCCTTCTCAATAGTATTCTCTCCATGTCATTTAACATGTAGCTTTGCTGTAGATAACACTTAGATTATTGTTAGTTTTGTCCAAATTGTTTATTCATTGTATTACTGAAAGTGTACTAGTTATTTTAGTGTTACTCACAGACATAAATAACTGTATTTAGTCATATGGTTCTATTTTTCTGAAGGGTTAGGGATTCCTTAATGCCTTAAAACCTTAATGACTCCAATAATGAACTAGAAAAGCTGTTCTGTAGACATTCTAACACGTTGGATAATGTGTCCAATATATCCTACTATGTGTCTTTTTTTACCATGTGTCCTTCACCACACCAGGTTGTATTGGTCTGAAGGAATTTGGAGCAATCATGTGCAAATGAAGTTTCTATAGGAACTTAAATGGCCTTGAATGTGTCTTAATGGCTCTGCTTGAATAAAACACGATGATAGATGTTATGTAATTGTCAGAACAATATGCAGAATGAATAGCAGGAATCATTACAAATTCAAAGATAATTTGCTAAGTGTCCCCCCATTACCTTTGTATAGCTTTCTAAGTAGTACATTGAAATTGTACATCTTAACCTGCAGTCAAGTTAGCCTAATGCAATAACACACTTTGTAATGTCGGCAATACATGTCACAGTCTCGCTAACACTTCCATGGTATATTGACTGGGGCCCCCAGTTCAATGCATTGTTAGCTTGTAGATCTGCTATATTGTATATATATATTGTAGATCCGACTATTATGACATGCCCACAATAGAAAAGCAGAGTTACAATGGCCACTTGTAGGCCTATTAAAGATATCTCAATTTAGTTTTGACTACAGGAGGAATAGAACTTTAAGAATAGATAACTTGAAATACAGTTTCTAATAGGCCTAGTAAGAATGTGATTGTTGATTTCTGTAATTGCCATTCGGACCAGCAGAAATGCTATTATTATGATTGCCTACCTAAAAGTATCATTGTAGATTAACAATGAACCTCAAATGCCCAATACATATGCATGAATGGCAATGTCATTTGTCCTAGTAAAAATGAAATCATCATTGTGACTATACTATATAGTAAAAATTGAATTGATAGTGTACTAGATATCTTAGTGTTACTCACAGACATAAATAACTGCATATTTAGTCATATGGTTCTATTGTTCTGAAGGGTTAGGGATTCCTTATGCCTTACAACCTTAATGACTCCAATAATGAACTAGAAAAGCTGTTCCTGTAGTATACTGTAGAAACCCCTCAGTTGGACTTTCAGGCAGCTTGTGTACAATTAAGACACATTCAAGGCTGCGTTGATCACATTCCATTTAAAATGACTGTGATGTAGGCCTAGCACATATTCTGAAAACAATTAGTTGTACATTTTATTATTTATTTATTTATTGTGTTGCCTGTGTTCTTGACCACACCAGGTTGTTATTGTTCTGAAGGAATTCAGAGCAATCATGTACACATGAAGTTTCTATGGAAGTTTCTAGGAACTTGAATGGCCATGAATGTGTTTTAATGGCTCTGCCTGAATAACAACATGAAAGCTCAGAGACTCTCTTTCACACATGCGGACATTGGTAGAGTTGTTTAACATGTAAATGACAGTGTAACATGTAAATGACTTGTATAGGTTTCCAAGTGCATGTACAGATTTTCCATTTTCCACGTAACAGAGATAAATTAAAACATGCATCTCAACTAGAAGTTATTTCACCTTTAATGATAAAATGCTTAAAAAACAAAGGTTTAAGTAGATTAGACTTTCACTGTGAGACTTGACCTGGACCTGGTCTCCTCTCCACCACAAGGGTTAATAAGGAGAACATTTACATCCCTTCTTCTTTAGGATTAGAGATTCCTGCTTTGAGCCTGACAGTGTCTGTTCTTTTGGATTTCTATTGACTCCTGCTTTAACATTTTTATATTGATAGGCTATTATGTGCTTCTAAATTACTCAGATTGTTGAATCATGTTGACACTGTAAATGTATTCACATAATTGATTGTATATGTCCTATACACTTTGGAATGCAATAACACTTTGTAATGTCCTTTGTGAAACACAAATACATTGGTGTGTCCAAAAACCTACACTGCTTGTTTGCTTTGTAGGGCAGAATAGGCTTTCATTACCCGTTCAACTTTATGGTTTATGTTTTAAAGTTCTAAATGTTCTAAAGTCAGGTACTTGATAACTTCTGTGTTCCGTAGAGCCTTATATTGTCGACCTTACCAACTGATACTATTATTTGGAAAATTAAACATAGTATTTAATATATTCTTTATGTTTGTCATAGATAGATAGATAAATGTTGTTACCACTTTTGTAGGAGGTTGCACAGAGCATGTCTGGGGGGAGGAGGAAGGGGTGGAGCACAGTATGCTAGATTGTGATTGGTGGAGAGATGACTCTATTGTTGTCTTTGGCCAATCATTCAGAGCAGTTAGTGTTTCACCCCAGACTCTCTAGTATAAGAAGAGTTGGTCTGTGTCATTTCTCCACAAGTCTTCCAGGATATCAATCATTTCTGATCAAATCTGACTGTGGACTCCAGACTTCAGGATAAGATGAACTCTCTCAAACTCAACTCTGCTGAACAGGAGGAAAACAAAGAACTTGGTATGTTACTTATTCTACCTCCCTTTACCCTGTTGGGTTTCCTCTGTATTTATTTAATTCACAATCTCACATGTTGTTTCATTGTAGCTTTGATGTCAATTAGATGGGAATTTAGAGGGAATTTATTTCATGCACCACAGTTCATCAACAAATAATGCAAATTATTTAAGTATAACTTTTTTTGTTGTTAAAATATTGTGCTATTTTATCGTGAACATTAGTGAGGACTAATTTTATGAAGATGTATCCTTTAACAACTTAACAACATGATTTACTGTCTACCTCTCAACAATCTTTGTCTTTGTTTCCAATCTAGTGTTGCATCATCATCCCGGCCTCCCTGTCCTACCAGAGGTGAATGAAAAAAGAAGGTTGGCTAAGCAAAAACAACACTCATGTGATCAGTGTGGGAAACACTTCCTGAGCATCTCCAACCTTAAAATACACCAGAGAATTCACACAGGAGAGAAACCATATGGATGTGATGATTGTGGACAACACTTCTCTACATCGTCCAGCCTTAAAAAACACCAGAGAATTCACACTGGAGAGAAACCATATGGATGTGATGAGTGTGGACAACACTTCTCTATATCGTCCAGCCTTAAAAAACACCAGAGAATTCACACTGGAGAGAAACCATATGGATGTGATGAGTGTGGACAACACTTCTCTATATCGTCCAGCCTTAAAAAACACCAGAGAATTCACACTGGAGAGAAACCATATGGATGTGATGAGTGTGGACAACACTTCTCTATATCGTCCAGCCTTAAAAAACACCAGAGAATTCACACTGAAGAGAAACCATATGAATGTGATCAGTGTGGACAACACTTCTCTCAAATTTCCAACCTTAAAATCCACCAGAGAATTCATACTGGAGAGAAACCCTATGAATGTGATCAGTGTGGACAACACTTCTCTCAAATTTCCCACCTTAAAAGCCACCAGAGAATTCATACTGGAGAGAAACCCTATGAATGTGATCAGTGTGGACAACACTTCTCTCAAATATCCCACCTTAAAAGTCACCAGAAAGTTCACACTGGAGAGAAACCATATGGATGTGATCATTGTGGACAACATTTCTCTCGTATGTCCACCCTCAAAATACATCAGAGAATTCACACTGGAGAGAAACCCTATGGATGTGATCATTGTGGACAACACTTCTCTAGATTGGACATACTTAAAACCCACCAGAGAATCCACACTGGAGAGAAACCATATGGCTGTGATCAGTGTGGACGACATTTCTCTGACTTGTCCGGTCTTAAAAGCCACCAGAGAATTCACACATGAGAAAACCCTATGGCTGTGACCAGTCTGGACAACACTTCTTTACCTTGTCCACCCTTAAAATCCACCAGAGAATTCACACTGGAGAGAAACACTATGTGATCAGTGTGGACAACTTTTCTGTGAAAAGAAAGACCTTAAACGCCACCAACGCATTCACACAGAGAGAGACCATATGGATGTGTGATCAATTTGGACAATACTTCTTTCTCTAAAATGAAGGGCCTTAAAAGCCACCAGAAACTCAACGCATGGGAGAAACCCTTTCATTGTTCTGAAGGATTAGGGATTCCTTTATGTTCTCGGGTGACTTGGCATATCAACCTTAATGCCTCTAATCATGAGTATTGTTTAAGTTAAGGAGGTATTATATTGTTTGGTTATTTTTAGGGATGTCCGATATTGACTTTACTTCTCTGGTGGATTTGTTTTTTACCGATAACCGATATTGTCCAACTCTTAATTTTTTTTTCATATGAAAACAGAAAATCAGATCAAAGTAATTATATATTGGTTAATTTGATTGATTGAACTACAGCTCATAGATCTGAAGTCAAGTTAAAAACCGTAAGCAGAGAAATCACCATTTTGTCATACATCCTGAGATACCATGCTTTGTGTTGTTTATCATTTCTGATGGGCTGTTCTTTGGATATTCATTGTTATGCAAACACAAATAAAGACAAACATTCAAAGTCAATATGTGTTTTTGGAGCTTCTTTATAATATAGTACTCTGGGTGTGATAATTTCTGTCAACCACAGGAAACCCCTTTGAATGTAATAACACATCTTATTGTCCTTTGCGATGCACAAATATGTTGATGTGTCCAAAAAGGTTAGTTATAGACATTTATTTTTACCTCACCATCACGGTTAATATTTTACTTTCCAAAGTAAATGTGCAGTGGTTTCCCTCTTACCTTTTTGAGATATCAAAGTGCATAAAGTGAAATGCCAAATAGATTTTACATCTTCACTTGAGCTATTGATGGATTCCACATAAGTTGTTCTATTCACCTATGAAGGCGTGTAAACGACTGGAGTCTGCTACTCATACCTGGTTTGGTGTGGTGTTCTATCATCCGGTGCTTAAAGGAAAACTTGGGTTTTTTTACAACAAGGGTTCACATTTTAGATAGTCATTATTGAAAAGAAAAGATGAAAGTAAAAATGTTTTCATTTACTTTCTATCGTTTTAGTGATTTTAACGATTTTGATGGGGGCATGCATGCAAGTGGCTAAATATGTATTTTTAGACACAATAAGTCCATTCCCAAAATGAACCGCAATCTTTCATGGGCAGACGTGACTTATGCATGGGGGCTGGTGTAAATAGTAACAAAGAAATTGACTGCTTGTTGCTTATTGTGTCTAAAAATACATATTTAGCCACTTGTACGCATGCCCCCACCCACTGAAATCAAAACACTAAAATCCCTAAAATAATAGAAAACAGTAAATGAAAACATTTTAACACTCAGCTGTCCTTTAAACTGCAGTCGAAAATGTCTCTAGTGTTCTGTAGATTATACTTTTGTTCATGTTAGATAAGAACAAGACCGCTAACATTTAGCTGCGAAATAAACTCATCTCAACATACATGTTTCCTTCTCAATATTATTCTCTCCATGTAATTTAACATGTAGCTTTGCTGTAGATAAGACTTAGATTATTGTTAGTTTTGTACCAAATTGTTTATTCATTGTATTACAGTTTACAGTTTACAGTTTAGGCATTTAGCAGACGCTTTTAATCCAAAGCGACTTACTGATAGTGTACTAGTTATTTTAGTGTTACTCACCAACATAAATAACTGTATATTTAAGTCGTACAGTTCTATTGTTCTGAAGGGTTAGGGATTCCTTAATGCCTTAAAACCTTAATGACTCCAATAATGAACTAGAAAAGCTGTTCTGTAGACATTCTAACACGTTGGATAATGTGTCCAATATATCCTACTATGTGTCTTTTTTAGCATGTGTCCTTCACCACACCAGGTTGTATTGTTCTGAAGGAATTCGGAGCAATCATGTACAAATGAAGTTTCTATAGGAACTTAAATGGCCTTGAATGTGTCTGGCTCTGCTTGAATAAAAACACGACGATAGATGTTATGTAAATGTCAGAACAATATGCAGAATGAATAGCAGGAATCATTACAAATTCAAAGATAATTTGCTAAGTGTCCCCCCATTACCTTTGTATAGCTTTCTAAGTGGTACATTAAAATTGTACATCTTAAAATATCACACTTTGTAATGTTGGCAATACATGTCACAGTCTAGCTAACACTTCCATGGTATATTGACTGCAGGGGTCCCCAGTTCAATGCATTGTTAGCTTGTAGATCTGCTATATTGTGTATATTATATATTGTAGATCCGACTATTATGACATGCCCAAAATAGAATGGCCACTTGTAGGCCTATTAAAGATATCTTAATTTAGTTTTGACTTCAGGAGGAATAGAACTTTAAGAATAGATAACTTGAAATACAGTTTCTAATAGGCCTAGTAAGAATGTGATTGTTGATTTCTTTAATTGCCATTCGAACCAGCAGAAATGCTATTATTATGATTGCCTAACTAAAAATATCATTGTAGAACCTTATGATTGATGGTAACCACCTGAAGACATCACATTTTCCTGGTCAAGGCTACATTCACCAAAACATCGTTAGATGTAATTATAATCATAGAACTCTGGGCAACCAGTGACTTCCAGGAAAGTCTGGATGGAAACCGAGGAAGGTCGGTGACACTGGAGAGACAGATGACCACCAGGAAGAGCCTGGCGTGGGTGTATGAGGTTAGCAACCTCATGCACAGCACTCGCGAGAGGGCACCAACTCAAGCTACAGACATTTATTCAGATACCCTCAGAGTCTCCCGAGAGGGGGGGAGTGTGAGACTCAACAATACAAACACAACGGTAACAGCCCTTAACTAATCACAGCTAACGAGATGGCTCACCTAAACAACATCAGCTGGGGAGAAATTGGAAGTAAAGTGTCACTGCGAGAACATCTGCAGGAACACAAAAGGTAAAAATACATCAAGCCAGGACCAAGTGTGGAGAAGAGGGGTCACAGGTGCAGCGCACAACTTGGTTGGTGAGTTGGTGAGACGAAGGAGAACTCCAGGCAGGAATAATCCCACAGTACTGGAGAACTCTACGCACCTGTGTCACCTCAAGACCTCAGGAGGGACCCACCCAATACCTCCACAGAGAAGCCTCTTGTTGGGAAAAAACTAATAGAGCAGGAGAGGGGAGTTTAGCCTTGGTCAGGAGGAGGAGATGGGCAGTGATTTGGCCACCACTGCCGACCCGGCCATCAGGAGGGTGTTGTGGTCTGTGGGTCGAAACACCTTATGATCGATGGTAACCACCTGAAGACATCACATTTTCCTGGCCAAGGCTACATTCACCAAACGTGAATGGAGGAGAAGCATCGTTAGATGTAATTATAATCATAGAACTCTGGGCAACCAGTGACTTCCAGGAAAGTCTGGATGGAAACCGAGGAAGGTCGTTGACGCTGGAGAGACAGATGACCACCAGGAAGAGCCTGGCGTGGGTGTATGAGGTTAGCAAGCTCATGCACAGCACTCGCGAGAGGGCACCAACTCAAGCTACAGACATTTATTCAGATACCCTCAGAGTCTCCAGAGAGGGGGGGAGTATGTGAGACTCAACAATACAAACACAACGGTAACAGCCCTTAACTAATCACAGCTAACGAGATGGCTCACCTAAACAACATCAGCTGGGGAGAAATTGGAAGTAAAGTGTCACTGCGAGAACATCTGCAGGAACACAAAAGGTAAAAATACATCAAGCCAGGACCAAGTGTGGAGAAGAGGGGTCACAGGTGCAGCGCACAACTTGGTTGGTGAGTTGGTGAGACGAAGGAGAACTCCAGGCAGGAATAATCCCACAGTACTGGAGAACTCTACGCACCTGTGTCACCTCAAGACCTCAGGAGGGACCCACCCAATACCTCCACAGAGAAGCCTCTTGTTGGGAAAAAACTAATAGAGCAGGAGAGGGGAGTTTAGCCTTGGTCAGGAGGAGGAGATGGGCAGTGATTTGGCCACCACTGCCGACCCGGCCATCAGGAGGGTGTTGTGGTTTGTGGGTCGAAACACCTTATGATCGATGGTAACCACCTGAAGACATCACATTTTCCTGGCCAAGGCTACATTCACCAAACGTGAATGGAGGAGAAGCATTGTTAGATGTAATTATAATCTTAAATGCCCAATACATATGCATGAATGGCAATGTCATTTGTCCTAGTAAAAATGAAATCATCATTGTGACTATGCTATATAGTAAAAATTGAATTGATAGTGTACTAGATATTTTAGTGTTACTCACAGACATAAATAACTGTATATGTAGTCATACAGTTCTATTGTTCTGAAGGGTTATGGATTCCTTAATGCCTTAAAACCTTAATGACTCCAATAATGAACTAGAAAAAAGCTGTTGAAACGGTATATTATGTACTGTAGAAACTCCTCAGTTGGACTTTCAGCTTGTGTACAATTAAGACACATTCAAGGCCATTCAAGTTCCCATAGAAACTTTACTTACATTTCTACTGTTGTGTTGACTGGGATCCCGGCAGCGTTGATCAGAAATAAATTAATTCAGTCTGTAGTGTGTGGTTAATAGGAGCTCTGTGGGTATGGACATTCCATTTAAAATGACTGTGATGTAGGCCTATCATATATTCTGAACATAATTAGTTGTAAATTGTATTATTTATTATTTATTTTGTTGCATGTGTTCTTGACCACACCAGGTTGTTATTGTTCTGAAGGAATTCAGAGCAATCATGTACACATGAAGTTTCTTTGGAAGTTTCTAGGAACTTGAATGGCCATGAATATGTCTTAATGGCTCTGCCTGAATAACAACATGAAAGCTGAGAGACTCTCTTTCACGCATGGGGACATTGATAGAGTTGTTTAACATGTAAATGACAGTGTAACATGTAAATGACTTGTATAGGTTTCCAAGTGCATGTACAGATTTTCCATTTTCCACGTAACAGAGATAAATTAAAACATGCATCTCAACTAGAAGTTATTTCACCTTTAATGATAAAATGCTTAAAAAACAAAGGTTTAAGTAGATTAGACTTTCACTGTGAGACTTGACCTGGACCTGGTGTCCTCACCACCACACAAGGGTTAATAATGAGAACATTTACATCCCTTCTTCTTTAGGATTAGAGATTCCTGCTTTGAGCCTGACAATGTCTGTTCTTTTGGATTTCTATTGACTCCTGCTTAAAAAAAAACATTATATTATGTGCTTCTATATTACTCAAATTGTTGAATCCTGACACTGTAAATGTATTCACGTAATTGATTGTATATGTCCCATACACTTTGGGGATTCTTACTAGGACTAGTTGTTAAAGATCCCTAAATATTCAGCACAACAATTGAATGGGTTGGAGTACTCTTGAGTGGTGTGGAATTTGGCAAAGATCGCGGGGTGCCACCAATACGACACATCATCAGTTGTGTGCCCCGACTTCATTTAGTGTTTCGGCCGCTTATCACAAGACACTCTCTGTCGGGGTTGGCCCACCGCAGACTGATCTGGTCTGGGTGTGTGTCGGTTGGTGGCACCCAGTGGTCATTTACCAGCCCATGTTGCATCCCTACGTTTCAGCCACAGCCAGTGACTGCTCCGTTCTGCTGCAGTGGCAAGTTCTTTGATTGCCTTCCGTTGGGCCTGTCCTCTGATCCCTACTTCCTTCAGGAGCCTTGTAGTGGAACTGGCTACAAAGCCTCTACAGCCCACCTCCACAGGCCACACCTTCACGTTCCAGCCCCGTCCCTCTGCTTCAGCTGCTAGCTTGGCATATCGCAGCCTCTTCCGTTCGAAAGCTTCATCGATGGCCTCTTCCCATGGGACTGTAAGCTCAACGATGAAGACACGTCGGCAGGACTTGGACCAGAGGACGAGGTCTGGGCGCAGATTGGTCGCTGCAATTTCAGGTGGGAAGGTGAGCCTCTGGCTGAGGTCTACACGCATCTCCCAATCCCGGGCTGCGTTCAGTGGGCCTGAGTTTGGAGGTGATGGCTTGGTCCTCCGTTTCTCCCCTTCCCGGATGAAGGTTGTCTTCCTTGGGAAGGTAGCCTGGGCATTTAGAGGCATAGCGTTGGTGGTTACCCTCTTGCTCTCCAGTTCGGCAGCCAAGCACTTCAGCACCTGGTTGTGGCGCCAAGTGTATCTTCCTTGCGTAAGACTGGTCTTGCAACCCACCAAGATGTGTTTGAGGGTTGCAGGGGCTGCACACTGGAGACAGGCTGGGTCCTCTCCATACCAGAGATGTAGGTTGGTTGGAGAAGGCAGGACATCATATGTGGATCTAATGATGAAGCTCAGCCTATTAGACTCCATGCTCCACATCTCGCTCCACGTGATTTTCCTCCTCTCCACGCCTTCCCACTTCATCCAGCGGCCTTGCTGGGCTTGGGAGACTGCCTTGGCACACCTGGCTGCTTCCTCCTGGTGGCGCACCTCCTCTACCACCATGTGCCGCCGTTCAGTTTGAGTAGCCTTTTGCCATGTGGGCGTTGTTGCTTCCAACCCAAGGCCCCCTCTGCCATGTTGGACACGCCCCACTATATCCCGGTGTCTGAGGGCGGTTTTTGACACCGCTACTGCTGCAGATGGCTTCCATTTCCTTCCCGTTGCTAGGGTTGGAGCAGCACCTCTGACGAAAGGATCCCGAGATTCTGTGAGAGTCATTTCCAGCCTTGTTTTGGCACATTTGTACTCCTCCACAAGGCTTGAGATTGGCAGGGAGAGGGCTCCATTGCCATACAGGCCTATGCTGGTGAGGCACCTCGGCAGTCCAAGCCACTTCCTCACCTGGGCATTCACCAGTCTCTCCAGCCGATTGACATGGGATAGGGTGACCTCATAGATGGAAAGTGGCCACATGAGACGGGGGAGCAGCCCAAACTGAAAGCACCACAGCTTCAGCTTCCCAGGGAGAGCAGTGCTGTTGATCTGCTTAAGGCCACTGATTGTGTCCTGCCGGATTTGTTCCACCTGCTCTGAGTCTTTGAGCTCTGCGCTGTACCAGCGGCCAAGGCTTTTGATAGGCTTCTCCAGAACTGTTGGTATTGGCTCATTGTTAACGTGGAACCTCTCATTGACGAGCTGGCCTTTGACAATGGAGATACTGCGGGATTTGCTGGGTTTAATCGCCATTCGTGCCCATTTGATGTTTCCCTGGAGTTTATCCAGCAGGCGTTTGGTGCATGCGTTTGTTGTTGTTATGGTCGTCATGTCGTCCATATACGCTCTGATTGGAGGAAGGCGCAGCCCGCTCTTCAATCGCTCCCCTCCAACCACCCAGCGGGATGCTCGGATAATGAGCTCCATTGCCATGGTAAACGCCAATGGAGAGATGGTGCAGCCTGCCATTATGCCTATCTCGAGGTGTTGCCAGGCAGTTGTGCTGGCCTGTGTTGTAACACAGAACTGGAGGTCCTGAAAGTAGGCTTTGACCAGTCCTGTGATGCCCTCTGGGACTTGGAAGAAGTTGAACGCTGTCCACAAGATCTCATGAGGCACTGACCCGAAGGCATTGGCAAGGTCTAAGAAAACCACATGCAGGTCTTTCTTCTCCTTCTTGGCTGTCTGTACCTGGTGCCAAATGACATTTGTGTGTTCCAGGCATCCTGAGAAACCACCTATCCCTGCCTTCTGGACTGAGGTGTCGACAAAGTTGTTCTTCAGCAAGAATGCTGAGAGCCGCTGGGCCACAACACTGAAGAATATCTTTCCTTCCACATTCAGAAGGCTGATCTGGCGGAACTGGTCGATGGTTGAGGAATTCTTCTCTTTGGGAATCAGGATCCATCCTGCCCGCCGCCATGCCTTTGGTATCATTCCTTTTTCCCATGCCACTTTCATTAGCTTCCAGAGGTACTTCAAGACGCCTGGCGTGTTCTTATAAAGCCTGTATGGAACGCCGTTGGGCCCAGGGGCTGAAGCTGTTCTTGCCCGCTTTACTGTGCTCTCAACTTCGCTCCATGTAGGGGGCCTTGTTTCCATCTGGTGCTCAGGTGGTTGGATTGGTGGCATATCGTCCGGAATGCTGGCTGGCACATGCCTCTTATTATCAGAGTAGGTCTTTCTCAGGTGCTCCTCTAGTTCCCTTATGGGTACTTTGAGGGTCCCGGTTTTCTCCTTGACAAAGAGGTCTTTGACGAACTTGTAGGGATCTCTGTAGAAGGCAGTCCTCGTCCGCTCTTTCTTCTTATGTTGCTTTCTCAAGCATTCTGCCCTTCGCAGTGTTGCAAGACGCTGCTTGATGTCGCCCTGTAGTGCCTCAAGTCCTTTCCTTTCCACTTCCGTGGCCTTCTTCCATTGTTTTCTCAGGCCCCTTCTTTCTTTCACAAGTCTCTCAATCTCTTGTTGTCTCCTGGACATGAGATGGGCTGATGGTTCCTTCTGTGTCCGAAGGTTCTCACTTTTAACTCCAAATCTCTCTGCTCCATAGCTGTAAATGATCTCTCCGATCTTGTCCAGCTTTCTTTCCACACACCCCTTCAGACCTTCTAGAAGATAGACAAGGTCTGTGTCGTGGTGAAAGCCACTAAAGTGAGAAAATGGGAGAAGGTTGCGGAAGACTATGCCAAGAATGATGTGTACTTTTGGAGAAACAAGAAGAACCAGGATGAATCTGCAGAGACTGCGATGGAGAGCAATAGCCGACCCCAGGCCCGGGCTTACAACACTGCCTATCGACGTATACAACCACGCAACTTCAGGCGACCCAGGGGCCGTGGTGGCTACACTTCATCACCTGGACCTGATGCTGACTCTGACTCCAGCAGTTACTCTCAGAGGAGCGAGCCTTTTTTAGACAACCATCCTCGGCCCCCGAACGGGGACCCAGGACGCCCGCCCCAAGGAAGAGGTGCAGGAGGAGCACGAGGAAGAAGTCAAAGAGACCCCCACTGGACCCGCAGCAGCCCACGGAATGCAACGTGATTAACTTATCAAGTAGGTCTCTTTCTGACACTTGTATATCAGCCCTCAGCAAAGGACTCTCATTTGTACCCACAACCCAGTGTAACGATTTTGAAACTTTGGTAGATTTCCATAAGTTTTTCAGGAATTTAAGATTGAGAGAATTCTTCTCTAACCCTAATACTAGGAGTGACATTGATGTATACGAGGTCCATCCAGATAATGTACAACCTCCAGTCACTTCCCCTATTACTGCCATTGAACCCAATATGGGCCCAAATAAAAAGTTTAAAAAGAAATCTACATTCATTCCACCTAGACATAGGAACTCGTCTATTGACACTTATTGTAGACTGGTTGAGCATGATGTTTCCCAGCTTCTAAGTACTAAACAGAAGCATAAGGTGAATAATAATCTATCCAAACAACAGCGTGAGGCACTGCTGGAAGTTAAAAATGACTTGTCTGTAGTGGTACAGTCTGCAGACAAAGGTGGTGCCATTGTACTTTTAGACAGGCAAGCTTATGTTGATGAAATCCATGCACAACTTACTAATGAGGTTTTTTATGAAAAACTGAGTAAGAATCCTACTGCAGAGTTTAAAGACCATATTCACAGCACCCTTCAACAGTATATAGATACAGGGGATATCAGCAAGAGTGAATATGAATACATGAAAGTTGACTGTCCAGTTACACCTGTCATATATACTCTGCCTAAAATTCATAAAAAATTTACTACTGTCCCTCCTGGTAGACCAATTGTATCGGGTATTGGTTCCCTCACTGAGAATATCTCATCATTTGTCGACTATTTTCTTAAACCACATGTTCTCTCACTCCCCTCCTATGTGAGAGACTCAAGTGATTTCATTCAGGTCTTACAGACCATAGAAACTGTAGATAATGAGTCAATTTTGGTTATTCTCGACGTAGAGAGTCTATATACAAATATTCCTCACCAAGGAGGCTTAGAGGCCATAGAGCATTTTCTCAATCAGAGGACAGATTGTATACCCAGCACTACCTGCATTAAAGAGCTCACTGAAATTGTACTCACAAAAAACTTCTTCCTGTTTGAGAATGATTTCTATCTACAGAAATGTGGAACAGCTATGGGAAGCAAGATGGCTCCCAATTATGCTAACCTCTATGTTGGGCTCCTGGAAAGTAGTTTGATTTTGAACCCAGAGTATAACCCTTTTTTGACACACATACGGTTATGGAAACGCTATATTGATGATATTTTCCTTGTTTGGACTGGGTCCTCTGTTGAGTTGGCAGCTTTTCATGCTTTCCTGAATCACAAGAGTCAGTTTTTGAAATTTACCATAGCCTCTGATCAGACCAGTATGAACTTTCTTGACATTCTGGTTATTAAAGAAAATAACAGATTGTACATGGACCTGTACAGAAAGCCCACAGATCGTAATGCCTTACTACATGGTGAAAGTTACCATCCCACGCCACTAAAAAAAGGCATCCCTATGGGCCAATTCAAACGTATTCGCAGGATTTGCAGCAAAGACAATACTTTTCAGGTACATGCAAAGGATCTAGAGAACAGGTTTAAACAACGTGGCTATCCTGTCCAATGGATCCAACCGGCCGCAGATAAATTTAATGATTGTACTCAATCAGACTGTCTAAAACCCATAGAGAGAACAGATAGAACTAGAGAACAACACTTCAAGTGTTTTGTTCAGTATTCTCCTTTGGGCCATCATTTTGAGAAGGTGATCAGAAGACATTGGTATGTTTTGAGTTCGGACCCTATTCTTGGTAGATCTTTTGCAGCCCCTCCCCGCATTGTGTATAAGAGACCTCCAAATCTGAGGAACCTACTGGTTAGGTCACATCTACGTCAGGTCACTCCTACACATTTTCTTAGTAATATTCCAGATGGCAATTACAAATGTGGCAGATGCGCTCAATGTAGCTTTACGTATAAATGTCACACCTTTAATCATCCTACAACAGGTAAATGTTACAGGATCAGAGGTGTCATCAGTTGCACAACACCAAATATCATCTACATGATTAAATGTGTATGTGGTCTAGCTTATATAGGCAAGACACTGAGACCCCTGAAAACTAGGATTTCAGAACACAGGAGTGACATTAGGACCAAGGACTTTAAAAACCCTGTGGCAGCACATTTTCACCAAGCTCAACATTGCATCTCCTCATTAAAATATATAGGCATTGAGCGTGTTACTTTGCCACCTAGAGGGGGAGACATTGACTCTTTACTCCTCAAGAGGGAAGCCTTTTGGATTTCCACCTTAGATACTGTAAAAAAAGGTTTAAATGAATCCTTTGACATCAGGCCATTCCTTTAAGTCACTAGGTCCCTCTACTGTTTTTAATTTTATGGTTTTATCTGGGTATATTACCCCCTGTTGTTTTTAGCTGGGTAGATTACCCCTTCTAATGTCCATCATTTGCTATTGCCTATTTGGCCTTACTATTTGAATTGTATTGTTTACTTACTTTCTCCTCTTGTCCTCCACAGGGTGCCGGTGACAAGACCCCCTACCTTGGTGCAGCAGTATAGGACACTTTGTTGTGGATTGCAGATATCTTCAGGTTTCGTCTAGAATTCTGGCAGTTGGCATTAGAGTTTATTTCTTATTTCATGTGTTCATGTCTATTAGTGTTCTCCATACACCTCATGACACATGTAACAGAGCAAGTGCTGCAAAGCAATACCATATATGGTTTCGCCATATATGGTCATGTCTTCTCATTACTCCATCAGTTGATGGCTACAGAAACATTACACCCTGCCTGCTTCTATTATTATATATTTCTTTGGGAGGGTTTTAAAGTTGACCCCCCTATTGGTCTTCTTTCTGTATTAAACCACTTCATGCACGATGTCCTATACTGTCTGCAACTTGTCACTGTGTACCATGTAGTACCTATCTATCTATATTGATATTTTGTATTTTGTATATTGTGTATGGCTTTAGTTTGTCTCTTTGGATATTTGGAATATTATCATTTATTGCTTTTTTATTCTTGGATGGGTTCACACCCTGATGTGTCACACAAAGCTAGCCAATCAACTACTGTTGTGACCAATTGTACCCTTAACCTATTAGCCTATCAGTGGATAGTGCACTAGTCTACTTAAATGCAGGTGTGAATGCCCTGATACTTTTGTCCTGATGAAGATCTTTTGATCGAAACGTTGACGCAATAAACTTTATGAAGCGTAACCAGTGTGCAGACTCTACTTGTACTTCTGTGTCGGTGGTTTCCCACTCCTTTTTCTGACAGGATTTAGGCCACAAGATTTGGGGCTTTCGCCCTTTCATCTTCCGCTCTGCTGCTGTCTGTGGCTGGCTGGGCTCTGGCCTCATGTCCGTTGGTGGATCTGTGCTTGGTTGAGCTTCGTTTGGGGTTCTGATACCCTGTGGACTGTGGTGAATATCCTGCCGCTGGGCTTCACTCGACTGATTTGCCCTACCTCTGAGGAAGTAGTGGTCAATGCGAGGCCCCTCGCTAGGCTTTCTCAAGCACTTTTTCCTCCCCTGGTGGATCTTGAGACCGGTCTCTGATGTTACTCTTTTCCAGCCACAGATGCAGCTCTGTAGCTTGTGTCCTGCCGGTGTTGTTACTCCGTCAACTACTGTGCTGATCATTTGATTCGTTGTCGTTTCCATTCCATGGTCTGTTACCGTGTGGTCCGCCGATGAGGCATCTTCCGCCCCCGCTCTCGCAGCCTCAAGGGGTGTTTTTCCTTTTAAACTTTTCGTAGCCATAGTTGGGTGGAACCACGTCACTGTGTAGTGAGAGGCTCCTGCCAACACGGGTAGCTAACCCATGCCAGCCCCGTTGGGGTCTGTTCCCTCCTGTCAGCTGTCTCTTCAAGCTGTCACCAGGACTTTCCCAGGTTGTCAGCTGCCCTTTCGCAGCGGTCACTGGTTTTGACACCAGACATCAGGATTCTTACTAGGACTAGTTGTTAAAGATCCCTAAATATTCAGCACAACAATTGAATGGGTTGGAGTACTCTTGAGTGGTGTGGAATTTGGCAAAGATCGCGGGGTGCCACCAATACGACACATCATCAGTTGTGTGCCCCGACTTCATTTAGTGTTTCGGCCGCTTATCACAAGACACTCTCTGTCGGGGTTGGCCCACCGCAGACTGATCTGGTCTGGGTGTGTGTCGGTTGGTGGCACCCAGTGGTCATTTACCAGCCCATGTTGCATCCCTACGTTTCAGCCACAGCCAGTGACTGCTCCGTTCTGCTGCAGTGGCAAGTTCTTTGATTGCCTTCCGTTGGGCCTGTCCTCTGATCCCTACTTCCTTCAGGAGCCTTGTAGTGGAACTGGCTACAAAGCCTCTACAGCCCACCTCCACAGGCCACACCTTCACGTTCCAGCCCCGCCCCTCTGCTTCAGCTGCTAGGTTGGCATATCGCAGCCTCTTCCGTTCGAAAGCTTCATCGATGGCCTCTTCCCATGGGACTGTAAGCTCAACGATGAAGACACGTCGGCAGGACTTGGACCAGAGGACGAGGTCTGGGCGCAGATTGGTCGCTGCAATTTCAGGTGGGAAGGTGAGCCTCTGGCTGAGGTCTACACGCATCTCCCAATCCCGGGCTGCGTTCAGTGGGCCTGAGTTTGGAGGTGATGGCTTGGTCCTCCGTTTCTCCCCTTCCCGGATGAAGGTTGTCTTCCTTGGGAAGGTAGCCTGGGCATTTAGAGGCATAGCGTTGGTGGTTACCCTCTTGCTCTCCAGTTCGGCAGCCAAGCTAACATTTAGCTGCGAAATAAACTCATCTCAACATACATGTTTCCTTCTCAATATTATTCTCTCCATGTAATTTAACATGTAGCTTTGCTGTAGATAAGACTTAGATTATTGTTAGTTTTGTACCAAATTGTTTATTCATTGTATTACAGTTTACAGTTTACAGTTTAGGCATTTAGCAGACGCTTTTAATCCAAAGCGACTTACTGATAGTGTACTAGTTATTTTAGTGTTACTCACCAACATAAATAACTGTATATTTAAGTCGTACAGTTCTATTGTTCTGAAGGGTTAGGGATTCCTTAATGCCTTAAAACCTTAATGACTCCAATAATGAACTAGAAAAGCTGTTCTGTAGACATTCTAACACGTTGGATAATGTGTCCAATATATCCTACTATGTGTCTTTTTTAGCATGTGTCCTTCACCACACCTTGAATGTGTCTGGCTCTGCTTGAATAAAAACACGACGATAGATGTTATGTAAATGTCAGAACAATATGCAGAATGAATAGCAGGAATCATTACAAATTCAAAGATAATTTGCTAAGTGTCCCCCCATTACCTTTGTATAGCTTTCTAAGTGGTACATTAAAATTGTACATCTTAAAATAACACACTTTGTAATGTTGGCAATACATGTCACAGTCTAGCTAACACTTCCATGGTATATTGACTGCAGGGGTCCCCAGTTCAATGCATTGTTAGCTTGTAGATCTGCTATATTGTGTATATTATATATTGTAGATCCGACTATTATGACATGCCCAAAATAGAATGGCCACTTGTAGGCCTATTAAAGATATCTTAATTTAGTTTTGACTTCAGGAGGAATAGAACTTTAAGAATAGATAACTTGAAATACAGTTTCTAATAGGCCTAGTAAGAATGTGATTGTTGATTTCTTTAATTGCCATTCGAACCAGCAGAAATGCTATTATTATGATTGCCTAACTAAAAATATCATTGTAGAACCTTATGATTGATGGTAACCACCTGAAGACATCACATTTTCCTGGTCAAGGCTACATTCACCAAAACATCGTTAGATGTAATTATAATCATAGAACTCTGGGCAACCAGTGACTTCCAGGAAAGTCTGGATGGAAACCGAGGAAGGTCGGTGACACTGGAGAGACAGATGACCACCAGGAAGAGCCTGGCGTGGGTGTATGAGGTTAGCAACCTCATGCACAGCACTCGCGAGAGGGCACCAACTCAAGCTACAGACATTTATTCAGATACCCTCAGAGTCTCCCGAGAGGGGGGGAGTATGTGAGACTCAACAATACAAACACAACGGTAACAGCCCTTAACTAATCACAGCTAACGAGATGGCTCACCTAAACAACATCAGCTGGGGAGAAATTGGAAGTAAAGTGTCACTGCGAGAACATCTGCAGGAACACAAAAGGTAAAAATACATCAAGCCAGGACCAAGTGTGGAGAAGAGGGGTCACAGGTGCAGCGCACAACTTGGTTGGTGAGTTGGTGAGACGAAGGAGAACTCCAGGCAGGAATAATCCCACAGTACTGGAGAACTCTACGCACCTGTGTCACCTCAAGACCTCAGGAGGGACCCACCCAATACCTCCACAGAGAAGCCTCTTGTTGGGAAAAAACTAATAGAGCAGGAGAGGGGAGTTTAGCCTTGGTCAGGAGGAGGAGATGGGCAGTGATTTGGCCACCACTGCCGACCCGGCCATCAGGAGGGTGTTGTGGTCTGTGGGTCGAAACACCTTATGATCGATGGTAACCACCTGAAGACATCACATTTTCCTGGCCAAGGCTACATTCACCAAACGTGAATGGAGGAGAAGCATCGTTAGATGTAATTATAATCATAGAACTCTGGGCAACCAGTGACTTCCAGGAAAGTCTGGATGGAAACCGAGGAAGGTCGTTGACGCTGGAGAGACAGATGACCACCAGGAAGAGCCTGGCGTGGGTGTATGAGGTTAGCAAGCTCATGCACAGCACTCGCGAGAGGGCACCAACTCAAGCTACAGACATTTATTCAGATACCCTCAGAGTCTCCAGAGAGGGGGGGAGTATGTGAGACTCAACAATACAAACACAACGGTAACAGCCCTTAACTAATCACAGCTAACGAGATGGCTCACCTAAACAACATCAGCTGGGGAGAAATTGGAAGTAAAGTGTCACTGCGAGAACATCTGCAGGAACACAAAAGGTAAAAATACATCAAGCCAGGACCAAGTGTGGAGAAGAGGGGTCACAGGTGCAGCGCACAACTTGGTTGGTGAGTTGGTGAGACGAAGGAGAACTCCAGGCAGGAATAATCCCACAGTACTGGAGAACTCTACGCACCTGTGTCACCTCAAGACCTCAGGAGGGACCCACCCAATACCTCCCCAGAGAAGCCTCTTGTTGGGAAAAAACTAATAGAGCAGGAGAGGGGAGTTTAGCCTTGGTCAGGAGGAGGAGATGGGCAGTGATTTGGCCACCACTGCCGACCCGGCCATCAGGAGGGTGTTGTGGTTTGTGGGTCGAAACACCTTATGATCGATGGTAACCACCTGAAGACATCACATTTTCCTGGCCAAGGCTACATTCACCAAACGTGAATGGAGGAGAAGCATTGTTAGATGTAATTATAATCTTAAATGCCCAATACATATGCATGAATGGCAATGTCATTTGTCCTAGTAAAAATGAAATCATCATTGTGACTATGCTATATAGTAAAAATTGAATTGATAGTGTACTAGATATTTTAGTGTTACTCACAGACATAAATAACTGTATATGTAGTCATACAGTTCTATTGTTCTGAAGGGTTATGGATTCCTTAATGCCTTAAAACCTTAATGACTCCAATAATGAACTAGAAAAAAGCTGTTGAAACGGTATATTATGTACTGTAGAAACTCCTCAGTTGGACTTTCAGCTTGTGTACAATTAAGACACATTCAAGGCCATTCAAGTTCCCATAGAAACTTTACTTACATTTCTACTGTTGTGTTGACTGGGATCCCGGCAGCGTTGATCAGAAATTAATTAATTCAGTCTGTAGTGTGTGGTTAATAGGAGCTCTGTGGGTATGGACATTCCATTTAAAATGACTGTGATGTAGGCCTATCATATATTCTGAACATAATTAGTTGTAAATTGTATTATTTATTATTTATTTTGTTGCATGTGTTCTTGACCACACCAGGTTGTTATTGTTCTGAAGGAATTCAGAGCAATCATGTACACATGAAGTTTCTTTGGAAGTTTCTATGAACTTGAATGGCCATGAATATGTCTTAATGGCTCTGCCTGAATAACAACATGAAAGCTGAGAGACTCTCTTTCACGCATGGGGACATTGATAGAGTTGTTTAACATGTAAATGACAGTGTAACATGTAAATGACTTGTATAGGTTTCCAAGTGCATGTACAGATTTTCCATTTTCCACGTAACAGAGATAAATTAAAACATGCATCTCAACTAGAAGTTATTTCACCTTTAATGATAAAATGCTTAAAAAACAAAGGTTTAAGTAGATTAGACTTTCACTGTGAGACTTGACCTGGACCTGGTGTCCTCACCACCACACAAGGGTTAATAATGAGAACATTTACATCCCTTCTTGTTTAGGATTAGAGATTCCTGCTTTGAGCCTGACAATGTCTGTTCTTTTGGATTTCTATTGACTCCTGCTTAAAAAAAAAATATTATATTATGTGCTTCTATATTACTCAAATTGTTGAATCCTGACACTGTAAATGTATTCACGTAATTGATTGTATATGTCCCATACACTTTGGAATGCAATAACACTTTGTAATGTCCTTTGTGATACGCAAACACGTTGGTGTGTCCAAAAACCTACACTGCTTGTTTGCTTTGTAGGGCAGAATAGGCTTTCAACTTTATGGTTTATGTTTTAAAGTTCTAAATGGTACTTGATAACTTCTGTGTTCCGTAGAGCCTTATATTGTCGACCTTACCAACTGATACTATTATTTGGAAAATTAAACATAGTATTTAATATATTCTTTATTTTTGTCATAGATAGATAGATAAATGTTGTTACCACTTTTGTAGGAGATTGCACAGAGCATGTCTGGGGGGAGGAGGGAGGGTGGAGCATAGTATGCTAGATTGTGATTGGTGGAGAGATGGTTCTATTGTTGTCGTTGGCCAATCATTCAGAGCAGTTAGTGTTTCACCCCAGACTCTCTAGTATAAGAAGACTTGGTCTGTGTCATTTCTCCACAAGTCTTCCAGGATATCAATCATTTCTCATCAGATCTGTGACTGTGGACTCCAGACTTCAGGATAAGATGAACTCTCTCAAACTCAACTCTGCTGAACAGGAGGAAAACAAAGAACTTGGTATGTTACTTACTCTACCTCCCTTTACCCTGTTGGGTTTCCTCTGTATTTGTTTAATTCACAATCTCACATGTTGTTTCATTGTAGCTTTGATGTAAATTAGATGGAGGGAATTTATTTCATGCACCACAGTTCATCAACAATTAATGCAAAGTATTAAAATATTACTTTTTTTTTTATTTTTTTATATTGTGCTATTTCATTGTGAACATTTGTGAGGACTAATTATATGAAGATGTGTTGAAGTTATCCTTTAACAACTTAACAAGATGATTTACTGTACCTCTCAACAATCCTTGTCTTTGTTTCCAATCTAGTGTTGCATCATCATCCCGGCCTCCCTGTCCTACCAGAGGTGAATGAAAAAAGAAGGTTGGCTAAGCAAAAACAACACTCCTGTGATCAGTGTGGGAAACACTTCCCGAGCATCTCCAAGCTTAAAATACACCAGAGAATTCACACTGGAGAGAAACCATATGGATGTGATGAGTGTGGACAACACTTCTTTAGATTGGACAGCCATAAACACCACCAGAGAATTCACACAGGAGAGAAACCATATGGATGTGATCATTGTGGACAACACTTCTCACACTTGTCCAGCCTTAAAAGCCACCAGAGAATTCACACTGGAGAGAAACCATATGGATGCGATCAATGTGGACAACACTTCTCTCAAATTGCCCACCTTAAAAGCCACCAGAAAATTCACACTGAAGAGAAACCATATGAATGTGATCAGTGTGGACAACACTTCTCTCAAATTTCCCACCTTAAAAGCCACCAGAGAATTCATACTGGAGAGAAACCCTATGAATGTGATCAGTGTGGACAACACTTCTCTCAAATGTCCCACCTTAAAAGTCACCAGAAAGTTCACACTGGAGAGAAACCATATGGATGTGATCATTGTGGACAACATTTCTCTCGTATGTCCACCCTCAAAATACATCAGAGAATTCACACTGGAGAGAAACCCTATGGATGTGATCATTGTGGACAACACTTCTCTAGATTGGACATACTTAAAACCCACCAGAGAATCCACACTGGAGAGAAACCATATGGCTGTGATCAGTGTGGACGACATTTCTCTGACTTGTCCGGTCTTAAAAGCCACCAGAGAATTCACACATGAGAAAACCCTATGGCTGTGACCAGTCTGGACAACACTTCTTTCCCTTGTCCACCCTTAAAATCCAACAGAGAATTCACACTGGAGAGAAACACTATGTGATCAGTGTGGACAACTTTTCGGTGAAAAGAAAGACCTTAAACGCCACCAACGCATTCACACAGAGAGAGACCATATGGATGTGTGATCAATTTGGACAATACTTCTTTCTCTAAAATGAAGGGCCTTAAAAGCCACCAGAAACTCAACGCATGGGAGAAACCCTTTCATTGTTCTGAAGGATTAGGGATTCCTTCATGTTCTCGGGTGACTTGGCATATCAACCTTAATGACTCTAATCATGAGTATTGTTTAAGTTAAGGAGGTATTATATTGTTTGGTTATTTTTAGGGATGTCGATTGTTTTTTACCGATAACCGATATTGTCCAACTCTTAATTCTTTTTTTTCATATGAAAACAGAAAATCAGATCAAAGTAATTATATATTGGTTAATTTGATTGATTGAACTACAGCTCATAGATCTGAAGTCAAGTTAAAAACCGTAAGCAGAGAAATCACCATTTTGTCACACATCCTGAGATACCATGCTTTGTGTTGTTTATCATTTCTGATGGGCTGTTCTTTGGATATTAATTGTTATGCAAACACAAATAAAGACAAACATTCAAAGTCAATATGTGTTTTTGGAGCTTCTTTATAATATAGTACTCTGGGTGTGATAATTTCTGTCAACCACAGGAAACCTCTTTGAATGTAATAACACATCTTATTGTCCTTTGCGATGCACAAATATGTTGATGTGTCCAAAAAGGTTAGTTATATACATTTATTTTACCTCACCTTCACGGTTAATATTTTACTTTCCAAGGTAAATGTGCAGTGGTTTCCCTGTTACTTTTTTGAGATATCAAAGTGCATAAAGTGAAATGCCAAATAGATTTTACATCTTCACTTGAGCTATTGATGGATTCCACAGAAGTTGTTCTATTCACCTATGAAGGCGTGTCAACGACTGGAGTCTGCTACTCATACCTGGTTTGGTGTGGTGTTCTATCATGCGGTGCTTAAAAGAAAACTTGGGTTTTTTACAACAAGGGTTCACATTTTAGATAGTCATTATTGAAAAGAAAAGATGAAAGTAAAAATGTTTTCATTTACTTCTTTCTATCGTTTTAGTGATTTTAACGATTTTGATGGGGGCATGCGTGCAAGTGGCTAAATATGTCTTTTTAGACACACTAAGTCCATTCCCAAAATGAACCGCAATCTTTCATGGGCAGACGTGACTTATGGGGGCTGGTGTAAATAGTAACAAAGCAATTGACTGCTTAGTGTGTCTAAAAATACATATTTAGCCACTTGTACGCATGCCCCCACCCACTGAAATCAAAACACTAAAATCCCTAAAATAATAGAAAACAGTAAATGAAAACATTTTAACACTCAGCTGTCCTTTAAACTGCAGTCGAAAATGTCTCTAGTGTTCTGTAGATTATACTTTTGTTCATGTTAGATAAGAACAAGACCGCTAACATTTAGCTGCGAAATAAACTCATCTCAACATACATGTTTCCTTCTCAATATTATTCTCTCCATGTAATTTAACATGTAGCTTTGCTGTAGATAACACTTAGATTATTGTTAGTTTTGTACCAAATTGTTTATTCATTGTATTACAGTTTACAGTTTACAGTTTAGGCATTTAGCAGACGCTTTTAATCCAAAGCGACTTACTGATAGTGTACTAGTTATTTTAGTGTTACTCACCGACATAAATAACTGTATATTTAAGTCGTACAGTTCTATTGTTCTGAAGGGTTAGGGATTCCTTAAAACCTTAATGACTCCAATAATTAACTAGAAAAGCTGTTCTTTAGACATTCTAACACGTTGGATAATGTGTCCAATATATCCTACTATGTGTCTTTTTTTAGCATGTGTCCTTCACCACACCAGGTTGTATTGTTCTGAAGGAATTCAGAGCAATCATGTACAAATGAAGTTTCTATAGGAACTTAAATGGCCTTGAATGTGTCTGGCTCTGCTTGAATAAAAACACAATGATAGATGTTATGTAAATCAAATGTCAGAACAATATGCAGAATGAATAGCAGGAATCATTACAAATTCAAAGATAATTTGTTAAGTGTCCCCCCATTACCTTTGTATAGCTTTCTAAGTGGTACATTAAAATTGTACATCTTAACCTGCAGTCAAGTTAGCCTAATGCAATAACACACTTTGTAATGTCGGCAATACATGTCACAGTCTAGCTAACACTTCCATGGTATATTGACTGCAGGGGTCCCCAGTTCAAAGCATTGTTAGCTTGTAGATCTGCTATATTGTGTATATATATATTTTAGATCCGACTATTATGACATGCCCAAAATAGAAAAGCGGGGTTACAATGGCAACTTGTAGGCCTATTAAAGATATCTTAATTTAGTTTTGACTTCAGGAGGAATAGAACTTTAAGAATAGATAACTTGAAATACAGTTTCTAATAGGCCTAGTAAGAATGTGATTGTTGATTTCTTTAATTGACATTCGGACCAGCAGAAATGCTATTATTATGATTGCCTAACTAAAAATATCATTGTAGAACCTTAAATGCCCAATACATATGCATGAATGGCAATGTCATTTGTCCTAGTAAAAATGAAATCATCATTGTGACTATGCTATATAGAAAAAATTGAATTGATAGTGTACTAGATATTTTAGTGTTACTCACAGACATAAATAACTGTATAGTCATACAGTTATATTGTTCTGAAGGGTTATGGATTCCTTAATGCCTTAAAACCTTAATGACTCCAATAATGAACTAGAAAAGCTGTTGAAACGGTATATTATGTACTGTAGAAACTCCTCAGTTGGACTTTCAGCTTGTGTACAATTAAGACACATTCAAGGCCATTGAAGTTCCCATAGAAACTTTACTTACATTTCTACTGTTGTGTTGACTGGGATCCCGGCAGCGTTGATCAGAAATTAATTAATTCAGTCTGTAGTGTGTGGTTAATAAGAGCTCTGTGGGTATGGACATTCCATTTAAAATGACTGTGATGTATGCCTATCACATATTCTGAACACAATTAGTTGTAAATTGTATTATTTATTATTTATTTTGTTGCATGTGTTCTTGACCACACCAGGTTGTTATTGTTCTGAAGGAATTCAGAGCAATCATGTACACATGAAGTCTCTTTGGAAGTTTCTAGGAACTTGAATGGCCATGAATGTGTCTTAATGGCTCTGCCTGAATAACAACATGAAAGCTGAGAGACTCTCTTTCACGCATGGGGACATTGATAGAGTTGTTTAACATGTAAATGACAGTGTAACATGTAAATGACTTGTATAGGTTTCCAAGTGCATGTACAGATTTTCCATTTTCCACGTAACAGAGATAAATTAAAACATGCATCTCAACTAGAAGTTATTTCACCTTTAATGATAAAATGCTTAAAAAACAAAGGTTTAAGTAGATTAGACTTTCACTGTGAGACTTGACCTGGACCTGGTGTCCTCTCCACCACACAAGGGTTAATAATGAGAACATTTACATCCCTTCTTCTTTAGGATTAGAGATTCCTGCTTTGAGCCTGACAATGTCTGTTCTTTTGGATTTCTATTGACTCCTGCTTTAAAACAATTATATTATATTATGTGCTTCTATATTACTCAAATTGTTGAATCCTGTTGACACTGTAAATGTATTCACGTAATTGATTGTATATGTCCCATACACTTTGGAATGCAATAACACTTTGTAATGTCCTTTGTGATACGCAAATACGTTGGTGTGTCCAAAAACCTACACTGCTTGTTTGCATTGTAGGGCAGAATAGGCTTTCAACTTTATGGTTTATGTTTTAAAGTTCTAAATGTTCTAAAGGCAGGTACTTGATAACTTCTGTGTTCCGTAAAGCCTTATATTGTCGATATTACCAACTGATACTATCATTTGGAAAATTAAACATAGTATTTAATATATTTTTTATTTTTGTCATAGATAGATAAATGTTGTTACCACTTTTGTAGGAGGTTGCACAGAGCATGTCTGGGGGAGGAGGGAGGGGTGGAGCATAGTATGCTAGATTGTGATTGGTGGAGAGATGGTTCTATTATTGTCTTTGGCCAATCATTCAGAGCAGTTACTGTTTCACCCCAGACTCTCTAGTATAAGAAGAGTTGGTCTGTGTCATTTCTCCACAAGTCTTCCAGGATATCAATAATTTCTGATCAGATCTGACTGTGGACTCCAGACTTCGGATAAGATGAACTCTCTCAAACTCAACTCTGCTGATCAGGAGGAAAACAAAGAACTTGGTATGTTCCTTACTCTACCTCCCTTTACCCTGTTGGGTTACCTCTATATTTGTTTAATTCACAATCTCACATGTTGTTTCATTGTAGCTTTGATGTCAATTATATGGAGGGAATTTATTTCATGCACCACAGTTCATCAACAATTAATGCAAAGTATTAAGGTATTACTTTTTTGTTGTTAAAATATTGTGCTATTTTATCGTGAACATTAGTGAGGACAAATTTTATGAAGATGTGTTGAAGTTATCCTTTAACAACTTAACAACATGATTTACCTCTCAACAATCCTTGTCTTTGTTTCCATAGTGTTGCATCACCATCCCGGCCTCCCTGTCCTACCAGAGGTGAATGAAAAAAGAAAGTTGGCTAAGCAAAAACAACACTCCTGTGTTCAGTGTGGGAAACACTTCCCGACCATCTCCAAGCTTAAAATACACCAGAGAATTCACACAGGAGAGAAACCATATGGCTGTGATCAGTGTGGACAACATTTCTCCGACTTGTCCAAGCTTAAAATACACCAGAGAATTCACACAGGAGAGAAACCATATGGATGCGATCAATGTGGACAACACTTCTCTCAAATTGCCCACCTTAAAAGCCACCAGAAGATTCACACCGGAGAGAAACCATATGGATGCGATCAATGTGGACAACACTTCTCTCAAATTGCCCACCTTAAAAGCCACCAGAAAATTCACACCGGAGAGAAACCATATGGGTGTGATCAGTGTGGACAACACTTCTCTCGTATGTCCACCCTCAAAATCCATCAGATAATTCACACTGGAGAGAAACCCTATGGATGTGATCAGTGTGGACAACACTTCTCACACTTGTCTAGCCTTAAAACCCACCAGAGAATTCACACAGGAGAGAAACCATATGGCTGTGATCAGTGTGGACAACATTTCTCCGACTTGTCCAAGCTTAAAATACACCAGAGAATTCACACAGGAGAGAAACCATATGGATGTGATCATTGTGGACAACATTTCTCTCGTATGTCCACCCTCAAAATACATCAGAGAATTCACACTGGAGAGAAACCCTATGGATGTGATCATTGTGGACAACACTTCTCTAGATTGGACATACTTAAAACCCACCAGAGAATCCACACTGGAGAGAAACCATATGGCTGTGATCAGTGTGGACGACATTTCTCTGACTTGTCCGGTCTTAAAAGCCACCAGAGAATTCACACATGAGAAAACCCTATGGCTGTGACCAGTCTGGACAACACTTCTTTACCTTGTCCACCCTTAAAATCCACCAGAGAATTCACACTGGAGAGAAACACTATGTGATCAGTGTGGACAACTTTTCGGTGAAAAGAAAGACCTTAAACGCCACCAACGCATTCACACAGAGAGAGACCATATGGATGTGTGATCAATTTGGACACTACTTCTTTCTCTAAAATGAAGGGCCTTAAAAGCCACCAGAAACTCAACGCATGGGAGAAACCCTTTCATTGTTCTGAAGGATTAGGGATTCCTTTATGTTCTCGGGTGACTTGGCACATCAACCTTAATGACTCTAATCATGAGTATTGTTTAAGTTAAGGAGGTATTATATTGTTTGGTTATTTTTAGGGATGTCCGATATTGACTTTACTTCTCTGGTGGATTTGTTTTTACCGATAACCGATATTGTCCAACTCTTAGTTTTTTTTTCATATGAAAACGGAAAATCACATCAAAATAATTATATATTGGTTAATTTGATTGATTGAACTACAGACTCTGAAGTCAAGTTAAAACCGTAAGCAGAGAAATCACCATTTTGTCACACCTGAGATACCATGCTTTGTGTTGTTTATCATTTCTGATGGGCTGTTCTTTGGATATTAATTGTTATGCAAACACAAATAAAGACAAACATTCAAAGTCAATATGTGTTTTTGGAGCTTCTTTATAATATAGTACTCTGGGTGTGATAATTTCTGTCAACCACAGGAAACCCCTTTGAATGTAATAACACATCTTATTGTCCTTTGCGATGCACAAATATGTTGATGTGTCCAAAAAGGTTAGTTATAGACATTTATTTTACCTCACCTTCACGGTTAATATTTTACTTTCCAAAGTAAATGTGCAGTGGTTTCCCTGTTACCTTTTTGAGATATCAAAGTGCATAAAGTGAAATGCCAAATAGATTTTACATCTTCACTTGAGCTATTGATGGATTCCACAGAAGTTGTTCTATTCACCTATGAAGGCGTGTCAACGACTGGAGTCTGCTACTCATACCTGGTTTGGTGTGGTGTTCTATCATGCGGTGCTTAAAGGAAAACTTGGGTTTTTTACAACAAGGGTTCACATTTTAGATAGTCATTATTGAAAAGAAAAGATGAAAGTAAAAATGTTTTCATTTACTTCTTTCTATCGTTTTAGTGATTTTAACGATTTTGATGGGGGCATGCATGCAAGTGGCTAAATATGTCTTTTTAGACACAATAAGTCCATTCCCAAAATGAACCGCAATCTTTCATGGGCAGACGTGACTTATGGGGGCTGGTGTAAATAGTAACAAAGAAATTGACTGCTTAGTGTGTCTAAAAATACATATTTAGCCACTTGTACGCATGCCCCCACCCACTGAAATCAAAACACTAAAATCCCTAAAATAATAGAAAACAGTAAATGAAAACATTTTAACACTCAGCTGTCCTTTAAACTGCAGTCGAAAATGTCTCTAGTGTTCTGTAGATTATACTTTTGTTCATATTAGATAAGAACAAGACCGCTAACATTTAGCAGACGCTTTTAATCCAAAGCGATTTACTGATAGTGTACTAGTTATTTTAGTGTTACTCACCGACATAATTAACTGTATATTTAAGTCGTACAGTTCTATTGTTCTGAAGGGTTAGGGATTCCTTAAAACCTTAATGACTCCAATAATGAACTAGAAAAGCTGTTCTGTAGACATTCTAACACGTTGGATAATGTGTCCAATATATCCTACTATATGTCTTTTTTTGAGCATGTGTCCTTCACCACACCAGGTTGTATTGTTCTGAAGGAATTCGGAGCAATCATGTACAAATGAAGTTTCTATAGGAACTTAAATGGCCTTGAATGTGTCTGGCTCTGCTTGAATAAAAACACAATGATAGATGTTATGTAAATGTCAGAACAATATGCAGAATGAATAGCGGGAATCATTACAAATTCAAAGATCATTTGTTAAGTGTCCCCCCATTACCTTTGTATAGCTTTCTAAGTGGTACATTAAAATTGTACATCTTAACAGTTCAAAGCATTGTTAGCTTGTAGATCTGCTATATTGTGTATATATATATTGTAGATCTGACTATTATGACATGCCCAAAAAAGAAAAACAGGGTTACAATGGCCACTTGTAGGCCTATTAAAGATATCTTAATTTAGTTTTGACTTCAGGAGGAATAGAACTTTAAGAATAGATAACTTGAAATACAGTTTCTAATAGGCCTAGTAAGAATGTGATTGTTGATTTCTTTAATTGCCTTTCGGACCAGCAGAAATGCTATTATTATGATTGCCTAACTAAAAATATCATTGTAGAACCTTAAATGCCCAATACATATGCATGAATGGCAATGTCATTTGTCCTAGTAAAAATGAAATCATCATTGTGACTATGCTATATAGAAAAAATTGAATTGATAGTGTACTAGATATTTTAGTGTTACTCACAGACATAAATAACTATGTATATGTAGTCATACAGTTATATTGTTCTGAAGGGTTTTGGATTCCTTAATGCCTTAAAACCTTAATGACTCCAATAATGAACTAGAAAAGCTGTTGAAACGGTATATTATGTACTGTAGAAACTCCTCAGTTGGACTTTCAGCTTGTGTACAATTAAGACACATTCAAGGCCATTCAAGTTCCCATAGAAACTTTACTTACATTTCTACTGTTGTGTTGACTGGGATCCCGGCAGCGTTGATCAGAAATTAATTAATTCAGTCTGTAGTGTGTGGTTAATAGGAGCTCTGTGGGTATGGACATTCCATTTAAAATGACTGTGATGTAGGCCTATCATATATTCTGAACACAATTAGTTGTAAATTGTATGATTTATTATTTATTTTGTTGCATGTGTTCTTGACCACACCAGGTTGTTATTGTTCTGAAGGAATTCAGAGCAATCATGTACACATGAAGTCTCTTTGGAAGTTTCTAGGAACTTGAATGGCCATGAATGTGTCTTAATGGCTCTGCCTGAATAACAACATGAAAGCTGAGAGACTCTCTTTCACGCATGGGGACATTGATAGAGTTGTTTAACATGTAAATGACAGTGTAACATGTAAATGACTTGTATAGGTTTCCAAGTGCATGTACAGATTTTCCATTTTCCACGTAACAGAGATAAATTAAAACATGCATCTCAACTAGAAGTTATTTCACCTTTAATGATAAAATGCTTAAAAAACAAAGGTTTAAGTAGATTAGACTTTCACTGTGAGACTTGACCTGGACCTGGTGTCCTCTCCACCACACAAGGGTTAATAATGAGAACATTTACATCCCTTCTTCTTTAGGATTAGAGATTCCTGCTTTGAGCCTGACAATGTCTGTTCTTTTGGATTTCTATTGACTCCTGCTTTAAAACAATTATATTATATTATGTGCTTCTATATTACTCAAATTGTTGAATCCTGTTGACACTGTAAATGTATTCACGTAATTGATTGTATATGTCCCATACACTTTGGAATGCAATAACACTTTGTAATGTCCTTTGTGATACGCAAATACGTTGGTGTGTCCAAAAACCTACACTGCTTGTTTGCATTGTAGGGCAGAATAGGCTTTCAACTTTATGGTTTATGTTTTAAAGTGCTAAATGTTCTAAAGGCAGGTACTTGATAACTTCTGTGTTCCGTAAAGCCTTATATTGTCGATCTTACCAACTGATACTATCATTTGGAAAATTAAACATAGTATTTAATATATTTTTTATTTTTGTCATAGATAGATAAATGTTGTTACCACTTTTGTAGGAGGTTGCACAGAGCATGTCTGGGGGAGGAGGGAGGGGTGGAGCATAGTATGCTAGATTGTGATTGGTGGAGAGATGGTTCTATTATTGTCTTTGGCCAATCATTCAGAGCAGTTACTGTTTCACCCCAGACTCTCTAGTATAAGAAGAGTTGGTCTGTGTCATTTCTCCACAAGTCTTCCAGGATATCAATAATTTCTGATCAGATCTGACTGTGGACTCCAGACTTCGGATAAGATGAACTCTCTCAAACTCAACTCTGCTGATCAGGAGGAAAACAAAGAACTTGGTATGTTCCTTACTCTACCTCCCTTTACCCTGTTGGGTTACCTCTATATTTGTTTAATTCACAATCTCACATGTTGTTTCATTGTAGCTTTGATGTCAATTATATGGAGGGAATTTATTTCATGCACCACAGTTCATCAACAATTAATGCAAAGTATTACGGTATTACTTTTTTGTTGTTAAAATATTGTGCTATTTTATCGTGAACATTAGTGAGGACAACTTTTATGAAGATGTGTTGAAGTTATCCTTTAACAACTTAACAACATGATTTACCTCTCAACAATCCTTGTCTTTGTTTCCATAGTGTTGCATCACCATCCCGGCCTCCCTGTCCTACCAGAGGTGAATGAAAAAAGAAAGTTGGCTAAGCAAAAACAACACTCCTGTGTTCAGTGTGGGAAACACTTCCCGACCATCTCCAAGCTTAAAATACACCAGAGAATTCACACAGGAGAGAAACCATATGGCTGTGATCAGTGTGGACAACATTTCTCCGACTTGTCCAAGCTTAAAATACACCAGAGAATTCACACAGGAGAGAAACCATATGGATGCGATCAATGTGGACAACACTTCTCTCAAATTGCCCACCTTAAAAGCCACCAGAAGATTCACACCGGAGAGAAACCATATGGATGCGATCAATGTGGACAACACTTCTCTCAAATTGCCCACCTTAAAAGCCACCAGAAAATTCACACCGGAGAGAAACCATATGGGTGTGATCAGTGTGGACAACACTTCTCTCGTATGTCCACCCTCAAAATCCATCAGATAATTCACACTGGAGAGAAACCCTATGGATGTGATCAGTGTGGACAACACTTCTCACACTTGTCTAGCCTTAAAACCCACCAGAGAATTCACACAGGAGAGAAACCATATGGCTGTGATCAGTGTGGACAACATTTCTCCGACTTGTCCAAGCTTAAAATACACCAGAGAATTCACACAGGAGAGAAACCATATGGATGTGATCATTGTGGACAACATTTCTCTCGTATGTCCACCCTCAAAATACATCAGAGAATTCACACTGGAGAGAAACCCTATGGATGTGATCATTGTGGACAACACTTCTCTAGATTGGACATACTTAAAACCCACCAGAGAATCCACACTGGAGAGAAACCATATGGCTGTGATCAGTGTGGACGACATTTCTCTGACTTGTCCGGTCTTAAAAGCCACCAGAGAATTCACACATGAGAAAACCCTATGGCTGTGACCAGTCTGGACAACACTTCTTTACCTTGTCCACCCTTAAAATCCACCAGAGAATTCACACTGGAGAGAAACACTATGTGATCAGTGTGGACAACTTTTCGGTGAAAAGAAAGACCTTAAACGCCACCAACGCATTCACACAGAGAGAGACCATATGGATGTGTGATCAATTTGGACACTACTTCTTTCTCTAAAATGAAGGGCCTTAAAAGCCACCAGAAACTCAACGCATGGGAGAAACCCTTTCATTGTTCTGAAGGATTAGGGATTCCTTTATGTTCTCGGGTGACTTGGCACATCAACCTTAATGACTCTAATCATGAGTATTGTTTAAGTTAAGGAGGTATTATATTGTTTGGTTATTTTTAGGGATGTCCGATATTGACTTTACTTCTCTGGTGGATTTGTTTTTACCGATAACCGATATTGTCCAACTCTTAGTTTTTTTTTCATATGAAAACGGAAAATCACATCAAAATAATTATATATTGGTTAATTTGATTGATTGAACTACAGACTCTGAAGTCAAGTTAAAACCGTAAGCAGAGAAATCACCATTTTGTCACACCTGAGATACCATGCTTTGTGTTGTTTATCATTTCTGATGGGCTGTTCTTTGGATATTAATTGTTATGCAAACACAAATAAAGACAAACATTCAAAGTCAATATGTGTTTTTGGAGCTTCTTTATAATATAGTACTCTGGGTGTGATAATTTCTGTCAACCACAGGAAACCCCTTTGAATGTAATAACACATCTTATTGTCCTTTGCGATGCACAAATATGTTGATGTGTCCAAAAAGGTTAGTTATAGACATTTATTTTACCTCACCTTCACGGTTAATATTTTACTTTCCAAAGTAAATGTGCAGTGGTTTCCCTGTTACCTTTTTGAGATATCAAAGTGCATAAAGTGAAATGCCAAATAGATTTTACATCTTCACTTGAGCTATTGATGGATTCCACAGAAGTTGTTCTATTCACCTATGAAGGCGTGTCAACGACTGGAGTCTGCTACTCATACCTGGTTTGGTGTGGTGTTCTATCATGCGGTGCTTAAAGGAAAACTTGGGTTTTTTACAACAAGGGTTCACATTTTAGATAGTCATTATTGAAAAGAAAAGATGAAAGTAAAAATGTTTTCATTTACTTCTTTCTATCGTTTTAGTGATTTTAACGATTTTGATGGGGGCATGCATGCAAGTGGCTAAATATGTCTTTTTAGACACAATAAGTCCATTCCCAAAATGAACCGCAATCTTTCATGGGCAGACGTGACTTATGGGGGCTGGTGTAAATAGTAACAAAGAAATTGACTGCTTAGTGTGTCTAAAAATACATATTTAGCCACTTGTACGCATGCCCCCACCCACTGAAATCAAAACACTAAAATCCCTAAAATAATAGAAAACAGTAAATGAAAACATTTTAACACTCAGCTGTCCTTTAAACTGCAGTCGAAAATGTCTCTAGTGTTCTGTAGATTATAATTTTGTTCATATTAGATAAGAACAAGACCGCTAACATTTAGCAGACGCTTTTAATCCAAAGCGATTTACTGATAGTGTACTAGTTATTTTAGTGTTACTCACCGACATAATTAACTGTATATTTAAGTCGTACAGTTCTATTGTTCTGAAGGGTTAGGGATTCCTTAAAACCTTAATGACTCCAATAATGAACTAGAAAAGCTGTTCTGTAGACATTCTAACACGTTGGATAATGTGTCCAATATATCCTACTATATGTCTTTTTTTTAGCATGTGTCCTTCACCACACCAGGTTGTATTGTTCTGAAGGAATTCGGAGCAATCATGTACAAATGAAGTTTCTATAGGAACTTAAATGGCCTTGAATGTGTCTGGCTCTGCTTGAATAAAAACACAATGATAGATGTTATGTAAATGTCAGAACAATATGCAGAATGAATAGCGGGAATCATTACAAATTCAAAGATCATTTGTTAAGTGTCCCCCCATTACCTTTGTATAGCTTTCTAAGTGGTACATTAAAATTGTACATCTTAACAGTTCAAAGCATTGTTAGCTTGTAGATCTGCTATATTGTGTATATATATATTGTAGATCTGACTATTATGACATGCCCAAAATAGAAAAGCGGGGTTACAATGGCCACTTGTAGGCCTATTAAAGATATCTTAATTTAGTTTTGACTTCAGGAGGAATAGAACTTTAAGAATAGATAACTTGAAATACAGTTTCTAATAGAATGTGATTGTTGATTTCTTTAATTGACATTCGGACCAGCAGAAATGCTATTATTATGATTGCCTAACTAAAAATATCATTGTAGAACCTTAAATGCCCAATACATATGCATGAATGGCAATGTCATTTGTCCTAGTAAAAATGAAATCATCATTGTGACTATGCTATATAGAAAAAAATGAATTGATAGTGTACTAGATATTTTAGTGTTACTCACAGACATAAATAACTGTATATGTAGTCATACAGTTATATTGTTCTGAAGGGTTATGGGTTCCTTAATGCCTTAAAACCTTAATGACTCCAATAATGAACTAGAAAAGCTGTTGAAACGGTATATTATGTACTGTAGAAACTCCTCAGTTGGACTTTCAGCTTGTGTACAATTAAGACACATTCAAGGCCAAGGCCTTTACTTACATTTCTACTGTTGTGTTGATTGTGATCCCGGCAGCGTTGATCAGAAATTAATTAATTCAGTCTGTAGTGTGTGGTTAATAAGAGCTCTGTGGGTATGCTCAGTTTTACACATTCCATTTAAAATGACTGTAGGCCTATCACATATTCTGAACATAATTAGTTGTAAATTGTATTATTTATGTTTTATTTTGTTGCATGTGTTCTTGACCACACCAGGTTGTTATTGTTCTGAAGGAATTCAGAGCAATCATGTACACATGAAGTATCTTTACTTCTAGTACACATAAGTTTCTAGGAACTTGAATGGCCATGAATGTGTCTTAATGGCTCTGCCTGAATAACAACATGAAAGCTGAGAGACTCTCTTTCACGCATGGGGACATTGATAGAGTTGTTTAACATGTAAATGACAGTGTAACATGTAAATGACTTGTATAGGTTTCCAAGTGCATGAAGGGATTTTCCATTTTCCACGTAAAGATACATTAAAACGTGCAACTCAACTAGAAGTTATTTCACCTTTAGATAGATAGATAGATACCTTTATTATCCCAAGGGGGAAATTCAGTTGTCCAGTAGAAGCACAGCAGTATACAGTTATTTACAAAGTTACATTTTGCACACACACTCCTTACCTGCCAAACTACAACCTCCAAGGACCCCCGGAGCTCCAGGGACCCCCAGCACCCTGGGGGACCCCCAAGTGTAAAAAATGACCAAATGTGCAAAAATGACCAAATGACCACCCCAACGGGGCTGCTCACGGGGAATTCCCGGGGACCACCCACTCCTGGTGCTCCAGAACGGATGCAAAAGTGGTGACGCCCCCAGTGGAGGACCCCCTCCACTGCAGCTCACATAAAATGCCCTAACTCGGGCTAGGAGCGTCCGGGAGAGCCGGGGCCGGTACCTATTTGTCCGCCAAGGCAACGCCGACACCCCACCCCTCATTTGTCACATGGCCCTCTTCTAGCGCCACCATGAGGCCGATTCTTGCAAAACATATTTGTGGACACTGCTCCTACAATTTTTGCCCTAAAATCACGCAAATCGCTACACAGTATGTCTACACTCATTTCATCACCTTGGATATGTCCCATATTGCGCCACCTTCAGGCCGATTTGTAAAACACATTTTTGGCCACTGCTCCTACAATTTTTGCCCTAAAATCAGGCACATCGCTACACAGTATGTCTACACTCATCCCATCAACATGAATCTGTCCCAAATAGCGCCACCTTCAGGCCGATTTTTACAAACACATTTTTGGACACTGCTCCTACAGATTTTGCCCTAAAATCACCCAAAAAAATACACAGTATGTCTACTGTCATGTCATCAACATGGATCCGTCCACATTTTATCTGTCCCAAATAGCGCCACCTTCAGGCCGATTTTGAAAAAACACATTTTTGGACACTGCTCCTACAGATTTTGCCCTAAAATCACCAAAAACAATACACAGTATGTCTACAGTCATGTCATCAACATGGATCCGTCCACATTTTTGGGGGACACTGCTCCCTACTCATACCGTTTCTCTCCCTTCTCATATCTTCCCCAATGTTGCCCCCATCCATGCCAAACATGGAACACTCAATTTGTGTATACATGTGACCTGACGGTTGCTTATCTCCCGATTAGGGAGTCTTACTGGTGTAAATAGTAACAAAGAAATTGACGGCTTATTGTGTCTAAAAAGACATTGGTTGAGCTTCACATGAGAGTTAGCGAGCCCACACTTTTTCGTAGGAACAGAACAGTATTTCTAGTTAGGAATTGATATTCCAAAAATAGCTCCTCCCTGGGCTGCAAAATGTATGAGTTGGTTTTGGGTCAATATCTCACTTTGGAAAATATAGAAAATAATTATCTCTAATCGTAAACGCGCATACAATTCAAAATTTAGGCATTTAGCAGACACTAATAACTTATACAAAGTCACTTACAAGTTCGAAACATGCATTGAATTACAAAGTGCATAAAGTGAAATGCCAAATAGATTTTACATCTTCACTTGAGCTATTGATGGATTCCACAGAAGTTGTTCTATTCACCTATGAAGGCGTGTCAACGACTGGAGTCTGCTACTCATACCTGGTTTGGTGTGGTGTTCTATCATGCGGTGCTTAAAGGAAAACTTGGGTTTTTTACAACAAGGGTTCACATTTTAGATAGTCATTATTGAAAAGAAAAGATGAAAGTAAAAATGTTTTCATTTACTTCTTTCTATCGTTTTAGTGATTTTAACGATTTTGATGGGGGCATGCATGCAAGTGGCTAAATATGTCTTTTTAGACACAATAAGTCCATTCCCAAAATGAACCGCAATCTTTCATGGGCAGACGTGACTTATGGGGGCTGGTGTAAATAGTAACAAAGAAATTGACTGCTTAGTGTGTCTAAAAATACATATTTAGCCACTTGTACGCATGCCCCCACCCACTGAAATCAAAACACTAAAATCCCTAAAATAATAGAAAACAGTAAATGAAAACATTTTAACACTCAGCTGTCCTTTAAACTGCAGTCGAAAATGTCTCTAGTGTTCTGTAGATTATAATTTTGTTCATATTAGATAAGAACAAGACCGCTAACATTTAGCAGACGCTTTTAATCCAAAGCGATTTACTGATAGTGTACTAGTTATTTTAGTGTTACTCACCGACATAATTAACTGTATATTTAAGTCGTACAGTTCTATTGTTCTGAAGGGTTAGGGATTCCTTAAAACCTTAATGACTCCAATAATGAACTAGAAAAGCTGTTCTGTAGACATTCTAACACGTTGGATAATGTGTCCAATATATCCTACTATATGTCTTTTTTTTAGCATGTGTCCTTCACCACACCAGGTTGTATTGTTCTGAAGGAATTCGGAGCAATCATGTACAAATGAAGTTTCTATAGGAACTTAAATGGCCTTGAATGTGTCTGGCTCTGCTTGAATAAAAACACAATGATAGATGTTATGTAAATGTCAGAACAATATGCAGAATGAATAGCGGGAATCATTACAAATTCAAAGATAATTTGTTAAGTGTCCCCCCATTACCTTTGTATAGCTTTCTAAGTGGTACATTAAAATTGTACATCTTAACAGTTCAAAGCATTGTTAGCTTGTAGATCTGCTATATTGTGTATATATATATTGTAGATCTGACTATTATGACATGCCCAAAATAGAAAAGCGGGGTTACAATGGCCACTTGTAGGCCTATTAAAGATATCTTAATTTAGTTTTGACTTCAGGAGGAATAGAACTTTAAGAATAGATAACTTGAAATACAGTTTCTAATAGAATGTGATTGTTGATTTCTTTAATTGACATTCGGACCAGCAGAAATGCTATTATTATGATTGCCTAACTAAAAATATCATTGTAGAACCTTAAATGCCCAATACATATGCATGAATGGCAATGTCATTTGTCCTAGTAAAAATGAAATCATCATTGTGACTATGCTATATAGAAAAAAATGAATTGATAGTGTACTAGATATTTTAGTGTTACTCACAGACATAAATAACTGTATATGTAGTCATACAGTTATATTGTTCTGAAGGGTTATGGGTTCCTTAATGCCTTAAAACCTTAATGACTCCAATAATGAACTAGAAAAGCTGTTGAAACGGTATATTATGTACTGTAGAAACTCCTCAGTTGGACTTTCAGCTTGTGTACAATTAAGACACATTCAAGGCCAAGGCCTTTACTTACATTTCTACTGTTGTGTTGATTGTGATCCCGGCAGCGTTGATCAGAAATTAATTAATTCAGTCTGTAGTGTGTGGTTAATAAGAGCTCTGTGGGTATGCTCAGTTTTACACATTCCATTTAAAATGACTGTAGGCCTATCACATATTCTGAACATAATTAGTTGTAAATTGTATTATTTATGTTTTATTTTGTTGCATGTGTTCTTGACCACACCAGGTTGTTATTGTTCTGAAGGAATTCAGAGCAATCATGTACACATGAAGTATCTTTACTTCTAGTACACATAAGTTTCTAGGAACTTGAATGGCCATGAATGTGTCTTAATGGCTCTGCCTGAATAACAACATGAAAGCTGAGAGACTCTCTTTCACGCATGGGGACATTGATAGAGTTGTTTAACATGTAAATGACAGTGTAACATGTAAATGACTTGTATAGGTTTCCAAGTGCATGAAGGGATTTTCCATTTTCCACGTAAAGATACATTAAAACGTGCAACTCAACTAGAAGTTATTTCACCTTTAGATAGATAGATAGATACCTTTATTATCCCAAGGGGGAAATTCAGTTGTCCAGTAGAAGCACAGCAGTATACAGTTATTTACAAAGTTACAGAGACGTAAGAAAAGATAGATAAGAGGGAAAAAAACAAAAAAAAACTCCTGCTTTAACATTTTTATATTGATATTATGTGCTTCTATATTACTCAGATTGTTGAATCCTGTTGACACTGTAAATGTATTCACTTAATTGATTGTATATGTCCCATACACTTTGGAATGCAATAACACTTTGTAATGTCCTTTGTTGCGACCGTCAGGGAGCAGTTTACTATGAAAACCTCCACCGGCCGTCCGTCCGTCCGTCCGTCACGTCACACGTCACACCTTTGTTTGTGTACGGTGTGATGTCATATCTTCAGTATGACATCACACCACATGTGTAAACAAACCTTTGTGTACGTTGCTGTGGCAACAGTCTGTTGTTGCTGGTCTGTTAGTGTACGTTAGCAGCCACCTTAGCAACCATGGTTTTACCCTAGCAACCAACTGTTTACCCTAGCAACCAACTGTTTACCATAGCAACCATGTTTTTTTACCCTAGCAACCAACTGGGCATAAAAGGGATTCTGTTAGGGATCTCCATATATGGGCATAAAAGGGATTCTGTTAGGGATCTCCATATATGGGCATAAAAGGGATTCTGTTAGGGATCTCCATATATGGGCATAAAAGGGATTCTGTTAGGGATCTCCATATATGGGCATAAAAGGGATTCTGTTAGCTGTTAGTGATCTCCATATATGGGCATAAAAGGGATGCTGTTAGGGATCTCCATATATGGGCATAAAAGGGATTCTGTTAGGGATCTCCATATATGTGCATGAAAGGGATTCTGTTAGGGATCTCCATATATGGGCATAAAAGGGATTGTATCCCAGATGATGCCCTGTTAGGAGATCCACACTAACAGAATCCATATATGGTCCTACCGACAGCTGCTATAAGCCAACCCTGGCGATAAGGTCTGAGTCGAAGAAATGCTTCTTTCCTGGCAAGAATTGCCCCTTGTATACAGTAGGGCTCGTTTGTGTATTGTATGACATCACGCCACATCATCGGCTGAGGACTGTGTGATGTCATCATATCTCCATATATGGAGACATAAGTTGCTCATGCCCAAATATGGGCTGGTGAGGTCAGACTTAGTGTGATGCGTAGGTTATCTCCATATATGGAGATTCAACTTCAATGAGTAACCATGGCAAACTGTCAACTGCCCGTATGTCTTGATAATTGGTAAAACAAACTTTTGGCCTATTTGTGGAGATAAGCGACCAACGGTCGCTTATCTCCCGATTAGGGAGTCTTACTGGTGATACGCCAATACGTTGGTGTGTCCAAAAACCTACACTGCTTGTTTGCTTTGTAGGGCAGCATAGGCTTTCATTACCCTTTCAACTTTATGGTTTATGTTTTTAAGTTCTAAATGTTCTAAAGTCATGTACTTGATAACTTCTGTGTTCTGTGGAGCCTTATATTGTCGATCTTACCAACTGATACTATTATTTGGAAATTAAACATAGTTAATATATTTTTATTTTTGTCATAGATAGATAAATGTTGTTACCACTTTTGTAGGAGGTTGCACAGAGCATGTCTGGGGGGAGAGCATAGTATGCTAGATTGTGATTGGTGGAGAGATGGTTCTATTGTTGTCGTTGGCCAATCATTCAGAGCAGTTAGTGTTTCACCCCAGACTCTCTAGTATAAGAAGACTTGGTCTGTGACATTTTTCCACAAGTCTTCCAGGATATCAATCATTTCTCATCAGATCTGTGGACTCCAGACTTCAGGATAAGATGAACTCTCTCAAACTCAACTCTGCTGAACAGGAGGAAAACAAAGAACTTGGTATGTTACTTACTCTACCTCCCTTTACCCTGTTGGGTTTCCTCTGTATTTGTTTAATTCACAATCTCACATGTTGTTTCATTGTAGCTTTGATGTAAATTAGATGGAGGGAATTTATTTCATGCACCACAGTTCATCAACAATTAATGCAAAGTATTAAAGTATTACTTTTTTTTTTAAATATTGTGCTATTTCATTGTGAACATTTGTGAGGACTAATTATATGAAGATGTGTTGAAGTTATCCTTTAACAACTTAACAAGATGATTTACTGTACCTCTCAACAATCCTTGTCTTTGTTTCCAATCTAGTGTTGCATCATCATCCCGGCCTCCCTGTCCTACCAGAGGTGAATGAAAAAAGAAGGTTGGCTAAGCAAAAACAACACTCCTGTGATCAGTGTGGGAAACACTTCCCGAGCATCTCCAAGCTTAAAATACACCAGAGAATTCACACTGGAGAGAAACCACATGGATGTGATGAGTGTGGACAACACTTCTCTATATCGTCCAGCCTTAAAAACCACCAGAGAATTCACACAGGAGAGAAACCATATGGATGTGATCATTGTGGACAACACTTCTCACTCTTGTCCAGCCTTAAAATCCACCAGAGAATTCACACTGGAGAGAAACTATATGGATGTGATCAATGTGGACAACACTTCTTTAGATTGGACAGCCTTAAACACCACCAGAGAATTCACACAGGAGAGAAACCATATGGATGTGATCATTGTGGACAACACTTCTCACACTTGTCCAGCCTTAAAAGCCACCAGAGAATTCACACTGGAGAGAAACCATATGGATGCGATCAATGTGGACAACACTTCTCTCAAATTGCCCACCATAAAAGCCACCAGAAAATTCACACTGGAGAGAAACCATACGGGTGTGATCAGTGTGGACAACACTTCTCTCGTATGTCCACCCTCAAAATCCATCAGAGAATTCACACTGGAGAGAAACCCTATGGATGTGATGAGTGTGGACAACACTTCTCAAAAATGTCGAATCTTAAAACACACCAGAGAATTCACACGGGGGAGAAACCCTATGGATGTGATCAGTGTGGAAAACACTTCTCTAACACATGGGAGAAACCCTTTCATTGTTCTGAAGGATTAGGGATTACTTTATGTTCTTGAGTGACTTTAATGGCCTATCAACTGTAACGACTCTAATAATGAGTATTGTTTAAGTTAAGGAGGTAGATATTTTTGGTTAAGTTTAGGGATGTCTGATATTGACTGATATTGTCCAACTCTTAATTTCCGAAACATATATTAACCAGTACCGATATATTTTCACCAAAAGTCAACTAATTGTCAGGTAACGTCACATATGTATTAAAATAAAATAACTATATGTAGCACCCAGCCATGAACCAGCGACAACAGCCCTGCTAATCGGGCTCAGCCCTATTAGCACGACTGGTTGTGCATTGGAATGGCGAGTGGGAGTCCCGGGTTCAATCCCCGCTTCCGCGTATCACCACAATCTGGCGTTGTCGGCAGGGTAAGGAGCGTGATATCCTCGCGTGAGGGACAGGTCCACGTCGTGTGCGGCGGTCCGCGGCGTGAAGTGTGAAGCGCGAGGGTGCGCTCCAAAGATCAGGGGGTGATTGTAGCCCCCACAGTTAGTACCAGCCATGAACCAGCGACAACAGCCCTGCTAATCGGGCTCAGCCCTATTAGCACGACTGGTTGTGCGTTGGACTGGCGAGTGGGAGTCCCGGGTTCAATCTCCACTTCTGCGTATCACTACATATAGTATATAGTATTTTTTATTTTTTCATTTCATATGAAAACAGAAAATCACACACATAATTATATATGTGTTAATTAGATTGAGTGAATAGTTTTGAAACTACAGCTCATCGATCTGAAGTCAAGTTAAAAACCTTAAGCAGAGAAATCACCATTTTGTCACACATTCAGAGATACTAATTATTCTCTTCTCTTGCAAAGCCATCTATCCCATCATGCTTTGTGTTGTTTAGCATTTCTGATGGGCTGTTGTGATGTTTCCTGTATGGTCTTTGTTGTCTGTCATGGTCTCTGTTGTCCACTCTACGTACCCTGCTGGAATTGGCTTGAAGGAGGGTACATGAGCTATTATTACAAGACAGTTTTAACAAAATATCAATGTTAATACATTGTATGAGGCAGGACATCCCTATTTTCGTAGATATTTTCTTTTTGAGTGAAATTTCTTTTGATTTGTTACTTCAGTCACCCTTCAGTTATCTTCAGTTGCCTTTATCTCAAACTTTTTGTTGATTTTGTTAATTCCATTTTCTACTAATCACATTAATTTGTCATTGCTTTTTTGTAAATAAAGCCTCAATTTAATTTGCATTCATAACCCTTGGTTCGTAACATGGGGCATAACAGTGTGTAATTCCTTTATTGCTTTGTTACATGTAAATAATGGTTGGCACACTCAAATAAAGACAAACATTCAAAGTCAATATGTGTTTTTGGATCTTCTTTAGTAGAGTACTGTGTGTGTGGTCATTTCAGTCAACCACAGGAAACCCTTTTGAATGTAATAACACATCATATTGTCCTTTACGATACACAAATATGTTGGTGTGTGCTTTTACCTCACCTTTACGGTTAATATTTTACTTTCCAAAGTAAATGTGCAGTGGTCTCCCATTACCTTTATGAGATATCAACGTGCATAGAGTGAAATGCCAAATAGATTTTACATCTTCACTTGAGCTATTGATGGATTCCACAGAAGTTGTTCTATTCACCTATGAAGGAGTGTCAACGACTGGAGTCTGCTACTCATACCTGGTTTGGTGTGGTGTTCTATCATGTGGTGCTTAAAGGACAACTTGGGTTTTTTACAACAAGGGTTCAAATTTTAGATTTGAAAAGAAAAGATGAGTGTAAAAAGGTTTCATTTACTTCTTTTTATTGTTTTAGTGATTTTAACGGCATGCATGCAAGTGGCTAAATATGTATTTTTAGACTAACTAAGCCCATTCCCAAGATGAACCGCAATCTTTCATGGGCAGACGTGACTTATGGGGGCTAGTTGCGACCGCCAGGTCGCATTTACTACCAAAACCTCCACCGGCTGTCCGTCCGTGAGTGAGTGAGTGAGTGAGTGAGTCACACTTTTGCCCTGCTCATATCTCCACAACCGTTGCCCCCATCCATGCCAAATTTTGCACACACACTCCTTACCTGCCAAACTACAACCTCCAAGGACCCCCGCAGCTCCAGGGACCCCCAGGTCCCTGGGGGACCCCCAGGTGTCACACGTCACACGTCACACTTTTGCCCTGCTCATATCTCCACAACCGTTGCCCCCATCCATGCCACATTTTGCACACACACTCCTTACCTGCCAAACTACAACCTCCAAGGACCCCCGGAGCTCCAGGGACCCCCAGCACCCTGGGGGACCCCCAAGTGTAAAAAATGACCAAATGTGCAAAAATGACCAAATGACCACCCCAACGGGGCTGCTCACGGGGAATTCCCGGGGACCACCCACTCCTGGTGCTCCAGAACGGATGCAAAAGTGGTGACGCCCCCAGTGGAGGACCCCCTCCACTGCAGCTCACATAAAATGCCCTAACTCGGGCTAGGAGCGTCCGGGAGAGCCGGGGCCGGTACCTATTTGTCCGCCAAGGCAACGCCGACACCCCACCCCTCATTTGTCACATGGCCCTCTTCTAGCGCCACCATGAGGCCGATTCTTGCAAAACATATTTGTGGACACTGCTCCTACAATTTTTGCCCTAAAATCACGCAAATCGCTACACAGTATGTCTACACTCATTTCATCACCTTGGATATGTCCCATATTGCGCCACCTTCAGGCCGATTTGTAAAACACATTTTTGGCCACTGCTCCTACAATTTTTGCCCTAAAATCAGGCACATCGCTACACAGTATGTCTACACTCATCCCATCAACATGAATCTGTCCCAAATAGCGCCACCTTCAGGCCGATTTTTACAAACACATTTTTGGACACTGCTCCTACAGATTTTGCCCTAAAATCACCCAAAAAAATACACAGTATGTCTACTGTCATGTCATCAACATGGATCCGTCCACATTTTATCTGTCCCAAATAGCGCCACCTTCAGGCCGATTTTGAAAAAACACATTTTTGGACACTGCTCCTACAGATTTTGCCCTAAAATCACCAAAAACAATACACAGTATGTCTACAGTCATGTCATCAACATGGATCCGTCCACATTTTTGGGGGACACTGCTCCCTACTCATACCGTTTCTCTCCCTTCTCATATCTTCCCCAATGTTGCCCCCATCCATGCCAAACATGGAACACTCAATTTGTGTATACATGTGACCTGACGGTTGCTTATCTCCCGATTAGGGAGTCTTACTGGTGTAAATAGTAACAAAGAAATTGACGGCTTATTGTGTCTAAAAAGACATTGGTTGAGCTTCACATGAGAGTTAGCGAGCCCACACTTTTTCGTAGGAACAGAACAGTATTTCTAGTTAGGAATTGATATTCCAAAAATAGCTCCTCCCTGGGCTGCAAAATGTATGAGTTGGTTTTGGGTCAATATCTCACTTTGGAAAATATAGAAAATAATTATCTCTAATCGTAAACGCGCATACAATTCAAAATTTAGGCATTTAGCAGACACTAATAACTTATACAAAGTCACTTACAAGTTCGAAACATGCATTGAATTATAGATATCGACAATACATGTCACAAGTGGCGTTTCCATAAACATATTCGAATTAGGGAAGCGAATTATCAGAAATACGCATTAAGACAAAGCGAATTTAGCATGTTTCCATTTGCGGGTGTCATTCGAATTAGCGACGGTCGCAACTCGCAAGAGTTGATCGGGCTGATTTTTTTCAGACCGAACCTGAGCACTGCACCGTCTGCACGTCTGACTGCTGTGACTCGGTCGCTGTCTAGTAGTGGGAAGAAGGGGTTATCAGTCATCATCATGGCCCCAATTAACTTTTAAATATATTACAATTGGCGACAAGTCTCTTACGAAATTGGCAAGAGTTCCTCTCAATACATAAAGCTACCGGTTCACCGGGAAAACCGCGGTCGCGTCGCTGCACAGTGCTCACTGCTCATCCAGTTTCAGCGTCCTCTGGAAGGTCAGGTGGCCGATCTGCGAGCTCACAACGCGGCGCGGAGACGTGGATGCGAGCTGCTGTGTGCTTGTAGATTGGGCACTTCAGGCACGCAGCACCGTGTGATGAGGAAGGGTTCGCCACCGATGGCTTGACTCCGGGAGGTGAAAACGGGAGGAATTTACACACGGTCCGATCTAGCGCAGCGTAGTTCATTTGGACACGGAAGTTAGAGTCTAGATATAACCCGAACCCCCCCCTCTTCATTCGCTAACAGCTAATTAATTCATACGCCCACGTTCATTCTCATTCGCTACAAGCTACTTCACACACGCCCTCTTTGCTCAGTGTAGTCCTTATAAGCAGCCTCTGCTCACTGCTCATTCTTCATGTTCAGCTGTCGAAGCAGGTTGTGTGATGTGTGTTAGAAAAATAGTCTGGTTTACTCAGCTGCATGTAGCATTTGGTTGGAAATCAGGTGCGGCAAAGAGCCTAAACTAAATGGTTCTGGAGGTCAATGGTTTATGTCTTGCTTGAGTCGTCAAGCTAACCTGATATCCTCGATATTTACGGTTGTTCGGTGAAGTTGCAGCATATCATTTAATGGATTCTGACGGTCTCCAGGAATTAGCCTGCACCATCTTTTGTAGTGGGGAAGCTTTCATTTCTGCCCTGCAGGAGTTCAGTCTCTTCGGCGTACGATAAGTATGGTAATGAAGGTCTTACTTTGTGGCATATAAATGTAGGCACCAGTAAATTCTCCATGCGGTGGGAAGTTTGATAATGGAGGCTCTCGTAATTTGTCTTATTTGTCATAAGATCTGATACCGCTGTTTTTCTGTCATTCCTCTATGTCCCGCTACCTGCAATGATGTCTAAATCCTGGAGGTTGATCTCATCTTCACGGATACCGGGAAGGCCACGTCAAGGGCTGCGTTCGCTGCCAGGCCGTGTTCGGCGTGCCGGAGATGTGGATTTGCCCCAAGCGGAACTCGGCAGCATCCCTGGTTCATCATCCATTAAATCCACAGGACATTGGCATCTGCTGCTACGATTCTTCATTTTAATGCGGCTGAGATTCTTCAGCTAAAAATGAGTGTTAACTCGTAATCAAGTAGCAAATAATTCAGGAGGTTCATTATTTATCCCAGTCCCTCCCTGCTAGTCAGCATCAAGGGTTGGATCGGGGGTAAGTCCCTGCGTCATATTGGGGCATGTCCAGGGGGTGTACTTGTCATCAAGCACTGAAGCGTTGGTCAGACGTTGGCGGTCTGAAGCTTTCAAGCGATATATCGGCTTAAGGCACGAGATCTTGCATCTCAGAAAGCACGAGCATTAACTAATGGTAATCTATCAATCAGATGGCATGATATTCTTTGTTAATTGGTCATCTTATACTCCTGCCGTAGTGTGGGTTGGGGGTTCGGGTTCGGTGGTTATGCGAAGGCCATTACGTATTTTTACAATTTATTCATGACAGATATATGTTCTCGCCGGAGTTCAAGGGTTGCCATGTCTCGCCGGAGATCAAGGTTTGCTATTACGCACTTATTACAGTAGTTTCTTAGATAGCATATTTTCTTCATGTCAGATATGACTCGCCGGAGCATGGTCTGCCCTAATAATTCATCTGGCTGTATCAGGATCAGTGCCTGAAACAGGGTCCACATGAATGGGGCGTCATCTCGAGCGCTCGGATGACGACATGAAGGAAATTACACATAGCTAGATCACTAGATAGAATATTTTGTTCATATCAAATCTGTTTTCTACGAGAACATGGTTTGCCGATCTATTCATATGATGTCTCGGGTCGGTACTGAGTTATCACATGAGTGGTAGGGCTGGGTCATCGGACCTTGCATATGAAGAAAATTAGACATGCTTGTCTATTGCTAGTCTTATTTGATAGATTTCCATTAATCCTCATCTACGATAATAACGGTCTAGATGAGGAGGGCATAAGGCTCCTCGTGTAATGGAAATGGGACACTGCACTCATGACGTTATTTCATCGGAAATAAACCCTATATAGCGTTCTACCACATTTCATTCACTTATTTATCTTATCTCATTCATATTAAAGATGTGGCTCTGCATGGATTATGCTCACAGCATGTGAGTGAGTGTTGGGGGTCTGAGATATCAGATTCTGTGTCATGTTACGTTTACACAGATAAATCTGTATATCATCAGAGCAGAGCCCATCTGCCAAACTCAATGCAATATCATTGCATAAATGTTACGTTATACGTTATTTCTAATAAATGTTAAATGGTCAACTCTAAGCTGAAGTGTTTGAATGAAATCTAGCGCAGCGTAGTTCATTTGGACACGGAAGTTAGAGTCTAGATATAACCCGAACCCCCCCTCTTCATTCGCTAACAGCTAATTAATTCATACGCCCACGTTCATTCTCATTCGCTACAAGCTACTTCACACACGCCCTCTTTGCTCAGTGTAGTCCTTATAAGCAGCCTCTGCTCACTGCTCATTCTTCATGTTCAGCTGTCGAAGCAGGTTGTGTGATGTGTGTTAGAAAAATCCTCCACCTCCCCGGCCTCCTCCCTGTGGCATTAGCTTCAGTTGTATGGATGCTCCGTGATAGGATAACATGGGATCGTACCATGGTTATTCTATGATTGTGGTATAATGAAATGTTGATTGTACTATGGTTATTCTATGATTGTTTGATATGTCGATTATTGTATGATGGTTATTCTATGTGATGTAATTTATGATGTAATTGGAAGTTCATGTTTCATGTACATCTGTAACTTATGCTCTGCTCTGGGGGGTCTGAGATATCAGATTCTGTGTCATGTTACGTTTACACAGATAAATCTGTATATCATCAGAGCAGAGCCCATCTGCCAAACTCAATGCAATATCATTGCATAAATGTTACGTTATACGTTATTTCTAATAAATGTTAAATGGTCAACTCTAAGCTGAAGTGTTTGAATGAATGTCACTCCGTGTGTAACAAACAACCGGTTTGTTTTGTGGGCTAACGCTACCATGGACGTTAAGCGGCAGGGGAAATGGACCTAGAACGTTATAATCTATTCGCATTTATTGTCTGACCCGTTTCCATTCACTTTTGCGCATTTAGTTTATTCGATAAAGGCTCAAAATCCTCCTCCTCCAAGCGGATAACTTTTTTTGCAGATAATGAAAGTTTATTCGCATTTTGAAGTGTTTCCATAAAAACATTTAGCGAATAAGCCGTTAATGCGCAAAAAGTGGCTTTATGGAAACGCCACTACAGTCTAGCTAACACTTCCATCGTATATTGACTGGGGTCCCCAGTTCAATGCATTGTTAGCTTGTAGATCTGCTATATTGTAGATCTGACTATTATGACATGCCCAAAATAGAA
>NC_137810.1:52921750-52926750 GCF_963921795.1 Nannobrachium achirus | reverse complement strand
TGCACTGCTGGCTGCAACTTCTCACCAAGGAATCTATCATGGAATTAACTGGAGACGGCTCCTCTTTTGTTTTGCGGGTGGTGATAGCGTTTGTCTACTCTATAGTTTGTGCATTGGGGCTGGTGGGGAACATTCTGGCTTTGTATTTGCTCCACTCGCGACACAGGCAGAAACAGTCTTCCATCAACTGCTTTGTGATGGGCTTGGCCGTCACGGACTTGCAGTTTGTTCTGACCCTCCCCTTCTGGGCCGTGGACACGGCCCTGGACTTCCGCTGGCCGTTTGGCCGGGTGATGTGCAAGATCGTCAGCTCCGTCACCACCATGAACATGTACGCCAGCGTGTTCTTCCTCACGGCCATGAGCGTGGCACGCTACTACTCCATCTCTTCCGCGCTCAAGATGCACAGTCGGCGAGCGGCGGCGGCCAGGGCCAAGTGGACCAGCGTGGGCATCTGGGCCGTGTCTCTGATGGCCACCTTGCCCCACGCCATCTACTCCACCAGTGTCCAGGTCAGGCACGTGCACCCATAGACATCAAAGGGGGCTTGAGCCCCTGGCCTTTTATCCGTCTGTAAAAAGTGTCCTCTCCAGACCATGATTGCTGTTTTTACTATGGCAAAAGAAATGCAAATGCCCCCTTTCCATGCCATACCTGAAGGTGGCATTCAAGAAAATTGCCTTGTCCAAACTCTCATGAACTTGAATGCAGTGTCTTATGTTGAAAGAATTGACCTCTATGTAGAAGTCCATGCCGTTACACCAAAATCTCTCGTATTGACTTGATTATGCTTAGTTCAGTGTGGTATCACGCACCGAAAATAGCCGACCTTCAAGCTCACAACGCGTCGCAGCGCGACGCGTTGTAAGTTATTATTTTTTTATGGTCTGCTATTTTCGATATTTCCACCAAAAGACCCTTTTAGAAATGTCAGCCCCTGCCTCTCTAACATTCTCTGCACGTCCCTGGTCCAGGTGTCGGACGAGGAGCTCTGCCTGGTGCTCTTCCCGGACTCGGGTAACTGGGACGCCCAGCTCCTCCTCGGGCTGTATCAGCTGCAGAAGGTCCTGGTGGGCTTCCTCATTCCTCTGGTCATCATCACCGTCTGCTATCTCCTGCTGCTGCGCTTTGTGCTCAGCCGGCGCGTCGCCGGCATCGCCGGCCCCGAGACGGAGCAGGGCCGGCACAAGCGCTGCTCCAAAGTCACCAAGTCTGTCACCATCGTGGTTCTGTCCTTCTTCCTGTGCTGGCTCCCCAACCAGGCCCTGACGCTCTGGAGCGTGCTCATCAAGTTTGACCTTGTGCCCTTCAGCAAGGCGTTCTACAATGCACAACAATATGCCTTCCCCGTGACCGTGTGTCTCGCCCACACCAACAGCTGCCTCAACCCGGTGCTCTACTGTCTGATCCGCCAGGAGTTCCGGGCGGGCCTGAAAGAGATCCTGCTGCGCGCCACACCCTCCTTCAGGAGCCTGACTCGCCTGCTCCCTCGCAAGGCCAAAGTAGCGGAGGCTCCACCGATTCTGGTGTTGGTACAAATGGACGTCTGAATAACTGCATGGGTGACTGACTGACAAAAGGAAGGATTGAAGCGAGTGTCAGTCGGACTGACTGGACTGACTCACTTGGTGAAAGAGTGAGTAAGGCATCTGAGAAAATGTACATGCTTTGTTATCGATGAGTGGCTGTTTAGCATAATGGCGCAGCTTCCGCGTCTCATCAACAGAAAAATTGACATCTTTCTCATTGACAAAGAGCAAAATGATGGACTGCCGTTTGGGATGTGCTCCAGTTATTCTCTCTCTCTCTCTCTCTCTCTCTCTCTCTCTCTCTCTCTCTCTCTCCCCCCTCTGTACACTCCAATTCACTTTCTTCTTCCATCACCCTAGGAACTCCCTTTCTCTGACAAAAAATGTGCTGCTTTCTGATTATTTGCCATGAATATGGAACAATTCCAATCATCAATGCAGCCAAAATATGTGCCCCTCTCAGAGGCTTGTGCAATTCAAGTAGCCTACCTGAAATAGTGTCCCTCCCTAATTTTAATTCCCCACGGCACCTCCGGTTGTCAGGAGGAATCATCCTTTTTAAAGCTGCAATCCATAACTTTCATGTCCTACCGGAGATTTGAGAGAGATTGGAACCCCTTGACCCTCCGTGAGTGACAAAAGTTATTCCGCTGGACTACTGCTTACTCATGGGAGAAATTGAATTTTTACCACCGCAGTTGTGTTATATTATACTAACATATTCTCTAGCATACAGATTGGTCAAAATAACATTTATTCACACACAAAAAAGGTTATGGAGGGCAGCTTTAATTTGTCAATTATCGAAGACTACACCACTAATACTAACAAGAGGGCCAGAGCTTTTTGGGACACCCTACCTTCTATTTATGAGATGGTATTGTAGTGACCCAGCAAAAGACCCCGTTCGAATCCAGCTTTGTGAGCAACAGTACAGTATAGACTAGACTACAGTGATGAAGGACTGTCTCCCCAGGATTGAACCAGGAAAACGGAACGTCATGCGTGTAAATGGATGAAACTGTGAAAAAGAATAACAATAAGGGTCAGATTGCTGAGAATGCTGCAGTTGCTGCTTGTCATGCTTAAATGTATGTAATTGTTTTGTTCAGTGTTGACCTGCACCTGTCCTGTGTGTATTATTATTTTATAAAATTGTACAAGCAACCTGAGGAAAAAGCGTGACCAGTCACAGCTGATGGGGTTAAAATGTGTGTGGATACGTGTTCATTGGAGCATGTGCTATATTATAGGTTACAACAATTGATACGATATATATAATGGAATGGTAAACGTCCCCAGTGCCTAAAAATATCTGGTGAAAGTGGAAAATTGAAAAGCAAAGCCTCCTTCAAAGCCTCCTTCCTTGCCAGTGGTGCAATTGTACAGTGGAAGGGTGCAGAGGCCCAGTCTCACGGTGGGGGGGATATCCGTGGGCAACAACATACATCACTGTCATCACTAGTGCAAGATTACATTTAAATCTTTGTCCTAAAAAGCCTGTAGACTCTTAGTTCTACAAAGCTGGGTAGCACCACGCAGAGTAAACTTCTTGAAAAGACTAAAAGAAAATCTATATCTATAGAATAAATCAATATCCAATTCCGTTAGCTGTTCACAGGGAAGCAACAGGGAGCTCAACATGAAAGGGGTTACTTCAGTACTAAGCTAAGATGCGGATAGTGGCTGTCGTTCGCCTCCTGGTGAAATCCTGTGGAGCTCAAGGTTTGCATTGACCAGTGATGAAATTCTTTTTACTCATTTAGACCTGAGGCCGATTCTTCAGTTTTCTGAAAATGTTTTGTTGCTATATTACCAGTAGTGCTCAAACTCTGTCAAGGACCCCCAAAATGATATGTCTTTGAATGTGGACCCCCATCTCAAAATATTCTGTTCCCGGAACACCTAGAAGCAAAGGATTTGAATTAAAAATGTTATGCTTGAAAAATATATATATATTCAAAGATTTGCAAAAAATAGCTGATCTACAAGCTCATAGATGCTATCCTGGTTTTAATGGGTTATGGTTCTCTGGCTGGCAACGTGAGCACACATGCTTTACATGGGCGCACACACACGCTCACAAGCTCCCCTACGCATGCACGCACGCACACAGCAACGCTTTTAGATGTCTCAGTCCATGCTGTAAAGTGTATGTTTAACTCACTCTAACTTTGGAGATTCATACCCACAATGTCACTTTGAGGAGCGTCCAATGCAGACAAGAGACAACTGATACAAATACCAAAATACTCATTTGAGAGCACTTTGAAACAAGCACAGCCATGCACTTTCTGTCGAGTCAATCATGCAGACTATTTAAGCACGAAAGTAATACCAATGTGATGATATGATTTAATTTGTTGCCTCTGTATTTCGTCATGACTATGAACATCTTTTACAGTTGACACAATATACGTATGTATTATGTATCAGTGGAATAAAATGTAATTGATGGATTAAGTGCAATGTAAATACAAAATGAATAAAAGCTCTGAACTTGAACCACACAGTATTCTGAATAATTGTGGCATGTCAAATTAGAGTTCAAAGGACAGTGGGAAGACGAGAACCCTGAGTGGATAAGAGCTTGTCTGATGAAGTGGGGATTTTAAGGCTGTAGAAAGTTATACGTTATGAATAATGAATTGGTAGCCATTTGTACACTCAGACTTACAAATGACTGTGTAGTCATTAAATCAAACACGTAAATTGAGACCAGTTGAGGGACTTGACTTGAAGGCATATACTTAACTCATCTAGTGCCATTCGCGAGATGTCTCGCGAAATGTACTCGAGTATCTGTAGTGCCATTCACGGGATATCTCGGGAAAAGTAATAGATTACTGTAACGGCGAGTACATTACCGAGAAGAATCGCCGGCGGTCCGGAGACGAAATCCGTCGCTGATTTTGCATCATCACGGCTCCACGAGCACAAAATAGTCCCATCCATAACATTGAGGTGGACGGGGGATCTCATCTTTAATGTCCATTATCTCAAAACTACACTTTAGAAGCTAGGATCCACGTGGACACGGATCGGTTCCGGCGCACGATCCGATGACGTCAGACCGGAAGTGATTGCGAGGTGGACTTCTGGCCTTCAAAATAAGACAACGCAAGTGAATGGGACCTGAAGGAGGCACTTTGGACATTATAATCCGTTAATTTCTGGGGCTCTGAATGAGTTAACAGTGAATAAATAAATGATTCCACATCTTCTGACTGAGGCTGTCATCCAACTATTAATGGAAGTCGATTGTCTCATTTTGCATTGGTGTTCTCTCTCGTTACAACAGATTGAGAGGCAGATACTGTAGTCACTGACCAAGCTGGTTCTAGATAGATTCAACAGATTTGTTTACAAGACTAAAATAGGAGAGCAGTGTCTTGCATTCCAATCAGGGATACTTTATTTTATTTATTTGTTTTTTTCGATTTTTATCCCACGATTTTTTAACCCATTATT
>NC_137810.1:52731750-52919250 GCF_963921795.1 Nannobrachium achirus | reverse complement strand
CAAAGAAGTAACATTCATCCTCTGGAGAAGATACAATCTCTAACGGGAAGAATATTAAATATGAATATTTATTGCAGGCACTTTAGCATAGCAGGTAATTAATCAAAGTCACACCAGCATTATAAAATTGATAAGAAAAAAGACTTGAAGAAGCATAGATATAAATGAAATTTTTTGTAATAACATTGGTCAGGATGAGGGCGTAACAGACAGTGTCCCAGGGGTTTAGCTGGTTTCATCTTTCGGTCGTGTGTCAAAGTGTCCTTGAGCAAGACACTACAGTCAGCAAGTGAATATGTGCAGCATTAGCATATCGTCGTTGTCGGGTGGAAACCTTGTATGTCCAAAACCGTTCATTTTGTATTTATCATTTTTAAAATGATTTAAACTAGTGAAAACAGGCAATCTACAAGCACACATGTGCTATGTGTTGTTATGTGTGCCTGGCTGGCTAGTGGCTAACCTGTTGCTTGCTAGTGATAGTTGCTAACCAAAGAAACAGTCAGAATAGGAGCACTACGAACTAGTAATCAAACACAACATAACATGCCTGCTACTGGTGTTTCATAGCGAGATCGATACGATCGCATTTTACCGCAATTTACTGCATTTTACCGCGACACGATGTGCGGTACGGTACGGCGGCGGCGCTGGTGTACTTGGAAACACACATGAGTTCTGGGAAACCCCCACCCACGCTGATCACAAGACGCTGATTCACGACGCTGATTCGCCCGTTTGGATTTTCAACCGAGGCAGGCTTCCTCATTGAGAGCGATTCTAGACCTGAATCGCCGAAACAAAAAAATTAAAGGGGTGTGGCTAGCGATTCAGGGTCTGGAACTAGGCTAAGGTTTTCCGACAGTGACGATGTAATATGTAGCTGTGTGTCACAGTCTGGGCCTGGCCCTTGCCCGTCCCATGTTTCTACCACACTTTGCTCGCCCCCTCCCCTCCTGTGAGTACCTGATTGACAATCTGAACTCCTCCCTGCTTCACAGCTGTGAGCTGTTGATGTCCTGAATCAGAGACTATTTAATCCTCCTTGTACCTGCTCTCTGTGCTGGATCATTGTATTTCTGTCTGTTCCTCAGTTGGGTGTGTTGTACTGTAGTGTTTGTTTCCTGTGTGTGCTTGTGTTTATGATTTAAGTTAAGTAAAGTCTTCGTTAACCTGTCCTCCGTGGTTTCCTACCTTTACTTTGAGTTCTGCATTTGGGTCCTCACCACCGCCACACCAGATCATGACAGAATGATCCAGCCATCTTGGACCCAGCGGAACTCCCAGCCAGAGAGCCCCTGTTTCCCCACCTTGTGAACTTTCCTTCCTGGAGGTCCTCGTTCCTCTCCATCTGGGCTGCTGTCATCTGACTGTTAAGTGGTTTCCCTCTGCGGCCCCTGTTTCCTGAGGTTCTCCTGCCCAGCGCCATCCCGATCCCAGGATGCGACGTCCTGCTGGGGTGCCCATCGTCGACGTCTTCGCCAGGGACCCCAGCCGTTGGGCCGTCGCTCGCTCGGTGGTGGTCCGCCCGGGCCAGTGACGCAGTGCCCCACAGTCCAGTGACACCGAGCGCCCGCTGCTGCTTGTGCCCTCTGCTCCACTCAGTGCCAGAGCCCTGGCAGCTACCCCTCTCTCCCCCCTGTGAGGATCTCCGCCCCTGGGGCCTGTGGCCCAGTTCGGTACCCCCCTGTCCCTGTCCTGGGACGTCTGGAAGCCGTCCCTTGGAGGGGAGGTACTGTCACAGTCTGGGCCTGGCCCTTGCCCGTCCCATGTTTCTACCACACTTTGCTCGCCCCCTCCCCTCCTGTGAGTACCTGATTGACAATCTGAACTCCTCCCTGCTTCACAGCTGTGAGCTGTTGATGTCCTGAATCAGAGACTATTTAATCCTCCTTGTACCTGCTCTCTGTGCTGGATCATTGTATTTCTGTCTGTTCCTCAGTTGGGTGTGTTGTACTGTAGTGTTTGTTTCCTGTGTGTGCTTGTGTTTATGATTTAAGTTAAGTAAAGTCTTCGTTAACCTGTCCTCCGTGGTTTCCTACCTTTACTTTGAGTTCTGCATTTGGGTCCTCACCACCGCCACACCAGATCATGACAGCTGTGTACCTGGCCATTGTGGCGTGTGCGTGAAATGAATGTGAAGTAAAGCACTTTGAGAGGTCAGATAGGGATAGAAAGTATTTGCTTTATTCCCCCCCCCCCCCCCCCCCCCCACAATCTGTTTATTAAAGTTGACATTGGTGAGAATAAGTTCAGACCAAATGGATCCAAAAAGAGCGAGGTGATAACACCTCAGTGAAAGAGCTGCCAGGGCCCTTTCATGGGCATAGCCTAGTGCAGTTGTTTTTTTGTTTGTTTTTTTCGCCTTTGTTCCTGAGTTCTCTATCTTTTGATTTGTTGGCCAACTTTATTTTTGCATTTGGGATTTTGTTTACACTATAAAAAAAACTTCATCGGAGGTGGAGGTTGGAGAAATAAAAAGCTGAAAAAGAACATCTTGAGCTATTTTTGGAGCCTAGGCCATCGGCCAACTTCACACATGTGGACAGTCCTATTCTATTTGAATGACACTGAGCAAGGCCAGTTGGTCGAAAAACGTACAGTGTCTGTCTGTGAGAGGTAAATAAACCATGTGAAAAAGGCCATTCATTTTTCTCTCACTGCACCTTAAAGGAGTAGTTCACCCCCAAAATGACTTTTTTTTCTATTGATTACTCATGCCATGGAGAGTAGAGTTCAATAATATTTTTTGGTTTTTGTCACATTCCTAAGACAAAAATTTGATTCGAGTAAATTTAGATGGAGGGCCCATTGATTCCGGATGGGGACCCGTTTCGAAACGGGTCCCCATCCGGAACAAATGGGGGTACATTTATTGTTATCACATTTTTGTCTTTGACAAAAAACTAAACATATTATTGAACTCTAGTCTCCATGGTATGAGTAATCAATAGAAAAAAAGTCATTTTGGGGGTGAACTACTCCTTTAAAGACTTTTATTTAAAGGACAAAATCGTTAAAATCACTAAAACAATACAAAGAAGTAAATGAAAACATTTTAACACTCATCGTTTATTTTCTCTAATGACTCTAAAAATGAATGAATGATCTAAAATATCAACCCTCGTTGTAAAAAAAACTAAGTTGTCCTTTAATCTGGAGTTGTGTTGCAGTGATATGTATCTTTTACAATAACGTAAGGTAAAAGTCACTCAACGCGCCGAAAATAGTAAGTAAGTTATGACCTTCACAGATGGTCATAACATGCTTCTCAAGTTTAAAAGTAGAAGAACATAGCAATAATAAAATCAATAGAAACTAGTGTGCTCCTCGAGCACAGGTCCACAGGTTAGGTTGCCTATACAGCACACTTTGGAAGGCAGTCATATATGCTATTGGAATGGGATCTGAAAAATCTGACTGAGAGATGTGTGTCGATTTGTGTTGGATGAAATCTGTAGGAGTAGTGGAAAAGTGTGTCTTGAAGAAAACGCAACATGGTGGAAAATGGGGCCTATAGGTCTATTGCGAAAGAATATATAATGATTGTATGACCTGTCACCATGTCACAGTTCCAATTTTAACTACCCGAACCCAAATGGACCCGGGGAAAATGGAGCCGGACCCAAATGGCCGTCTATTATTTGGAATTTGAGAACCGTTACCCGAGCAGCCCCGAGACGTGATGGCCCCGCCAGTTATCAGAAAAAAATTGTTTCCGATACCCGGATGTGGGAACCGGAGCCGAGATCCGAAATGACCGAATGTCAACGTTATTATGAAGAGGTGTAAATATAATTTCTTTCTTATCGTTTGCATGTTTCTGCTCCCCCCTGGACATTAACGTATTTCCCAGTCAATAATGTGTACAGGAACAATAAATCTACGTTTTCTTTAGATGTGTAATCTTTCTTCTTAGCCATTTTGTTAATGATAATCCACTGTTAATTTATGTTGCAGCATAGGATATTGTTTTGTTTATCATTAAAACTAGTGTTTAAGGGCTTCCTGACAAGTCACATGACGCAGCAAGGCAGCCAATAGCACTGACCGGAGGAGAAAAAAGGGGGGTGCAAATGTAACAGCCAATGGCCGTGTCCATTTGGGTATCATGGAACCGCCGCTCTACAGCCAGAGAACCGAAGGCCCGGGGCAGACGGTAACGGAACAGCCCTGCACCGACTTCACTGCTCGTAAATGGCCCTGTTACCCGGCTCGGACCGGGTCGGATCCTGGGTAATTTCGGATCTCGGACCTGCCCGAAGATCTCTAAACTACGGTCCAAGAATTATAGGCGAAAACGTGAAGTGGGCTGTTGTAGCACCACCATAATAGTCAGGCGGAAATTCTGGAAAAAGGCCTTCTATAAGCAGGTTAGAGGCATTTGGGGGTAAAAGTGGGTAACCAGGCCATTTTACATAATTCAGGGGTGCAGAATCTGAAAAACCTGGTTACCAATCAAAATTTTGAGTTTTTGACCTTCTAATTTGCATAACAAACTGGCTACCGAAGTGTACATTTTGAACTATTTATTCAAGCAATATTTCTCTTTCAAAAAACTTTTCATTATTTTATCATATAATCAGGGTTTTGCGAACACCCAGGACAGTTTTTGAGTTTTTTGATTCAGTTCATATTTAGATATTTGATATTCATTGTATCAGACACGCCCCCTTCCTATACAAACCCATTGTAACTTCAAACTCCATTTTAACCATGATAGATTTAATGAAAACACCCGTCCTTTTTTCTGGTGACTCCTGACACCCTCCTAATACGTGAGCAGGTCGTGTTCTTTCGATAACTCCTTTCATTTCTTTTTAATCATTTATTTTTTGTATTTATTTATTTTTCATTTTCCCAAATAATTATTAAAAAGAAACTAAAAAAGTTATCGAAACACACTGCCTGTTCGTGTATTAAGAGGGCGTCAGGAGTCACCAGAAAAAAAGGATGGGTGTTTTCATTGAATCTATCATGGTTAAAATGTTTTTGTATTTAAGTGAAATATCTCTTTTAAATAAAAATAAAACATTTTAACCATGATAGATTCAATGAAAACACCCATTCTTTTTTCTGGTGACTCCTGATGCCCTTCTAAAACACAAACAGGTAGTGTTCTTTCGATAACCTTTTTAGTTTATTTTCTATAATTATTTGGGAAAATGAAAGAAATAAAATACAATTAAGAACTTATTAAAGATAAATGATTTTTTTTATTGACAAAACATAACCTGCTCACGTATTAGGAGCATATCAGGAGTCACCAGAAAAAAGGACGGGTGTTCTCATTAAATCTATCATGGTTAAAATGGAGTTTGAAGTTACAATGGGTTTGTATAGGAAGGGGGCGTGTCTGATGAAATGAATATCAAATATCTAAATCTAAACTGAATCAAACAACTCAAAAACTGTCCTGGGTGTTCCCAAAAGCTTGATTAGACGATAAAATTACTAAAGGTTTTTTGAAAGTGAAATATCCCTTGAAGAAATAGTTTAAAATTGACAATTCTGCAGCTATTTTGTTATGCAAATTAGAAGGTCAAAAACTCATAGTTTTGCTTGGTAACCATTCTTTTCAGATTCAGCACCCTTGAATTGTGTAAAATAGACTGGTTCCCAACTTTTACCCCAAAATGCCTCTAACAATCACATTTTTCAGAAATACCACTAGACTATAAAGAGATTAGAAAGATTTGGCTTAGTGGAAATGTTTCTGTAAAGTTTCATGATTTGGGAGTGCAAAATGTTGCGCAAAACGGGTCATCCCGCAAAATTTGGAATCGAATGGAAGCAATCAGAATGGAATATGAGAAATCTGACAGATATGTCTTATTCACATACAGAAAAAAGGTGTACCAATTTGAGAGATGTTTGGACAAAACCGAACCCCCTAATGGAAGTAACGGAAAGGAGTGGTTAAGAGGGTGTGAAGGGACCGTGGGAATCTACCTCTCTTCTGTTCTGAGAGTGGTTTCTGAGTGGTACTGCTTTTTTGGTTACTTGATCGATGATGATTCTTGAGAGTTTTCTTACTTGTCAAGTTGACTGATTCAGTGATTGACCATGTTTGTGAATATGCGTCGTGATAATGCGGAATTGGAAGTGTCTAAAATGCCTCACACCCAAGGCCTCAAGGCTTAGATCGATTTTTCCCCCCAGCATCTGTCAGAGCCCTAAACAAGGATATATGTTATACCGTATGTTCCAATCCCAATAAGATGTTTTTCTACACCGTCCACTTTGCTAAGCAATCCTCAAGCAAATCATAGAAATCATTCTGATCAGGAGTTCTGTATACAGTGCTAATTAGTTTTTAGCATGTTCAAAAATGACTTCCACCCATACAGTTTCGAGAGCGCTGTGATTAAGGTCAGAACGAGTGATACATTTGACATCCTTGTGTATATACATGCAAACACCACCTCCATGCCTAATTCTATAATTCCTGGAAAAGAACCATTGAATTATTAACAAATATACACTGAATGTGAGGCAAATGAAATGAAATGTCTGAGCTAATGATTGGCACCCTCAATAATTAATTATCAGAAGCCTTTGAATACTATTGTGTCCTTGTACTTCTCGTACACTCGTTAGAGTGTTCGTCTTAGAAGAAAGGATTATGGGTTTTGAGAGGCAGAAATTGTGAAAATAGCCGATCTACACGAGGCGTTGTGAGCATGTACCGGTAGATGCTATTTTCACAATATAACTGTGTTATACAAAATGTAATGTCTCAACTCTTAGTGCTCGTAGGGCAGGGGGTCCACAGTTAAAATATGATTCTTTTTGGGGTCACGGCCTGAAAAGGTTGAGAACCACTGGTCTAGTACACCATGTAAGGTGGAAGATAGCAGCAGTAAGAGCGAGATCATTTAGCGACCTACAACCGGGTCGCAACGTGGTCGGTAGTTTTCAGCGACCGGGTTGCTAAATCGAGCGACCAGGTCGCTAAATCAACCGACCGGCCCGGTAAATCACCGACCGCGCCGCTAAATCGACGACTGGGTCGCTAAATCTACCGACCTGCCTGCAGTTTTAGGTCGGTAGATTTAGCGACCCGGTTGGTAGATCTAGCGACCCGGTCGGAAGATTTTGCGCCCTGGTCGGTCGATTTAGCGACCCGGTCGCTCGCTTTAGCAGCACGGTCGGTGATTTAGCGACCCGGTCGGGAGGTTGCGTCGGCAGGTTAGCCTACTGAGGTAAGGTTACTGAGGTTAGGTTTAGGGTTAGGGTTAGGGTTAGGGTTAGGGTTAGGGTTAGTAGCCCGGTGGTCGGTGGATAAGCGACCACCGGTCGGTGGATTTACCTACCCAGTCGTGGATTTAGCGTCCCGGTTGGTGGATTTAGCGACCCGGTCCGTGGATTTAGCGTCCCGGTTGGTGCATTTAGCGACCCGGTCCGTGGATTTAGCGTCCCGGTTGGTGCATTTAGCGACCCGGTCCGTGGATTTAGCGTCCCGGTCGTTCGATTTAGCGACCCGGTCGCTCGCTTTAGCAGCACGGTCGGTGATTTAGCGACCCGGTCGGACGCTTTTAGCGGCACGGTCGGTGATTTACCAGCCCGGTCGGACGCAGACAGACAGATACAGATATCTCCATATATGGGTTTAAATGGACACAGGCAAACAGATGGTCAAAACGGGTCCTATGACAACAGGTTTAATGGGGTTTGCATTAAAGGGTGGGGCATTCATTCCCTATTTACATCGTTCCCGAGTAGGCTGGTCCTCGACTAGACGCTTGGCCGCCCGACAGACAGATACAGAGAGTGTGTGTGTGTGTGTGTGTGTGTGTGTGTGTGTGTGTGTGTGTGTGTGTGTGTGTGTGTGTGGAGATGAACATGTTTTGTGTGAGAGAAAAGTTGGCATTCTTTCAGTCTTGCAATTCCTATCAAGTTATGATATTGACATGGTATAATGCACACAGAAATGCTATAACACAGATAGGTCTCAGAAATATTCACCAGGTTGAAAGTGGTTACACTTCCCATTAAGGCACTCTACTGTACATATAGCTATCGATTGCTCACCCCATGGAGACCTGAATTCATGGATATTTTTTAGTTTTTGCTAATCCAATAATTGATGACCACTTGGTTCCCTATTGAGACTCAAAGAGTCTGCTTTGTTCTTGCCCTGATGAAGACCGTAAGGTCGAAACATGTCGGTGTTATTGAATAAAGTTCGTTTTAACTTTAAGTTACCCTCCTTACTGAGTGCTCGGATCCCCTCGTCCTTTTTTAGCCTGCTTTCCCTATGGAGACACAAAGAGTCTCCTCAAATTATTGGCTTAGGAATGGGGTGAGTAATCGATAGAAAAAAAAAACATTTTGGGGGTGAACTGTATCTTCAAGGTGAAAACAGACACACATAGCCTACTCCTTTTTTATGTTAATTTGGGGTATCACTACTAATCTCTGTGTCAGGTACCTTGTTGATTGGGTAGAGTTTTGTTATTTTTTCTTTTTTTCTTACTTTTTTATGATTGATTTTATTAGATCTGTATTGGGCAAATAGTAATTTTGCATTATGTAAATGTGAATTGAATATTAGTGCTGCGATATCATGGGAGTGGCATGGTGCCCCACGGGTACACATTATTGTGTATCATTATTTTATGCTTTAAAGGAGCTATAGTCAACTTTTTCATTGTAGGTGTACATCCTAGTCTACAGACTAGGATGTAAACAAAGTACGGGCCCTGTAAATGTAAACAAAGGGCCAAAATGATTATTTTATCATTATTTTACGCTTTTTGTGGTCATTTTTTAATTGAAACACATATATGAAGCTTATTTTTTTATAAAATATTTTCGAAACATTATTTTTATTTTAGCATCCGTTTTTCAAGAAAAAGTTGACTATAGCTCCTTTAACTATTGAAAAATAGCAGATATACAAGCTGCGAGCTTGTAGATCTGCTATTTTTGAAAAAAAGTGAATATTAGAATTTTGATGCGATTCTCTAAGTGTTTTTTGAATCCCTCTAAGGTTTTTTGAAAAACGTATGTTTCTATGTCAGCAATCTGGCCAGCCATCGTCAAAGAAAAGCTCCTTTTCACTTAACTGGAGCTCAGTTAGTCTGTTCTTGAGAGACTACTATGTCAGTGGTTCTCAAACCTTTTCATGTGAAGGACCCCCAAACTGATATTTATTTGGCCACAAACCCGCATCTCAAAATATTTAGTTCCCAGGGACCCCCCAGAAGCAAAATTTGAGTTACAAACGTTCGCTTTGAAAATACATATATTCAAAGATTTGCACACATTTTCCCAACTTTTTCAAAAATAGCAGATCTACAAGCTCGCAGCGCGCGCTGTGAGCTTGTATATCTGCTATTTTTCACTGGTTAAAGCAGGGGTCGGCAACCTAAAATGTTGAAAGAGCCATATTGGACCAAAAAAACTAAAAACGAATCTGTCTGGAGCCGCAAAAAATGTATATAAAAGCCTTATAATGAAGGCAACACATGCTGTAAGTGTCTATATTAGCCTACTATCAAAATGACTAAGTAGGCTACAAATACATAACAAGCATTCATGATTAAATGTTTATTTTCCCTGCTGGAGAGAATGACGCACCACGTGACTACTCTGCTGTATGATGGTGCTTTAAGTTTAACTTCCATTACAATATTAATGTATTATGTTTCGTTGCATTGATGAAATTATAGAAATACAATAAAGAAATCAGATTTGGGATCCGTGGCCCATCACACACCCACCGGTTGGTTTGCAACAGCCACCTGCCTGGCACCACGCAGAGCTGAAAGAAACGTGTGTCGCAGGCTATGACGCAAATCTTCGTCGACAGAAATGTTGAAATTTAATATTTATTCTACAACAGTGCTGACGGTCAGAGAGAGGGAGGTCCATGTCAGGCTGGATGTAATCTCAGCTTCATGGAGTCTGTGCCGTTACCTGTTGTTTCTTTCCTGGAAGAATCCCTGCTAGGCTTGGATTATTTATGATCAAGCTGGTGGTCCTGCTGGTTTTCTCCATCCTCTAAGGGTTCATCACCACCGGGGGGTGGGCAGCAGCCGCTTGGGACTCGGAAGCTTCCCTTGTTTGATCCGCGGCTCCCCCTGGGTTAGTGCTGAAGTGTCTTTGAAGAGGACACCTCACCTCAGAAACCCCTCACCTCCCCTGATGAGCAGGCCTCTGCCGTCAGGGTGTGAATGTGTGTGGTCGTGGGTGAATGTAATGCACAATGTAAACTTCACAACAACAATAATAACTAGACTAGAAATACTGTTCCTACGAAAGTGTGGGCTCGGTTTTTACCATGGTGAAATAAATGCAAATGCCTCCTTTAAATGCCATACTTGAAGGCGGCATTCAAGAGAATTGCCTTGTCCAAACTCTTTCTATTGAAAGAATTGCCATTTCTGTGTCGAAATCCATGCCGTTACGCCACAGTCCAGTATTGACTTGATTATGCTTAGTTCAGTGTGGTATCACGCACCGAAAATAGCCGACCTCCAAGCTCACAACGGGTCGCGATGCGACACGTTGTGAGCTTGGAGGTCAGCTATTTTCAATATTTCCACCAAAAGGCCCTTTTAGATATTTTTGCCCCTACCTCTCTAACATTCTCTGCATGTGCCTGTTACAATCAATCGCAGACATCTCCTGTAGAGACAGAAGTGCAGTCACATTCATGTTCTTTTTCTTTAAGCTAGGATCTAATTAACACATCAGAATGTTTCCTAAAGCTATCTCTACAGTTGACTCCGTTTGACGCTAGGCATTTAGATCAATAGTTGCGTGAGCGTCCCCTGGGACGGGCATAGAAGATCGCATTTACATCCATGGCTCTATAACCTTCCTTTGAGGCTTAACATGACGACACTTTGTTGTGGAATGTTTCATTAATTGCTCCTCATTACTCTCTCTCCGGGGATCAGTAAAGGTGTATCGTATCTTATTAATGGAGCATAAAGTTGACTTTTACAACCCTAAGATGTGATTACTTGGAAGAAGGTATAGGCTAATTACAGAGCATGCTGATCACATCAGCATTCTCAATCAAAAACTCTTGACAGGGCCACCCGCTGGCCTACTGGTCCAGGCGCATACCAACCGATCCGCACAACCTTTGTCGCGTGTCACTCCCCATCTCTCCCCTCATTTCCTGTCAGTCTACTGTCCTATCCAATAAAGGCATAAAAGCCCAAAAATATCATTTAAAAAAAAAAAGCTCTTGACATACCACACACACAGCTCAATGGATTCTGAGCGCTGTGACGACACAAGATTCGGGGTTTAACTCCGCCCAGTTTCGGCGCCAACTTCCTTGTTAACTATCTTTGACGCATCAAGCTCGCGTCAGTCTGTTGTTATAATGCTTCTCGTCTAGCATGCAGCAAGTACTCATGACGGTCGTGTGTAGACAGTGTACACTATATTCCACCACTCTTCTATCATTGTCTAGCAATGGGACGTCACTGCTGTGTTGTGAGATTCAATGGCAAGGATCCAGACAAAATCACTGATCAGACGGAGTCTCACACTGAAGCCGGCTACTGGCTAAACTAGCACTTTGCGTAGTAAGTTTATGACAGTAGAAGATACATCTGGCATTAAAGAATGGGATTACATATCGAATATATTAAATACAAGTAAGACTCCCTAATCGGGAGATAAGCGACCGTAGGTCACATGTATACACAAAGAGGGCTGTAACTGCCATTGGTTCCTAGTTGTGTGGGCAATGTGTAGACATACTGTGTACCGATGTGCGTGATTTTAGGGCAAAATCTGTAGGAGCAGTGTCCAAAAATGTGTTTTGCAAGAATCGGCCTCATGGTGGCGCTAGAAGAGGGCCATGTGAGAAATGAGGGGTGGGGTCTCCGCGTTGCCTTGGCGGACGAATAGGTACCGGCCCCGGCTCTCCCGGACGCTCCTAGCCCGAGTTACGGCATTTTATGTGAGCTGCAGTGGAGGGGGTCCTCCACTGGGGGCGCCACCACTTTGGCATCCGCTCTGGAGCACCAGGAGTCGGTGGTCCCCGGGAATTCCCCGTGAGCAGCCCCGTTGGGGTGGTCATTTGGTCATTTTTGCACATTTGGTCATTTTTTACATCTGGGGGTCCCCCAGGGACCTGGGGATCCCTGGAGCTCCGGGGGTCCTTGGAGGTTGTAGTTTGGCAGGCAAGGAGTGTGTGTGCAAAATTTGGCATGGATCGGGGCAACGGTTGTGGAGATATGAGCAGGGCAATAGTGTGACGTGTGAGGTGTGACAGACAGACGGACAGACTGACTGACTGACTCACTCACAGTTTGTGCAGGTTTTGATAGTAAGTGCGACCTACGGTCGCAACAATGAGAAGGAGCTAAAAGATACGATTTGTTTCTGTGTTCAGTCTGAGAAAAGTTCCCGAGCGTGTCTCATGGCTGGGTGGCTGAGTGGACATGGGTGTGTCTGTCTATCAGAACAGTCTACACACTCTTCAAATATGGTTTTATTGAAATGCAATCAAAGCCTAGTAGAGCGAATGAAGTAAACAGCCAGTGTATGGTGTCCAACGTTATCGGGGAGTATGAATTGGTCAAATATTAGCCTTCCCAATTGTCAGGCTCACTCAGACAGTCAGATCATAACACTTGCAGAAAGGTTATTTTGGGAGAAAATGTCCCACAATATGAATACATTTTGACATGCTTTATTTTGATGGTAACCGTTGTATAATTACAATTATATATTAAATATAACACTCGTGGGAGGGGGGAGGGTGGCTTTATCATATTATTGACACTGCTTTTCCTTATTAATAGCCTTGATTTATCTGAAGAGATGGACAGAGTACTCGACCCTGAGTAAGAGTACAGTACATACAGAGTAATCCTGGTCAAATTTACTCCATTACAAGTAAAAGTAGCTCAGTCAAAATGTTACTCAAGTAAGAGTAAAAAAGTACTTGCTTTTAAATGTAAGTTCAAGTAAAAGTAAAAGTACATTTCTTATTTTTCCACATCAACGAATTACTGTAATTTCTTCACAATGAAACATCTATAAAAAACATAGAAATGACTGAGGAACCAGAACTATTACAATAATTTTACTCCCACACACCCATACAACCCACAAGGCGTAACAATACAGAAAACCTTGAACTAGTATGATCACTAGATTAACATCATGTATAGTTATTTTGCATACTAAGAAGTGTAAAAGGAAGGAAAACAAGTCATGTTTGATTCGAGGTGTAGGGATGCCTCAACAGGAAATCCTACCTGGAGGAGGGTAGAGAACAAGTGGTTGACAAAAATGGAACCATGTCCTCGTCCCTCCCGGTGAGCAGCGGCATTCTAGGGCTGTTACTGTTCCTTATTTACATTAACGACATGAAGGCTACCTGTAACTGCAAACTGTTCCTGTTCGCTGATGATTCAGCACTCCTGATTTTGGAAGAGTACAAATTGCAGGTCGAGGAAGCTCTCAGCTCAGAAGTCACCAAGATTCGTACTTGGCTTTTACCGGCAGACAAAAGTGCTTTATAAGACCTCGACCAACACTTGCAGTAACAAAGCAGTTATTGCCAAGGTTCAAGGTTCAAGGTTCAAGGTTCAAGGTTCAAGGTTCGTTTATTTAGTGTCCCCGGAGGGCAAATGGGTTGCAGCGGCATAGACAACAGTACATCAAACAAAACAATAAAACAACAAATTTCAAAAACACAATTCAAAACACATGTAGCTGACAGATACCTTAAAAATAAAAATGAAGTGCACAATGACCATAAAGTGCATGCGTACGTAAAGTGCCATGCGAAAAGTGCACATACAGTATGAGGAATGGGTAGGTTATCTCCTGGACCTACCCATACCAGCGTTCAGTGAGCAAATAGACACAGGAACAAATGAATATTTGTGCCTATTTGTTGTGGCACCAGCGGCTCTCAAACGATGGCCAGATGGAAGGAGTTCATATTCTTTAAATAGTGGGTGAGCAGCATCAGAACGGATAGACAGAGCTTTGCTGAGCATCTGTCTATTGAAAATCATCTGAGTGCCAGATACTTTAGAGGCAACTTTTACAATCCTCCCAAGGGAATTCTTGTCTCTGACACAAAGATTACCGTACCAACAAATAATTGAAAAGGAAATGACAGACTCGATATAGGCACTGTAAAACAGTTTCATCAGAGTCTTGTCGACATTGAACTTAAGCAGTATAGGCGTTGCTGACCTTTTTTATACATCATATCAGTGTTAAGGTCAAATTTCAACTTGTGGTCAATAATTGTGCCTAGATATTTATAGCTGGTTACAATATCTACTGCTTGTCCATTGACAACACTCTTCTGTGGAGATGGTGGGGAACATCTAAAATCAATGCATATCTCTTTTGTTTTAGAGACATTAAGTTGCAAGAAGGCATTGTCACACCAAGACATGAAATCATCGAGGACTTGCCCATGACTATTCTCATCATTCTGGAGCAGGCTGACGATGACCGAGTCATCAGCGTACTTAATGATGGATCTGTTTTCGAAACAGCTGACACAATCGTTGGTGTAAAGAATATATAAAAAGGCAGATAACACACACCCCTGGGACGAGCCCGAAGGTGCACATGTCTTCGTAAATGACTTCAAAGGTCTGTGTGTGTTTGTTTTCCTGTTTTCTCCGGTCCTTTCAGCCTTTCTCCTTTGTTATTGTGTTATCTTAAAAGAGTATAGTTCACCCCAAAAATGCATTCTTTTCTAACAATTACACACTCCATTTTTGTCACTTTATTTTATTTTCAGATTCTTTTTTTTTTTTTAATGTGGCACCATGTCTCATACACTGAACACTGGCACACGTGTACTGGAACATGTAGACATTAGGTCATTTCTTAGCCTGAGAATAGTGCCCAATTTGTAGGCGGCTTTGTATTTTCTTACTGTATAGCTTTAAGTGACCCTGGTGTTCATTCAGAACTAATGGGCAGAGAATTAGCAATGTGGGAGACAGGGAGTTAAGTGGTAATGTAAGTGTATAGTTGTCAACTGGAGCTAAAATGGGGCCCAAGTAATTCTTAATTATGTTGACCTGAATGCAGGGCTTTCAGTGATCTAATTTTCTCCAGACAGATGTTGTGGTCTGATCTCTCGTTCCACAGTTCCATAGTCCATATAGTCCAGTCATTTTAGGGTTAGACCTAGAACAAATTGCAATAGTCGCAAACTCAACTGATTTTGTATCCTCATTATGTCCTTAGTGAGGGAAAAAAAGTCCCAAGGAATCCCACCGGGGCAAAGTTTTGAAAACGACCTACCTACCTTCAATTACTATACACTACAATATAACGGAAAAAATGACTGAAAGAAAATCTGCTTTAAGTGGGATATGAGGGGTCAAACTAGGTGTTTTTAATTATTCTGAATCCATTGCAAGCATTTGTTTTGCATGAAAAACATTCCTTGGGCTAAAAACCGACCCCAAAAGACTGAAAATTGATGAAAATTTATGAAAATTGACGTTTTGAGTGGCCATTTCTGGCCCAAGGAATGTTTTTCGTGCAAAACAAATGATTGCAATGGATTCAGAATAATTAAAAACCCCTAGTTTGACCCCTCATATCCCACTTAAAGCAGATTTTTTTTCAGTATTTTTTTCCTTTATATTGTAGTGTATAGTAAGTGAAGGTAGATAGGTCGTTTTCAAAACTTTGCCCCGGTGGGATTCCTTGGGACTTTTTTTCCCTCACTAAGGACATATTGAGGATACAAAATCAGTTGAGTTTGCTACTATTGCAATTTGTTCCAGGTTTGGCCTAATTTTGGCCTAAAATGACTGGACTAATAGTCGTTCCATGCAAATGCAGCAGCATTTAGCTTCCGAAACTTTTTTTTTTTGTTGCAATCCTTTCAGACATGCCAGCATTACATCGAACATGAATGTAGCACTGGCTAGTAGAGCCCCTTCCCAATTCAGGGGTTGGACCCTGCGAAGTTCGAGTTTCAAGGCGATGGCGTCACAGGGGTGCGCCAAGTGCTATCCCATTTCACAGGCAGAAGTTAATGTGCTCTATGTGCACTCCACAGGGCAGCACCCAACCCACCCTACACAGGCCCGCACTTTTAAGGGTGCACTCTCTGAATTGGGAAGGGGCTTAGGTGTATAGGGCTATAGTTCTCACTGCCAAGCTTCACTGTGAGTACCTATAGTACCTGTACCACTTGTCCTGGCACTCTATTGTCTCCTATGATGAAAATGTGCCCGAATTCTTGAGGATGATGGGTTTATAAAAAGTGTCTACAGGTGGAAGGAAGAGAAAGAGCATGGGGAAGGGCGGGTCTTTATTCTCTGGGGACACACTGGCCAGGGGTCTCCACTCCCCTGTTATCTCCCAGCCTCCAGCCAGCACCCTGCAAACAATAATTCTGTATTCATGAGACTTTGATCACTGGAGACTGCCAGAAAATTGGCCCTCTCGGCCTCTCCACAGATTGGTCGATTCATGACACCTAAGCAGTGTGTGTGTGTGTGTGTGTGTGTGTGCGTGCGTGCGTGCGTGCGTGCGTGCGTGTATATATATATGTGCGTGTGTATATATATATATATATATATATATATATATATATATATAGAGAGAGAGAGAGAGAGAGAGAGAGAAAGAGAGAGAGAGAGAGAAAGAGAGAAAGAGAGAGAGAGAGAGAGGGGGAGAGAGAGAGAGAGAGAGAGAGAGAGAGAGCACACACACTCCGTATGACCCGTTTCATGTCCCGATTCGATCAATGAAAAGACCCACGTCTGTTCTGTTTTTGTTCTGTTTCTGTTGCAACGAGGCAACGACTCAGCGCAACGCTTTGATTCCTGCTGTTCGCCTGACCTTTCCCTGCTGCCCTACCTTTGATAGTCATCTCGCCCAGACTTGGCAAACAATAGATCAGCTAAAATACCAACCAGTGTTTCAAGCCTTATCTACTGTCTCTCTCTTGTCAGGTAATAAACCTTCGGAGCAGACAAGTCAAGGGAAAGGAAGTCGAACAGACCACCGGGATGTGGCTGTCATCCATGTCTGTGACCATCGTCAGGGGCGTCACAAGGGGGGGGAGTGGGACTGAGTTACTAGGGCCCAAGGTGGAGGGAACCTTAATTATTTTATACTTTAGCTATTTAATAATGCAACGTTTCGGTCAACGACCTTCTTCAGGCTTCTGAGAAGGTCGTTGACTGAAACGTTGCATTATTAAATAAAAAGGAGTGCTTTGGCAAAGTGTAAGATGGTTTGCAGGTCATACTATTTGTGCATGATTGAAAGTATACATTGATCCCTGCCTACGCGGGCGACACCTTTAACCTAAATAGACTGGTGAGGAAGGCTGGCTCTGTTGTTGGGTCCTCTCTGCAGGGGGTGGAGGAAGTTGCCAAAGTGCGAACGGCTAAGAAGTTGGACTCCATCTTGAACAACTCCTCCCACCCCCTCCATCTTGAGATCTTCAGTTACTGGAGTAAGAGAGGAAATGACCGTTTTGTCTACCCAGGGCGGAGATGCGAGAGACTAGGAAAGTCTTTTGTACCGGCTTCTCTCAAGCTGTACAACGAGACACACAACGGTCGATTGACAAGGACTACCTTCCTAGTCCTTGTAGGACGACGGTAGCCTTTTTTTTTTCCTTACTGGAACTATATCTGCACTGACTTTGACTTTGACCTCTAAGGACCTTCCAGGGAGGGTGTTTTTTGTGCGTCTTGCCGCATCACCCTTTCTTGTTTATTTTTTTGCTAGTCGTTTTTATCGCTCTGACCTTTGGACACTGCACTATTAGGTTGTGTTAGTAGTTTTCTTTTAGTATTTCTGCTTGTGTTTGACATGATGTAGAGATACTTGTTGCACTAACTAGCATTGACTGTTATGGTCACTTTGATTTGGGCACTGTATTATTTTTTGATAGTCGTGCTTTAAGACACTTTATGTATATATATTATTCGTTCCCTTTCCCCTTGTACCTTGCTCTTACTGTACTTACTGTACTCTGTACTCTTGTTTTTTTCTTTTTATCTTTTTCATACTTCTCTGTAACTTATGTAAATAACCTTATACTGCTGTGCTGCCTCTGGGCATCAAATTTTCCCCCTTGGGATAATAAAGGTATCTATCTATCTATCTATCTATCTACGCACCCGTCTCTAAGCCTATCAGGTGTGCATAAGACCTTGTTGCCTAATACTTTAGCTATTGAAAAATAGCAGATCTTATGCAGCAGAATATATGTGAATATATATTTTTAAGCGAACATTTGTAACTCAAATTTTGCTTCTGGGGGGTCCCTGGAACTCATTGTGAGATGGGGGTCCCTCGCATGAAAAAGTTTGAGCACCACTGACATAAAAAAGATTTTTCAAAAATAGCATATCTACAAGCTCGCAGCGCGGCACTCGGTGCCGTGCTGTGAGCTTGTATTCCGGTATCTGCTATTTTTCAACAAGCACAAAATAATGCGTAATAATGCGTTCCCATGCAGTCTAAATGGGTTAAACCCCCTCCCCCCATGAAGAACATTCATGGAGGGCCGCAGTGAATCCTTGTACCCAGGGCCCAGAATTTGGTGCGACACCCCTGACCATCATTATGGCGAGCGCCGGGATAAGCCAATGAGACAGAGAGAAATGAGCACATCTTTAAACCTCACATGCCAGCGGCAGGTACAGCTGACAAAGCACAAAAGGTTGATTTCTGACATCTTGTCTGCTCTTTCTTGACCTTATTATGGAGCATTGAAAAGCAGTGACATGGACAGTACCCACGTACATTTACTTGAGTACTGTACTTGAGTACATGATTATGAGGATTTTTACTTTACTTGAGTATTAGATTTATTAGATGCTTGTTATGCTTAATCGAGTAAATGTATAGGAAAAATCACACCCGTGTGAACTGAGCGGTGGTTTACCCACCTCATAGATCATGTGTACTGATTTTTGTGACATTTGAAGAAAATATGTAGGAAAAGGAGCAAAAAGTGTGTTTTGGAGAAAATTCAAGATGGCGGAAAATCTATCCTGGCGCAAATGGGCGTGGCCTATATGGGGAGATGCGTCTTGACCCAAGGAATCCAGGGAAATCGATCTACGGTTCAAGAGTTACGGGGCAAAACGTAAAGTGGGCCGTTATAGCGCCACCATGAGGCCGAGTGATGTAATTATTTTTCGATTCATTCTTAAAATCATTATGAATCTCCTCTCCGAGGTTTGAAACTGTAGCTCCTATGGTTTACGAGAGAAAAATACTTGAAAGTGATTTCTTGCATTGTCCCATTATAAGTCAATGGGGACAATTAAGCGTCGTTTTTTGCCGATTACGTCGGCATGGTAAGGCGGATCGGAACGAAAGGTAATAGAACACCATTCCCGGCCGAGCCGCACATTTTGATGTATATATTGCGCGAGTGGCGTAAATGGTGCGGCACTAGTTACGCGCCGAAGTTTAGGCTACATACAGACAGACAGACAGACAGACACGGACGGAGACCCACACACACGGCCACGTATAGGAGCGTTGTGACCACCGCTCAAAAAGTACTGTTTTTTTTTTTTTCTAAAAGGCCATGTTTGAGTTTGCAGGAGTGAAACAGAAAAACACTGTCAGTCTGAGGTTTTTGAGTGTGATTTTACTAGTTTTTTGCCTTGTGCTTTCTGCACTGACTATTTGTCATCTCTTGTCATTTTAGTGCCGTTACTCCCACTCATCTGCTCATTCCCAGTCAGCCAGTCAGAGTGGAGGTTCACACCTGCACTCCATTCATGTGTCACACTCAGCCCTACTTAAACCCTATGCTTAAACCCAATTTGTCTGTTGTTCTTGTTGCCAGAATATATCCTGCAGTTCCTGTGTCCTCAGCTCCCCTGTGCCACCAGTTTGCTTTTGTTAACTTCCCTTTTACTTGTAACAGAGTCAATTTTGACCAGGAGTATTTGTACTCTTACTCAAGTACTGGGGTCAAGTAACCTGCCCATCTCTGCTTGTGTTTCAGTAACGGGTGTTGAATAATAGTGACCCAGTTACAATGCTGAAAGCATCGCACAAATGTTGATTTTGATATGACCTATGTGTGTGTCCTATCACAGAGCTCCCACTCTGACTGTTAATGATGTCGGTATTCTATACCAGGGTAACCTTTTTGTTTTCATTTTCTTGATAGTCAGTGTGACATATCAACATTAAAGGGATATTCCACTTTCAAAAAAACTTCTGGTCATTTTATCGTCTAATCTAATTTTGTAAACACCCCGGACAGATTTTAATTTGCTTCATTCAATATTTAGATATTTGATATTTGTTTTATCAGACACCACCATCCAGGGCCCATTCCAAACTCCATTTTGACCATGATAGATTCATCAAAACACCCGTGTTTTTAATCTGGTGACTCATACTACCCTCCAAATATCTAAATATTGAATGAAGCAAATTAAAATCTGTCCAGGGTGTTTATAAAAGCCTGATTAGACGATAAAATGACCAAGCGTCTTTTTTAAAGTGGAATATCTCTTTAACTCTTTTACCGCTTTGGACGTCCCTGTTCGCCCCATTTTTCACGGCGGCGCGATGCCAATAGTACGTTCTTTGGCTCGTTCTTTTGTACCTTGGTTTGATGTCTGTAAACTGATGAGGGGTCGCGCGGGTGTGTACCGCTAACACATCCCCCGTAAAAGTGCTCTCAAAAACCCACTGGACGTTAGCATCAATGGAGTAACAAAACACTTCCTTGTTATTTTCTCTGGGTCTATTGCACTGTAGCGATTCAGTGGTTTAGACGGATGGCAGCCGGCCGCGGCCATTTCACATTAATTCTTGCATGAGGCTGCCCTCTACTGCTAGTATGACCAAAGTGCACTATGTAATGAGGAAAAGAATTAAAAAAATAAAACTAATAGATCTTTGTCTATAACCTCGCAAAGGTAAGCTGCTTTTGCTGGCACAAGACCCAATAAATAAATAATAACATCTGGCAGTAAAACTGTTAAGTTTAATTATGACACCCCATCAAAATGTAATATTTCCAACTGATTTTGATTGATGCAAACATACACAACCTTTTTTTCTTATTATTTAGAAATGTTTTCTTTCACATCTATCTCCTATCTCCCAGACTCCCTCCCCACCAGTCAGACTTAGGTGTTTGAATAGATGTAGAATTATATGTCTAGGATGTAATTTGTATATAGATGTGAGGGGACGTCACAATCTCTCACACTTATGCCAGTGTGCAGGTCATCACCCTCCCCTGTGCCAATGTTGGCACCCGTGCCCAAGGTTGCCTACCCCTGCTGTATACCATTGTACACTTTTGCAAAGGCTTAGTGACAGGGTTCCATCCTTTGGAAAATGTAGCTCTAAGCTTAAATTCAACAAGGAAGATCTCTGTTGTCACTCACACCTCGAAGCGTGAGCACTTCTAGACAGTCTGCAGTCAGCCAATCAGGCAATTGGTTGGTCTCCTACCTTTAAATATCAGTGCCACTGACACTTGTTGTTCTATTATGCAACAAGCAACCTACCTCCATTCCCAACTCCACCGTGTCTCAAATTCAATAGAGTTAAGAAGGAGGTTTGTCTGCACTGCCGCCCACCAGCGTCTAGACTCCATGGGGGGTTCTCCCTATTAAAAGATCATCTTATAGGTTTACTGTTAATGGAGTCTAATTGCCAAAATGTTTTATTTTTTATTCAATCATCGCCATCAGCAATAAAACACTTTGTTTGCAACAACTCTTATTGAAATACCCCATCTGAGATTTGGAGGAAACCTCTGGGTTCTGATGAACTATTTCAAGGGCCTTAATCCATTTATATTTCATGTGAGCGTGCATGTGAAGCAGTGAGATGATCCTCCTGAGATGGCCCACTCACAATGCTGCCGGCTGTGAATTTCAATTTACTGAAGTATACAAATCTCTTAACACAATGAACCTCAAGATCACTGAGGGGAGGGGTGCTTTTATTTGGGGACGGCAAGAACAGAGCTTAAAACTGAGCCTTTTCTGAACATATTCGCAAAAATAGTCCCTCTGTCAGTTTTTCAAGCATCTAACGGCGGGTGTCAAAATTGATAGAACAGAAAATGATTCCTCACATGACAGACAGATCTGTGTTATCATGGTGTAGGTCAAGGATTTCTCAGCTGTAAATTGAATTTCAGCCTCATAGGTGCTTGTGATTGACGTGGGGTGACTAATCACACCACCAGCGTGATTGTGTGCCCGCCTGCCCGGTGTACGTTTATGCTTCCCAAAGGAAGTTTTGATATATTCAGTCCAGCAGTCAGGAAATTAGGTCTACTAGCCAGGATAAAAAATCTACCATGATCTGCCCACTGCAAATACCACAGTGGCCAAATCAAGTTGGGCTCCCATCGATTTTCTATACAGGAGGAAAATACCCAGAAAAAAAAATCTGCTTTAAGTAGGATGTGAGGGGTCTAATTAGGGGTTTGTCATGATGCTGAATCCATTGCAAGCATTTGTTTTGCACAAAAACATTCATTGGCCCCATAAAACGCCCACAAAACTGTGGAAAAGTGATGACTCATCACTTTTCATCACTAAACCATCGTTTTCTGGGGCCACTGTTAGCCCAAGGAATGTTTTTGTGCAAAACAAATGCTTGCAATGGATTCAGCATCATGTTAGACCCCTCACATCAAACATATAATTTTCCGAATGTCTGAATGAGTGTCTGTCTGTCTGTCTGTCTGTCTGTCTGAAACAACGTTTCTCCTCAGTGGCTGGAGCAATTGATCTGAAATCGCATCACCATTAGCATATGAACACACCTAACATAACTGTGAAGCCCGTTTGTCACTTTCACATATGCTGTATATTAGCATTTTTATGGTGTATCTACTATCTATTCTGCATCTAGCATGAGGCATATCTATTCTGCATCTAGCATGAGGCAACATGTTTAACCAGCTCTGTGTGTGTGTGTGTGTGTGTGTGTGTGTGTGTGTGTGTGTGTGTGTGTGTGTGTGTGTGTGTGTGTGTGTGTGTGTGTGTGTGTGTGTGTGTGTGCGCAGGCAGGCGAGTGTGTGTGCAGGCGGGTGGGCGGGCGGGCGGGGGGGTTGGGGGGGGGACACAGTATCTCTGTAGCCATTAAACGAAACGGGTGCACACATCCCATAACCCACACACTGCACATCATTTCGGAGCTCATATATTTGAACGGGTAAGGGCTAGTCCTACTTAAAGCAGATTTCTTTTCTGGGTATTTTCCTCCTGTATAGAAAGTCGATGGGAGCCCAACTTGATTTGGCCACTGTGGGTATTTGCAGTGAGCAGATCAGGGTAGATTTTCTATCCTGGCTAGTAGACCTAATTTCCTGTCAGAATCAGTTGAAAAACTAAATAATACAATTTTGTCCAACCTGAGTGTATTCTTTCCCTAGATTTACTAGACTAATGTACTGTATTCTGAATCGTGCTAAGAACCACTCTCTTTTAAAGAATCTCTTTTCACAAATCGTTTTTCATGCAGGGTCATTTTGGAGCACATGCCAATGTTTTGATTGACATTTCTCACGTCTCCTATTCTACTGTAAGTAATAACTGTGGAGACGCACCGCTGAGGAGAGACAGCAGGTTATTCTTAATCAATATTGTCTGAGTGCAACGCTTTCATAGGCCATTGACACATACTCTGAGTAACCTCTTTTGAGATAACAATCCTTCATATCTACTGCCTTCCTTTGAAATTCTGAGTGGGTAGCTATCCTGCAAGACTTTAAAACTAATAAAGTTTTAACCTTCAAATGTTTGGGATGATTGCTTTCATGCTCGGAAAAAAAGTTTTTCTACTCAGGTTTGTCATGCATACTGATTGGCTACATAAATGGTAAAGAAGAATTTCGGCCCATAAGAAGGTTATTTACCTTAGTCTGTGTTCTTCTCTCCCAAAAAGAGTAATGCAGGTGTGGTTATAATATGCGAATATGTCTTCTCTGTGTATTTTTGGTTTCTTCCTGGAAGCGGAAAGCCTCTGAGTCAAAAGGCCCAATTGAAATACACGCTTGAAAAAGTCATGAAAGCCAATATCACTTTTCCTATAAATATATATTATATAAATGAGTCACTTGTGATAGGGAGCAATGATATGGTTCAATTTGCCCATAGGCTTGTGGATTAGGGTCTTTCTGCTGTCTCTGTAGCTATTTCTGTGAACTTCTAGTTTCTGGGTAGAAAAGAAATATTTGGCGCCACTCATTACATATTTGCTCTATGCATTCCATTAGTTCGGCGTGACATGGCTTATTTAATTAATATTAATGTTTGTTTTATATAGATCTGTATCAAGAGGGGGGGGGCGTGGTTTCACTGTACTGACCAGAGAGAAACACCCGCAGTCGCGTTATTTAGAAACTCACATGAGTTCTGGGCAAACAGTCACACTGTGTAGTGTCCGTTTCTTGGTTCTCTTTCTCAAGTCGGACTTTAGGGTATAGTTTAGGGTATATATTTTCAATGGCTTTAGTCGGATATATTCAATTTGAGTATTTTAGCCATGGCTTGTTGTCTCGTTGTCTCGTTCAGAGCTGACACCACCGTGTTTACATGCCGTGGCCCGTGAGAGAACACTGTTATGTGGCTGGAAGCTGCTGCTGCTGTCCCTGACCGCGGGGCAGCTGTTCAGTTTCTTCTCAGTGGTGGAAATGTGTGACTGCACACACACACACACACACACACACACACACACACACACACACACACACACACACACACACACACACACACACACACACACACGGACATAGCCGACAGTGCTAGCATCTGGTTGTCCCCGCGGTGGCTAGGGCTCCACCAAAAAGACGACGTTGTGCGGTAAACAGCCCCCCAGAGCACGGCTAAGAAAGCTAAACCATTGACATGGCTATTAGACGGCTTGTTAGTAAAAGACTTGCACATTTTTACCGGTAAATCTACGGAATATATGCGGAATCTTTATTATTTTTCTACCTGCAGTGCCTTTTAATTATGGTTTCCAAAATGCTAACAGCAGCAAGTGCGGACAGCTCAGCCTGTGGCTACTTTCAGAATATAATTATGTGGACGCATTACTCCGCCCCTTCGCCTCACAACAACAAATAACCATGCCTACATTTTAGATTTCTTTTCCTAATCTGATTTCTGATAAAACAAATAAATAGGCAGGGTTTCTCATCCCTTTAATGACATCAACCACATCTGCGCAGCTGATCTTGTAAACAAACTACCCTGTGGGTGCTCGCAGCCGATTAAAGGCATTCAAGACGCGGAAGTATTTTGAAACACAATCGCACACTCGATCCAAACATGCACGGCCTAACTGTCTGTCGGTTCCATTTGGTTCCATGCATTTGCAGGGAGTCGCACGTGGGATGAGGCTAGCCTGGGGCCAGCCTATATACTAATGCAGCTAACTAGTAACTGCAGTAACTGCAGTATAGATCCCCTCCTTGTTTTAACATGTGTGGGGATGTCTAGCTGCAGCTAAGCTAGAATGAGGCCACCACACCCACAAAAAGCATCACTTAAACTCTGCGGTTCGGTGCGGCCAAAATGCTGTGACCTCCCGACTTAATTTCGGTGCTCAGCGGTGTCTTCTCATTCATTCAGCCCAGCTTCAAGTTCATACTTTCGGCTGTGAAGCCAAGAAAACAGCGGTCGTTTGGAAGGAAGACAAGCTGACTTCCAAATGCTTGTTTGGCAGTGTATTGAGCGTCACATAGTGGATACATTGTCAGCTGACTCTCGCTCTGGCTGGAGAGACACAAAGACACACAGACACACACACCAAAATAAACTCGGCTCCTTATTAAAGGACCTACACCATGAATTTTCACTTTTTCTATTTTAAAACCTTTTTTTGGGGTCCCACTGGCACCTTCTATCCTCACAAAGTCCTAATTCTGTACATTGTGTCTTTCTCTGGTTTTGGGAAGACAGAGATGAAAAGCTTTCCACGGTTTCCACGGTTTTTCAGAGTCAAAAAAAAAAAAAATTCAAAAAAAATTTTTTTCAACTTTTTTTTTCAAAACTTTTTTTTTTCAAAAAAAATTTTCAAAAAACTTTTTTTTTTTCAAAAACTTTTTTTTTCAAAAACTTTTTTTTTCAAAAAAATTTTTTTTTCAAAACACTTTTTCAAAAAACTTTTTTTTTCAAAAACTTTTTTTTTTTTTCCAAAAACTTTTTTTTTTTTTCCAAAAACTTTTTTTTTTCAAAAAACTTTTTTTTTTTCTGGAAAAACCCCACTAGATGCGCCCCTGAGCAAACAGAGGCCGTTTTGGTATTGCAGCTGGAGAGCCTCATTATAGTAGAGCTAGAACAAACAAAAAGAATGGTCAGAGTGTTTGTTGAGGGTTAAAACCTGTCGAAGACTCAATTTTGAGCATATATTTATACAAAAAATATAGTTTTAAAAGCATGGTGTAGGCCCTTTAAAGTGTGAATCGACCCTGAGGCAGCCGTTTGTCAGAGCGTTAGTGAGACCTCGCTGACGCTCTGGACCAGAGCTAAGCCGCTGGTAGCCGCTGCTGCTATTGTTGTCTCCACCAGCCGAAGGCAGGGGGAGAGTATGTTTTCGCCTCTGTGCCTCCGTCCGTCCATCCGTCCGTCCGTCCGTCCGTCCGTCCTCCGAGTTTGTTACCAGCTAATCTCCGCCGCCGTTGGCCCGGTCGCTGCCAAAATGAGCACACACACTCCCTGGATGCCAATTCAGAACCTCTGCCCCACATTTTTCACATGGCCCTGTTCTAGTGCCACCATGAGGCCGTGGTTTGTGAAACACATTTCTGTACACTACTCCTACAGATTTTGTCCAAAAATCACGCAAATCGGTAGACAGTATCTCTACAGTCATGTGATCGACACGGATCTGTCTGATTGTCCATATTCCATCCTGATTGGCTGATATTGGCTTTCAAATTTTGTAACATTTTGGACAAAATTTCGTGGTTTTACCTATAACTCCACCGATCAGTTTCAAACTTTGTAAGCGCACTCCCTATAGACCAAGGAAAACCCCTTTCCTTGCATTTTTCACATCAGCCTTTATAGCACCACCAGGAGGCCGACTTATGTAAGACACATTTTTGGATATTACTCCTTCAGATTTTACCCCAAATTAACACAAATCAGTACACAGTATCTCTACAGTCATATGATCAAGACGGATCTGTCCCATATTAAATATTCCATCCTGATTGGCTAAGATTGGCCTCCAAACTTTGCAGGATTGATACGTTTCGAACAAAATGCCTCAAATCAAACACAGCGTGCAATTGTAATGAAATTGTACACGCACATTCGCAAAAGGCCAAGGAAAAAATTACACTACAAACTGTTCAAATCACCACCTCATGGTGGCGCCATGAAAGGTCTAAGATTGGTGAAGAACACATGCCACCCTTTTTACATTGGCCTATTATACCACCACCAGGACGCGTGGCTGGTGGAGACCTGTGCTCGGAAGAGCACTTCTTCTAGTTCACCATGTTTTCCCTGAAGTCTGGATCAACTCCCTCCTCGGTGGGCCAGCAAGTTTTTTTCTTATCTTTTCCTTTTCTTTTTTCTCACCACCACAACACAGAGGTGGATCTGTGAGGCTGAAGCATAGCTTCATCACAGAGCCATGAGTCGCGCTGCGAGGTTGAACTCTTCCTGTAGACGTGTTGAAACCCACAGCTTGCCGCTGCAGCGGAGGTCTCGTTGCCGTGGTCGGTGGCCGTCACTGCAGCGATATACACTTTATTTTCGTCCGATCACAGGAGGGAGCCCCCGCCCCCAACTACCTAGTCAGTCGTAGAGGTACTTCCGGTTCATCTGTCAGGCATGCATACTTTTCAACTTTTATTGTTTTTTGGCTTATTTCTCTTGCAAGAGTTGGCTTGTTTGTGGAGGTTTGTTGGCTTATTTATCTCACAAGTTTGGCATCCCTGCCCAGAGATGCTGGCAGAGAGATGGTTCAGAGTTTCCAACTAGTTGAGTTTATTGCACAGAGTACAAAAGACTCCATGAGCAGCCTTCCGGCAGCCTTCCAGCGTCGATGGAGTGGCACAATATCATTACATTTTCAAGCGGTCTTTATACTGTTTCATGAATGCAAAGTGAAGCTAGAGATACCGCAGACAACTGCATCAACTCAAATATGTCAATATCACCTTTTGTCAGGTTGGAGGCAGAAATGTCAACTAGATGTAAAACAGAAACTACAGTACAGTAAAAATCAAATAAAAAAAAATCAATCAAATCAAATCGTGTTAAAAATTACGGTATTAGGGGTCCTTAATACACCGCAATGGCCTTATTTAATGCCATGTCAGTCTGTAACAAGCATGTTATTATAAGGGACTTTTTAATGTCTCATCACCTTGTTTTCTTTTATTTTTAACAGAGTCTTGGCTGAAAAACAACAACTTGACTGTCTGTATGTTACTGGGATGTCCGGCCATAGTGGTGGTCTAGCTGCCTTTTCCAAATTGCTTGCTTTGCCCACTCTGTGGACATTGGTCATTTAGTACCTTTGAAGCATTGCTGCTTAGGATTCGATCAGCTAATCCTCTTTACTTTTTTATGTTATTGCCTAGCTCTGGTCCATCGCGTCACCTCCCGGTGACGCTCTGACAGACCTGTCGGGAAATGGCTAAACCCCAGTATCTCAGCCCCTCCGAGCGCTCAACTTCAGTCAAAATAAACCAAACTATTTCACTACTCACCAAACCAAAAGTAGTTTTGCGTTGTTGAAAGTCTATTCTCCGCGGTGGTGAACCCCTCAGCACCCCACCTACTCTGTAAAATACATAATTTTTGTCATGAAATAAAACGCACCCGCCTCGAGCCACCTAGCGGCCACCGCAGATACAATGGTTCACAACCGGAAATAAGCGGCGGTCGAGTTGGATGCACTTTATTTCATGCCAAAAATAATGTATTTTACAGAGTAGGTGGGGTGCTGAGGGGTTCACCACCGCGGAGAATAGACTTTCAACAACGCAAAACTACCTTTGGTTTGGTGAGTAGTGAAATAGTTTTGTTTATTTTGACTGCTCTGCTTATGTTGAGCGCTCGGAGGGGCTGAGATACTGGGGTCTAGCCATTTCCCGACGGGTCTGTCAGAGCGTGACGCGATGGACCAGAGCTAGTTATTGCCCACCAGGTTCTAAAAGTGCATTTTAACAGAATCTTTGTCCTTTGTTGTGATTAAACTTGACCAGAAGGGGATATCAATAATCGGCGAGTTAATATCGCAAGGTGATTAAAAGAGTACACCGACTGCATGTCACTGATCACATGACCCCAACAATCAATTCCATTTCTAGATAACACAGAAAGAGGGGACATTTTTCACACAACAGCTCTAAGGTATATTATGACCTTGTTCAATTTTAAAACAGGTGGTTTTCCCCTTTAAGACTGTTGGTGCCACTAAGGAGAGGCACAGGTTTGAATATTTGAGTCAGTCTGTTCTGAGACACGTGAAGCCGGTTAGAGGAGGCTCAGTCAGGAGGTCGGTGAAAACGATGTGTTGTGTTGGTGGCGAAATGTTTGGGAGTGAGATGGAGTCGGCAGATGAGAGTCAAGATTGTGATGGAGAAAATCGCTCCATATGAACTTCAGTGGCGGATGTGGCATCTAGCTTTTTATATCTATGAGTGAGGTGGGGCACAATGCTACGGGAGAGCTCTGTTTTCATTTTAGTGAATTATATATTTTTTGAAACATTATCCTCCTTTACATTTTTGAGCGGTGCACACTGGCTTCAATGCTTGACTGAGTGTGTAACTAAGTAAATCTGCATAATTGCACATCTTTGGTTTGTCTGTTCTGTACACCTAGGAACTCTTTTGCAAGTATGCACAAATCATCACCCACTGTATTACACCTGTAAACCTATGATGTTCGGGCGGCTGTGGCTCAGGGGGTAAAGCAGGTCGTTTAATGATCCGTGGGTCGGTGGTTCGAATCTCTGCTCCTCCTGTCCACATGTCGAAGTGTCCATGGGCAAGACACTGAACCCCACATTGCCTCCAATGGTGTTAGCTTGCCAGTTGCCACCATTGGTGTGGGAAGTGAGGACGCTGGTGTCGACTGTTTGCCGCTTCATTTCCCAATGTATGAATGAATGGAGTTGGACCATTGTAAAGCACTTTGAGTTCGCAACTTGCTTAGAAAAGCATTATAAAAATGCCATCCATTATGTGACAATAAAGATTCTGATTCTGACCAGGCCATCCTCATGCCAGTAACATGATTTCCCTGTGATCTTACACCAACTGTCTCACATACTGTAGGCTATGCGTCCCTCCTACAGTCCTGTTGACACTATTCCAACCTCACCTTTCAGACCCCATACCCTCAATACAGGAGCCCCACAGGGTTGTGTGTTGAGCCCTCTCCTATACTCCCTGTATACGGACGCATGCAGCGGAACAACTCATTACCGGGCCGGTAGGCAAGCCACACAATTAATCCGTTTCAATTTTGAGAATAACAGCTCGGCGGTTGCGACAGTGACAGGAACAGTTAGAAATAACAGGAATGCATTTCCGCTCATGATTAGGCCATCCGTAAACAATGCTGAAGGCTACCTGGCTTGTGTAAGATGTGATTGAAGCTCCCCCTGTCAGGTGAAAAGAAGCAGCCTGCTCACTCCTCATGTAGTTCAGGATCCTCCCCAGGCGTGGCAGAGGGAGAGCAAAGCCCAGGATTACAGCTTAGGCAATTGGCACTAGGTGAAAAAATGGGTTACAAAAAAAAAGACAAGTGATTGATGACAACGAGCGCCAATGGGCTCTTTTGGCAGCTGTTGATGACGATTTTCTTTACTTTAATATGCTTTATTGCGTTATTTTTCATTCTTTACTGCTAATTATTTTCTTCTTGCTCCCTGAGTTGCAATCGTGGAAGCCATTATAAACAAGAGTTTCACCTCACCGTTACCTGTAATTGTGTTATATGTGTGTGTTATGTGACATTAAAGTTGATTGATTGGCTATTTAAAAGCTGTTTCTAAGTCCTTACATTTTGTCAATCATCAACAGTTCTCTATCCTCTGGTTGTGTGCCCAATTATCCACTAATAGTTCACAGCAATTACAGACTGATCTTCCTTTCATTTCAAAAGTATTGGAAAACCTTTTATGTAACCAATATCTCAACAACAATAATACATTTGACAAGTTGGCTGGCTTCCGTCAAAATAGAACCCCAGGGGAGTCATTTTGGTCATCAGTTTTCACATTAAACCTCCAATTCAGTTATTTTATGATTATTCTCCCCAACTCTGAAGATAACGCAGTCGCAGATGAATCTGATTTCATCGCAGTCGATGCCCAATCATCTTCATAAGATGTGTTATAATTAAAGCAATTACATTAAAGTGTTTGCAACCATTCATTTATTAACCACCATTCATCTCTATTTTAGGACTGTCATTATAGGTGAACATTTACAAACATTTTATCTTTTCGCCCCCAAACAAATGAAAATGGTTGATATAGATCTAAATACTAAGATCCACTATTTTCGCTATTTTAGAAATGGCCTGGGGCTATGATAACGTGTTTTGCCACCCCCTATTTCTTTCTGAAATTAGCCTCTGACGAAGTCTCTGTCGGGTGGAAACCTCATATGTCCAAAAAACGTTACTTTTCAGGATTCAAATACAAAAGGAACAGATCTACAATCTCAATGTATCTCCGAGCTTGTGGATCTGCTACTTTTGCTGCTTTTGTGTTAAGCTGCAGTAATTGGGGAATTCATTTACGAAAAAAGCACTTGACTGCTAACGATATTGTAAAATATTCATCCAGAGAAGTAGAAACTTCTTCAGATGAATGTCAACTCCCACCTCATTCTGCTGATTCTCTCCTTTCTCACAGACCGACAACAGACTGTCAGATTTAACAGTAGCTACAGCTCCAACAGAACCATCTCCACTGGGGCACCACAAGGTTCTGTTATCTCACCAGTACTGTTCACCCTGTATACGGATGATTGCAGCAGCTCAGACCCCGAGCTACTGCTCATAAAGTATTCGGATGACACGGTCATCATTGATTCCACAAACTCCAATGACCGTATCATCAGGGAAATGGACAGGTTTGCGGAGTGGTGCAAAAACAACTACCTGGACCTAAACCCCAGCAAGACAAAGGAGCTGCTGGTGGACTTTAGGCAGGACCCGCCCACCCCCCCTCCAGCCCTGAAGATAAATGGCCAGGAAATAGAGCGAGTCGAGGAATACAAATACCTCGGCACCACCATCGACCACAAGCTCACGTTCAAGACCAACGTTGAGAACATTCATTCCAAGTGCCAACAACGACTGTTCTTCCTGAGGAAGATGAGGAAGCTCCAGGTACGACCATCAATCCTGCAGGCCTTCTATAAGTCATTTGTGGAGTCCATAATGACTTTTAACATCACGGCATGGTTTGGTGCGACGCGGGCCATCAACAGGAACTCCCTTGACAGGGTCGTCAGGATCAGTGGGAAAATCATTGGCATGAACCAGGAGCCACTCAGCAGCATCCATTAAAAAAGGACAGAAAAAAAGGCCTCTCAAATAGTTGAGGATAATACACACACCCTCCACAACTATTTTAATTTAATGCCTCAGGCCGTCGATACAGATCCTCGACCTTTAAAAAAAGGGGCTTAAACAGCTTTGTGCCCACCTCCATCAGACTGCTGAACACCTAGGTCTGGTGGAGCATGTCTGGACTGCCCCCCCCCCCCCAACCTGATGGACTAGTGAACACATGTTTTGCAGTTTGTCATTTACCTTGCTTATTCATTTATCTATTCATACATACATATATATTTCTATAAATGATCTTTTATATATTTTTTAAATAACTAGTTTTAAACGTAGTAGTGCTTTTTACCATAGTGACATTTATGTTTTTATGTTGTGAATGTATGTTTTTAACCACTGCACAAACAAAGTTCCGAAAGGAAAATAAAGTTCTTTGAATTGAATGATTGATGACTCTGAAAGCGTTGTCCTGGTCCAGCGGGCTTGAGTGGTTCTCAACTTCTTTGGCCCCATCCAATGGCCACGTGCCCACGTCCCTTACCACACATCCTTGGCACAAATAGAATTTAGACCAGTGGTTTTTAACCTTTTTCATGTCCAAAGTCCTTTAGATATTCGGCATTTGAGCCACAGACCACCATTTTATGAGATTTAGTCTCTCAGATCCCAAGCTTTTTTTTTAAATAATATTTTGTCCACAATTCCATGCTGTAGTGATGTTATCATGAAAACAACCCTGAAGAAGGCAGCTTGTCTGCCCGAAACGTTGGTCCTTTCTGTGTGATAATAAAAAGTTTTCATTGGCAGCTATACTCTTCTTTAATTAGTGTTGGCTGGCACCTCAAAAGCACTGGAATGCTGTGCACGTTTTTGCTATTGGTACCATAGAAAAAAATATATTTGTTTTTCTACATTCTCTACTTGTGAGAGCGACAGAGTGTAAAATGAAACAAATTGGATCAAACCAAATGGAACCAAAACATTTAAATGGAACAAAAACATACAAATATTTGTTTTTCTACATTCTACACTATAATTCTGAGAGCGTAAAATGAAACTAATTGGTTTCATTGGTAAACTGAAACCAATTGGTTTCATTTTTACACTCAAGTCTTAAAGATCCATAAGGATTCATTTGGTTACCGACTCTCCATCATTTAGCTGAGGACCACCTGGAATTCCCTCAAGGACCACTAGTGGTCCTTGCTCACTCCCCGGCCCAGTGGTTGAAAACCACTGATTTATACTAAGTTTCTGCTCAGTAAATTTGTATTTAATCTGTATCGCTTCATATAGAATTTAGAAAACATTTCACTGAATGCTGAATATCAGATTTCATATTACAATGTTAGAATATCCCAGTAAGACTCCCTAATCGGGAGATAAGCGACCGTCAGGTCACAGCGTGATTTTAGGGCAAAATGTGTAGGACTAGGAGCAGTGTCCAAAAATGTGTTTGAAAAAATCGTCCTGATGGTGGCGCTATATGGGACAGATCCATGTTGATGAGATGAGTGTTGACATACTGTGTACCGATTTGTGTGATTTTAGGGCAAAATCTGTAGGAGCAGTGTCCAAAAATGTGTTTGAAAACATTGGCCTGATGGTCGCGCTATATGGGAGAGATCCATGTTGATGACATGAGTGTAGAGCAAGTGTGTACCGATTTGTGTGATTTTAGGTCAAAATTGTCCAAAATTGAGACATGGTGGCGCTAGAAGAGGGCCATGTGAGAATTGATGGAGTGTGTGTGCAAAGTTCTGTGTGTGTGTGTGCTCATATCTCCGGTTGCGGAGATATGAGCAGGGCAAAAGTGTGACGTGTGACGTGTGACTGACGGACAGCTGGTCGAGGTTTTGATTGTAACTGCGACCTGACGGTCGCAAATATTACTGTAGCCTACTTCCCATGGAGCAAAAAAAACAATAAAGTAGAAATGTATAGCCTTAAACCTGCAATCCATAACTTATTTTAATGAATAAAATAAAATCTGTAAGGTATGTTACAGTATTACACTATTACTAACACAACTGTGGTGGTTGGAGGTGGACTCCCTACTCTTCTGTTGAGACAATAGATCAGTGGTTCTCAAACCTTTTCATGTCAAGGAGCCCCAAATTGACACTTATTAGCCCGCCGACCCCCCCCCCCCCCCCCCATCAGAGAAGATTTTTTTGTCCACGAAATCAACACTAGCTGACTTACAGACACATTATGAAACAAAGCCAGCACAAGCATAAATCTACAGGCGCATAGCCGTTTTGAGAACATATCACATCCGATTATTGAGTTGTATTATCCAGTAATCACCTTTGGGCAATATACTTTGCATCTGTGATTCAAAAACACCAGATGCACAAAAACAGAAATGGAGAAAACTGAGGAAAATCTTGTTGGGTTGTTTTATTCTTATTTTTATTTTTTTATTTTTTTTGTTCTTTTGTCTTCATTCAGGGCTCTGACAGCTGCAAATAAAAAGAAACTCTTTCTAAGCCTCGAGCCCCTGGTTGTGAGAACAAAAAGTCCAGCATGATGTCTATGTGTCCTGTAGCGATGAATGGGAGAGTGCTCCGTGCGGTGCTTTCAACAAACATCCCAGAGTCACGACCAGTGGCGTCAGTTCAGAAAAAGCTAAGGTATGGCAACAAGACTGGTGTCTTGCAGGCACGCGAAGGCGCGCATGCAAGACACCAGTCTTGTTGCAAGACACCAGTCATGTTGCCCTACCTTAGCAACAGGCATGATACATTTATTTTAAGAAGTACATTTTCTTTTTTTCCCCCCATTTCTATGGTTTCTTGGGCTGGATATGGCAGCCTGGAACGGTTATTCAAGTGCATTGCACCTGTGCAGCTGACCTGCGGAACCTGAGAATATACCATTTTGTCAAAATGGGGAGAATAAAAGTGTGGAGAATATTACTGTAATTTAACAACATAATAACCAGCACAGATAGACAAAGAGACATTCATGGATTTATATTTAAAAGTAACTTTTATTTCCCCGCCTGGACCCAGGGTATGGGTCATGCATACCCCTGCCATACCCAATTGACGCCCCTGGTCACGACCCTCAGGCAGCACTCTCAGGTCCTAGGAAGAGCTTGTTCCACATCATAGAGACGGGCTGCTCTGGGGTTGTACAGCAGAGTAGAAAGATATCCAGGACCTTTCTTTTGAGCCCTTGTATTTCCTCTGCTGCCTGAGGTGCTACTATAGCCCGCTGGTTCCCAAACACTGAGTCAGGACCCATTTGTAGCTATAGTAGGTTTCTTACATTTTGTTTTTAATATTCTTTTCAAAACATTTTCTAAAAACATTCCCAAAGAGAAACATTTTTCACATTTTCTTTTCTTCAGTAATTTCATGAAGAAATCAAAGAAAAATCTAAGAAAGTCCGAGGGTACCTCAGAATACTTTGCTAATATTTGGAATTTATCAACATCACTTCAGTTTAACCACTCAGATCCTCTATAGTTAGTAAAAAGTGAAGTCTCTTCACCAAAAATGTTTAGTGAATGTTCATCCCAGAACAGGGATGCTGGGGTATAAGTGGTTAAATGCCAAGGATAAAGGTTATTTTCAATCTGTCCTAATGCAAGTTGTCCTTGTGACATACTGTATGTTAGGGGGAAAGAATTACATATTTGACATAAATGTACGGTGCTATAAAGTAACTCAGGGGTTGCCATGGATTAAAAGGTTATTTACAGGAGTGACCTGAGCCAAAAATGTTTGAGAACCACTATAGCCTACTATAGCCTTCTTTGCCACAGTCACAGTCTATGTGTGCATTCATTTGAAAACTTGTGAAATGGGACATTCATGAGTACTTTCTGCTTTTAGTACTCTTTTACTTGTAAAAGGGCATTTCTTCATTGCAGTATTGATACTTTTACTTAAGAAAACAAAAGAATTAAAACTACTGGATAGGGCCCACTGTGTCCTCAGCAAACATTACAGCTGTTTGTGTGACTGACTGCCCACCCTGACCAACAACGGCTAGTAATAAAGTGTCAATTCAAGCTCTTGTTATTGATCGCTTAAGGCCTGTCCATACTTTCTCCGAAACCGAACTTTTCGGCAGGAAAGGTCCGGTTCGACTACAAAATGACTGCGTCGCAAACTTCTTCAGAATTAATTTTCATTTGTGTGGTGTCTGTGAAGCGCACTAGTCTGTGTAGCCAGAGAGAGAAAGAAGAAAGAGAGAGAGAGAGAGAGAGAGAGAGAGAGAGAGAGAGAGAGAGAGAGAGAGTGAGTGTGGTCAGGTAGCCTATCACAGGCTGCATGGCACGCACAGAGAAACTCACAGCTGAACACAATCAGGGCAGGCAATTTTGCAGGCTTGTTCTGGCAATTTTGGACTTTTAATTATTGATCTACACAGCATATCCTATCTAGGTTCCATTATCTCCACACCAGCTGTTGTTGGTAGCCAGTTTGTCACTCCTTTGATGAGGATATGAGGGACCAAACCCCACCTGACATCCCTGGCCCTGACACCACTTTTGTGTTTACTTCCTCTGAGTTAACCAACCCTTTTGATCAAGTTGGACCATTTACATTGTTTCTTGGTCATGGCACCCCCTGGGCTTGGCTTGGGAGAAAGGGAGAAATGGACTGAGAAATTATATTAGAGGGACTTCTTGTGAGAGAGGAGTGAATGGAGATGGGCTGACGGTGTGGACAGACAAGGCTGAAGCCTTGTGATGGGATAGGCTGTTCTATTGATTTGTTGCTCTGCTTCTAAATAAACTTCTGCATTCATCTTCTGAATGGACTTTGTATTATTTCCACCAGGCTGCTCCAAACAACTTTTCAGGGTGCAACATTATCTATGATTTTACTGCACCATTTTAACAAATTGCAAGTTAAAATGTTTCTTTCAGAATGTTTCTATAGCGCCCCGCCCTGACGTTCCCTGAACACCCCCCTGGGCGGCCCAAAGTCATCGCACTAGGTGTTTAAATATAAATGACTGCAACTTATACCAAAGTATTCCCATTTCCAGAATATTAATGGCACCATCAAAGGCGAACACACACACACACACACACACACACACACACACACACACACACACACACACACACACACACACACACACACACACACACACACACACACGCTGTACAGAAGATTAAAGGGAGAGCAGTGGTTTCCAGTGGCCACTTGAGGCTCGATTTAGTTTGCCCTATGTTCAACTTTCCCTTGTACACTTCAAAGAATGTTCAGAGGGGGTGTGCAGACTGCTCAGTTTAATCTGCAGGCATGGAAAGGCGCTCATCATCCAAGCGTGCAGTGCAGTGCAGCACCCTGTAATGACTGTGGAAAGCCCACACTTACCTACAGGCAAGATTAGACAGACCGTAGGAGTCCAGACGGGAGGAAAATAGTGTGAATGATTCAGCTGGAGATGAAAAATGAGGTAAAGATTTTGTTTTTAATATATTCTGCTCTGATGGACACGTACAATAATGAGGACATCTGCAAGACTTGTCTTATTATAAGTTATTAACCATCCTAATAGACATACCCATAGAGACCCAGAAACACACCTGAATACGCCTATAAACAGTGGCGTAAAGTACATTTAATTAAGTATTATACTTTTACTCCACTACAATTATTTGAAAACTAGTTACGTTACTTTGTAGATTTTTATCACAAAACATACATTATCCAATTCAGCCATACATTCATTTTGGCCATTCCCTATTTCATGGTCTCATTCCATAACTTGTGGTTGAGACACGTCCAGGTCCTCATCCTCTGAGTCAAATGATGTCATATCTTCTCACGTCACTTTGTTCTGTCTGAGCCACTGTCTTTTTGCCTTGCTTTACCGACATTTGAGCAGGCTCTGGTTAATCGGTGTCGACTGGGAGTCGAACCAAGTCTCCAGTTGGCAGCAGCGGTGGACTGTTTTCACCTTTCCAGTTCCTCTTTATGGCTTTCTATATAAAGGGGTAGATTTGGCAACTTACTGACAACTACAGCAACTAGGCACAAGGTCTCCATTTATCCTGCAACTTGTGTTTGCCAGTTAATCCAAAGTTTCAGAGCAAGACTCAATCTCCTTGGTACATCTGTGAGAGAAGTGATTTGCTATCCTCCTGACTGAAGAGCCTGCTGATCTAGATCTATTCATCCAACCTACAGTATTGCTCTCCTCTGAACAAGAATTACTTTTCAGTGCTGCTAAGCAATGAGTCATTGAAAGTGGTCTCCATTCCACCTGGCACCGTTATAGCTCATTTGAATGTCACTGATACTGTTACGGTGACAAATGGCTCAGAGACGCACCCAAACCATTGACTGTCTTCTCACTTGGCGAATGGGATGTGGGCCTTGCCAAGGGAGTAGAACACCACATTAGACTCAGTAATACCAAGCCTTTCCATGAGAGAGGCGGCCGCATCGCACCTGGGGATGTGGATGACCTTCGGTGCTATGTCCAGGGATTTCTGGCTGCTGGAATCATAAAGGATTTGCATACGTTTGAAACCTTGAAATGGGACGCTCTGCATAATGAGTACAGTACTTTTACTTTTGGTACTTTAAGTACATTTTGATACCAATACTTGTTTTACTTTTACTTAAGCACATTTTGAATTCCAGACATTTACTTGGAACAGAGTATTTATACATTGCAGTATTGATACTTGTACTTAAGTAAGTACTTTTTCCACCACTGCCTATAAACGTGTTCTGTCCAGCATCATTCAGGGTCTGGAGTTCTGTGGTGTTGTTAGCCCCACTGTCACACTGCAGTGTATCCACATACTGTAGGTGTTGCATGCGTCCTCCTTCGTTGTCATTGGGCATCGTGCCCATTTGCCGGTCCCAGGTGCATGCCTGACCCGCTGTAGTGTAGAGTCGCTCCACCTCATCCATAGGTGTGCACCCTGTGTGTGTCCCTGAGCAAGACTCTTAACCCCTAATTGCTCCCAGAGCGCAGTAGAATGGCGGCTCACTGCTCCTATAGTTATACAGTAGGATATCGTCGTTGTCGGTTGGAAACCTTGTAAGTCCAAAACCGTTTGTTTTGTATTTATCATTTTAAAAATGATTTAAACTAGTGAAAACAGCCGATCTACAAGCACACAACGCCTCGCACTGCGAGGCGTTGTGTGCTTGTAGATCGGCTGTTTTCACTACTTTTGTGCGACGGCCTTGCATGATGAATAAGGGCTTTACTTTGCGAAATAATGTGCAAATTTGAAACTTGGAGATACGAGGTTTCCATTCGACAACGACGATATGTTCACCAGTAAAGGCCACACCAGCAAACAGAGAATCAATTAGGTTGTATTTATTGAAATGAAAACAGGAAATGCCTTGGAATGAGGGTTGTTTATTTATGTATTTATTTATGTGTTTATCAGGGACAAAGCACATTAATCAACATGTCAGCTTTCACATCAATCTAAATCAGCCAGAGTTAGCCATATAAGCTAATTTTCATCTGTAGTCCTATGAGCAAGCTGTAAAAAGTGGTGATGAGACTATCAATACATGTACAATGCACAATACAGTGCAATACAAAAACAACACTGCACAGTAAAACTAGTAAGTAGTAAATAATGTAGTTGGTTGTTGGGCTGAGGGGGAGAGGAAGTGAGGAAGACGGGGTCGGGCCCATAGAGTTATACATAGAATAGAGGACAGACAGCCCCGCCCCCAGCCATGGCCTGAAAACGTTGAAGACCCCTGGTGTAGGATGTTGAAGGGGCGGATGGATGGAGTGCAGAGGGAAGGTGCATGGCGTGAGGGGAGGAAATGGAGGAGGGGGGTTGTGTGGCGGAGGCGATGGGTTGAAGTGGAGGGGGGCGAGTTATGAGATGAGATGAGATGAGATATACTTTATTAATCCCCGAGGGGAAATTGAGGCGTTACAGCAGCATAGTGTGACACAAAACAAATAAACAACTGGACAAAAGGACACAAACAAACATTAATGGACACCAATCACACACAACCAAGTCAGCCCATGACTATGCACGAGGGAGAAAGTTCTTAAACGTGTAAGTTATGCAGTTTAATGGCAGTGGGCAGGAAAGAGAGTCTGTACCGCTCCGTGTGCATTTTCGGGAGGAAAGTGAGCCTCTGACTGAAGGTGCTCTTCCTGTCCTGCAGATCACCATAGAGAGGATGGGAGGGGTTAACCATGATGGCGTTTAGTTTGTCCCTGATCCTCCTCTCTGCTACTGACTGCAGCCCTTCCATTTGGAGGCCAACTACTGAGCCGGCCTTCTTAATGGTTTTGTTGAGCTTGTTCAGCTCCCAGGTCTTGATGCCACCTCCCCAGCAAACTACTGCATAAAGCAGAATGCTGGCTAACACAGACTGGTAAAACATGAACAGAAGCCTGCTGCACACATTGAAGGACCTGAGTCTCCTCAGGAGGTACAGTCTGCTCTGTCCCTTTTTATAGACAGCCTCTGTATTGTCTCTCCAGTCCAGTTCCTTGTTCAGGTGGACGCCTAGAAACTTATAAGAGTCCACTATCTCCACCTCTTCCCCCTGGATGGTGATGGGCACTGGGGTCCTCTTGTTGCTCCGTCTTGCATCTATCACCAGCTCTTTTGTCTTCCTAATGTTCAGCAGTAGGTGATTCTGCTCAGCACATCTGACGAAGTCCATCACCACACCTCTGTACTCCTTGTCGTCAGTGATACATCCAACGATGGAGGAGTCATCTGAGAACTTCTGAAGATGGCATGTTCTAGATTTGAAGCAAAAGTCAGAGTTATAGATGGTGAACAGGAAGGGTGACAGCACTGTTCCCTGGGGTACTCCAGTGCTTCCCATCAGTACATCAGACTGGCAGCCTTGTAGCCGGACACACTGTGGCCTCTGGGTTAGGTAGTCTGTTATCCAGGCTACCATGTTGTGGTCTACCTGCATGGTTGTCAGCTTCTCAGCAAGCAGGGGGGGTTGGATGGTATTAAATGCACTGGAGAAATCAAAGAACATAATTCTCACCATGCTCCCCTTGTTCTCCATGTGTGCATAGGCCCTCTGCAGCATGTAGATGATGTCATCCTCCACTCCCACTTTGGCTCTGTAGGCAAACTGCAGAGGGTCCAGGGAGTCGCTCACCAGAGGTCGCAGGTGCTGGAGGACCAGCCTCTCAAAGGTTTTCATGATATGAGAGGTCAGTACAACTGGCCTATAGTCATTTAGAGTGCTGGGATGCGTTCCTTTTGGCACCGGGACGATGCAGGATGTCTTCCACCGCTTGGGCACCCTCCGCAGTCTCAACGACATGTTGAAAAGATGCTCCAGCACCGGTGCCAGTTGTTCAGCACATGTCCTCAGAACCCTCGGACTAGTGATGTGTCGTTCATGAGTGATTCGTTCATAAGAATCGAATCATTAGCATGACTCGTGAACGATTCGTTCAAATCCCTGAAATGGGTCGTTCACACTTTCGTTCACACCCCCGCCCCTCCCCCTAATAGCCCCGGCCGGCAGACAGGACGCGACGGCGGGCTGTACTCGCAACTAATAAAAACGCTCCCGCGATTGTGTTTTCACGGGACGATCGCGCTATGAACGAATCATTTGAACGAATCTTTTGAACGGATCATTACCGTGAACGTGAACGAAATGATCCGTTCACTGAAATGAACGGGATTGCCCATCACTACCTCGGACTAATGCCATCCGGCCCTGCCAACTTGCCCTGGTGCAGCCTCCTCAGTTCCCTCTCCACCTGATCCGAGGTCACAGTCAGTCCTGCTTGAAGGGGGGATGATGGTGGGGGAGGGGGAGAAGAGGGGGGAAGCAGAGGGGGGGAAGATTTCAAAATGGGGCTTTCCTGGGGGCCTATGTTGTCAAACCTGTTAACCTCTTGAACCCCATTGCCCCCGCCGGCGGGGGCAAAGGGTGTTGACCTCTGAACAGCTGTCAATAAATGTCAATAGATCAATAGAAACCAAATCAAACTACAATTTCTTTGTTGATTATGGTTACAGTGGTCCTACAGCATAGTAATCAGCTGGCATTGTACTTTTCACCTATTCATTACTCATATTACAGTATTATTACTACTTATTGTTACTCGTTTTTATCATTTTTCACCCTATACTTTAACATTACTAATATTACAGCACTACTCTCACTAAAACATCTGTAGAGTTTACATAGTTTGGAATATATTCATACATTTTTGCCTATCAATTGATGACACCTTGGTGAACAATTTCTCTATTCACTATATATGTTTTCAATGAGGTCTAGAAGCTCATTCACTATTCAGAAGGCAAGATTTCCATAGGCGGAGGTCTTTTGCAATCATCTTTTCCTAGGTAAATGATCACAGCAGGACAATTTGGTTAGAGAAATGTGATGTTTTACCCTGCATTTGTGAATTTTCAGGGGTTAGCTGACATTTGGTGGGTCAAGAGTAGCCACAATCATTGTAGTTTTGTGTCCACAACTGTTCCAATTTGGGCATACATTTTAGGCGGATTTCTCCCCTGGACCCCCCTGGGGCTTAAGAGAACAGGTTGAATTCATTGGCTTTGGCCAGGTCACCCTCCACTGATCTACTAGTGGATTGCTTGTGGCCAGACATGGTCTTCAGACCTTTCCACACCTCTCGCACATTATTCTGTGCCAGACTGTCCTCTACCTTCCTCCTATAGGTGTCTTGTGCCTCACCGATCCTCTTCTTCAGCTCCAGCTCCACCTGCACCCGCTTCAATTCCACCCTGTCACCAGCCTTAAAGGCTCTCTTTTTTTTCATTGAGAAGACCCTTTAGTTGTCCGGTGACCCAGGGTTTATTGTTGGAAAAGCAACGCACAGTTAGTGGTCGAGGGGAGGGACGAGCAGTGGGATGAGGGGCCCAATGGAGGTGGTAAGGAGGAGGGCGAGGGTGGGGAGCAGAGGCGTTCGGGGAACAAACCCTGAGGAATTCAGCCGATTTCCGTGTTATCCTCCCTTGGGATGGGTCTGTTATCACCCCTGTCATGCCTTGGCCAAGGCTCAGTAGTCGAACTACCAGCTACCAGGAGCTGGTAGCTCCGTTATCGCCCATAGACTTGTCATTGCAATGCGCATGTGCCAAAGCACGTTCACAGGAACAATACTGGTCGCTCCCTCAGTGAGAACCCGGGCCGTCGGATTACCAGTCCCCGTCGCTACCGACTGAGCTAACCAGGCAGCTGGCAGAATTTTTTTTTTTGCATGGTTTTACACATCACTCGGTAACGGAACACGACGTGGCTGTGAAAGATACTATGCCTAACCCTAAACCTAATCCTAACCCTAACCCTAAACCTAACCCTAACCTTAACCTCAGTAAAACTATGGCTAAACCTAATGCTAAAAAAAAATGTCAGCGCGATGCATCCATCTCAGTAGCGTCCTCAGTAAGAACGCATGGCTAGAATTCCCAACCCTGTAGTCTCGAATCCCAGCGTGACTTCTTTTTTTCCCCTCGTGTGTTGGCGCATGCGCATTGCAATGACAAGACCAAGGCTGATTCTGTGCCAATGACGTCTCATGACGTTTTTTTTGCAAAGGCGTTCAGTGCCAATGACGTCTTTGACGTCTTTTGAGTTTTTTGTATAAAAAAAAAAAAAAAAATCACTTTTTTTTTTTCTTTTTTTTTAAGATGTCAAAATGACCTGGGATCAGAGAGATGCTTTTCTCTGTTTGTGTGTTGGCTCCCTCGTTTAGCTGATTGAGAAAATGTGTGTTCATTCTAGTGGATGGACACTTTTTTTCATTCAAACAGCTCTATCTCTGGAACCATTTGTCTGATTGACAAAATTCGTTTTGCCACTGAATCACAACAACTGTGTCTGTTTCTGTGGGGGAAAAAATTATAAAAAAAAAAGCATTTTTTTTGATTGTGCAATAAAGAAAAACATACAAAACCGTGGCACAGCTACCTTGGAGCCATTTTGGCATTTGGCACAGAATGAGTTAAGGCTGATATTGGGTCTACCCAGCTCCTGGTAGTTGGTAGTCTGACTACTGAGCCTTGGCTAAGGCATGACAATATTGATAACAGTCCCGTCCCAAGGATATGATAACGCATGTATCGTGGAATTTGCAGAATTTGGCTTTGGGGTCCGTGATCGCTCAGCGATCCCATCGCTAGGAACCTGTGGAAAGGATGCATGTGTAGCAGTATGGGCGTTGGTTCCCACAGCCCATCCTCCTCCCACCCTCCCACCCAGCTAATTGACGGCAGTATTTAGGCAGCATTGCTTTCAGCTGCGAGTTAGCTGTTGTCTCTGAGTTGGAGGGCGCTGCGCCTTCACGGTGTGTGTGTGTGCAGCATGCACAGCACTACAGGTGTCCCCAGCTCATGCTGGCCTTTAGGGTTTCAGCTACATTTGTGTGAAGCTTATGGCTACAAACGACTCCTTCTGGAGCTCCTGCTCTGGCGCGCAGCGCTAAATCGCCACGCACACCAGTATTAGGCCTACTAACTCGGTGTCTGCTGCTGTGGATAGTACAACACTGTGTGCTGCTCAGGCAAACAGGGGCCGGTGGCAACTGCTGTTTTGTTTCCGTGGTTCTACTACTTGATCAACACACAACTCTATTCATGCATTGCCTGCGACGACACGGCACTCATGGTTGCATAACTACAAAGTCATTTTATCCAGTACTTGAAGCTTTGAGATTTATCTCATTATAAAGTGTGTATTTCACTGAAAGTCTCTTAAAACTGTCATTTCTATTGCAGGCCAGGTGCTGGGGCAACTCTTTGGGGCAGGTGATGGCTGCCCCCCCCCTGGTAGTGGTAACCCCTTTTGATGTGTTATGATGATTTTGGTTTGCTGTGATTGCTGGACGTGCCACTGCCATGGGTGGGTCACCATGCCCCTCTTTCACTCCCCCAGCACTGGCCCCCCTAGATGCTCAGTACTTTATTATAGACTCACCATTGATGACACTGCCCTATTGTATTGTTCAACCAAGAAGAATTGAGATTAATGAAATAACTATGTAATTAATAAAAGCTTATTTTGTACTTTTGTTAAAAACGTGTTTCTGCCTGCCTATGTAAAACAAACTTGTGTGCTTCTTTATACATCAAGGTGTTTAAATGGAGTGATTCTATATATAAATATTTACGGTGGCGCAATTCCACCGGTGGCGTTGTCTGGCAATCTAGTTTAAATTATACCACTATGCCACACATGCATAGGAGAGGAGGAAAAAGTGATTTGTTGAATGCATGAGGAAGAGATTGGGGTGGAGGCGGGATGTAAGAAAACTGGGCATGAATGCAGGTGAGCACGGCCAGGGGCGGACTAACCCTTCATGGTGCCCGACTGCCCGGTGCTACGACCCGTTTCGGTGCCCCCCGGGATAGACGCTTTCGCGGACATGTTTCCCCACCGTTTGGTGCCCCCCCTAGGCATGGTGCCCTGTGCTTCAGCAAAAAAGCAAAACAATGTTGTCTGCTGTGTTTTGCTCGCGACACGGATGCCAAAAGGCAAAGGATTCAGGACTGATTCCAACCAAATAGGAGCGCTGCAGTTTCTCTGTGCTCGTTCTCTCCCCTGTCTCTGCTACAATTTGAACAATAAAGAGATTGGAAATAACTGTGCAATCAAATAAAAATGGTCTCTGAAGATGAAAGCAGCATATAAATAAAAGAAGAAAGCGGAAATGTAATTATGGAAAAAAAATGAAATAATAAGGCACAAGGGGACAATGGGCTTTTCAAGACCATTCCTGTCTAGACTTTTGTCTACATTAATAATCAAGAGAAAATTTGAAGTTTGTTGGACGGTTCTTGATATGCAAGGGACAGACAAAATCAATCACAAAATGTTTCACTTTTTAACAACTGCGACACTTTTTTTTGGCATCCCACGACTTCCACATTCTTTGAGATGGAAATTTAGTTCAAACTTCAACTTGTTCAGCTTTACACAGATATTATTGCTTATACTTTTTGAGATTTTTGAAAAAACAGTTTCCCAGGGATTGCTCTGGGAAATGAATTCCGTCTTAACATTTTTATTACTGCTTGGGTTTGAGCTGAATTGAAAGACGGTCTGAGAAGGGATGTGTAAACTTTCCACTGTACATAATATATACTGTGCATGTCTTCAGCGAGCCCACACAGTTTCTGCAGGAACTGCTTTTCTGGTTTCTTATATATTCATAAGGAAATGTGACATTCAATATAAATATATAATCTTTTTAGCTTACATGTCGTATGTCACTCATTTTCCATTTGCTGCTTCCAGACACCTGACATCTTTAACCAGCCTGTGTCAACACCAGTTTCTGCGCTTGTTATTTTCACCATGTCATTTAGATGAGTACGTGTCACCTGCGACAACGCAGCTTAGTTCATTACATGGCAACATATAGTTGCTTACAGCTATACTGTATGTTGTCCCAAACATCCCATTTTAACCATGATAAACCCATTATATTTTCTGGTGACTCATAATGCTCTCCTAATACGTGAGCAGGCCGTGCTTTTTTGATAACCTTTTTCATTTATTTGTAATAATTCTTTGGGGAAATTGAAAATAAATAATACAATAAAATATGGTTAAAATGGAGTTTGAAGTTACAATGGGTGTGTATGGGGAGGCATCCTGCAGGAGGAAGGCCTGATAACATTTACATCAAATATCTAAATATTGAATCAAGCAAATTAAAATCTGTTCAGGGCGTTCATAAAAGCTTGATTAGACAATAAAATGACCATTTTTTTTTTAAATGAAATATCCCTTTAGTTAAGATTTTGTGTTCTGCGTCCTCCTGCATACTGTTGCGGTTGTCATGTTGTTTTTCTCAGTGTGACATAATACTTTTGTCTGATGTTGATCCTTTTCAACAGACACTTGCGAGCATATTAGACACACGTTTGCTGTTGAGAAGAAGTGATTTTTGGAGAGCTTTTTGAACCGCAGCAGCAAACAGTGTCAGCTTGGCTACGGTACAAGGCATACTTACCAGAGCACTCTGTGTTTATATTGTGTCTGATGGCGTAGTTTATGCAAAGTACTGTTTATTCATCTGTTATTTACACAAGCTTCCTGATGAGGTCTTTGTTGAGAGACAGGCAAAAGACAACGGGAGCCGCGCAGCGAAGTAACTGCTGTCTATTGTTATGTTAAACACTAACGAGGAGGAGACAGGTACAGACAGCAACAGCAGCGAGGAAAGCCTGAGAGGGGATGTTGTTTTTTTTTTCTCTAAATCATCTGGTAAGAAGATGGATTAGACCCCTTCAACCCAGGGGGCCACCACTTTGATATTAACTATTGATATTAATTAAGCCTGATCAATTTCCGTTAACTTGTATATGTTTTAACGATGCCTGCCGCTCCACCACTTTTACCGAGTGTGTACACACTACACAGGGTATGTACCGTATGTCCGGCTGTACAGTATGTATGCGGACAGACTCAACAGCTGCAATATTGCTGGGCGACAAAGTGGTGCTGCTGAGCAGCGCGCACACACACACACACACACACACACACACACACACACACACACACACACACACACACACACACACACACACACACACACACACACACACACAGGGACATGTGGGTACCTAGGGGTGGTGATAACTGGGCACTAGGGACACGTGGGCACCTGGACGAGTGGGCACCAAAGGCACCGCTCACTTCACATAGATCTTTCCTTATGGTACTCCATTTTGGGTGATTTTTTCGGGACATTCTATTTAGTTTAAAGTTATACTAAAGAATAAATAAAAATAAAATAAATTGTTAAAAGCACTTTTACTCATGCCCATATAGGGTCACTAGAAATGTGAATATAACTGCAGGCCCACAGGATTACGCACAGTGACAATTTTCACCCTCCCTGCCCGGCTCCACAGGCCAATTGTGTTCATGGAGAGACACTCAGGACACAGCACACAGGTAGACATTACTGACATCTCCATATATGGGCACAAAGGGACACAGACTGACGAGTACAACATGTTACTCTGACAAACACTAAGGAACACTATGACTCAGACATATGGCGGTGTGACGTAGGCGTGAGGGCCACGTAGCGGCCCGAACTCTAGATGTGAGGGCCACGGACTTCTAGTTTATTAAACTATAGCTTATCAAATGACCCAAGAATGAGGGTTAGCCTGCTCACTGTAGCTCTCCTTGTCTTGTTAGTGTGTATTGTCTATAATCATTGTCATGTGATATAGAGGTCTGCGCGGGACTGATTTTTTGATCCCGCTCCCGCCCGCTCCCGCATCATTTCTGACCACTCCCGCCCGCCCCCCGCAATGATTTCATTTTTGACCGCCCGCAGACAATTCCTGTCCGCCGCTCCCACCCGACAAACAAATGATGTGAATTTAGACCCGCGGACTCCCGCGGCGCACAGTACCGCAGCACGTCCAACAGCCTCCCTCCCAAGAAGGCACATTGAAATGAGATCCAAAACCATTACCAAACAAAGCGATGCGAGCCGAGGAGCATATTTGTGACGGACTGACGGTGGCGTGAGAACAAATGAGAGAAAGAGAGAGAGAGGGAGAGGGCGAGCGACGGGTCACGGAGCCACGGCACGGCCACAGAGTGAGAGAGCGAGAGGCGAGAGAGAGAGAGAACTTGGCGGAGAGAAAGAGAGACTCCAGTCCACGTACTGTATCAATGTGGGTGCGTTGTCCTCACTCAGCAGGGGGAATTGCGTTCTCTATTCACATCTTGACTTGCTGGCACGTTGACGTTTGTAATTTGTCTTATCCATTGAGATCCAAAACCAAAAGGACTAATGTGCGCGAGAGAGGAGCATTTTTGTGAGGTTGTTAACAGAGGTAAAGTGTTTATATTGCGATGGGACATAGGCGATGGGACTATATAAATAGTTGTTATTTAGGCTAAATAGTGAGTGACAATGCCGCCGCAAATATCTTCCCAGTTAACAGACGAGAGAGGGAGGGAGGGGGAGTTAGAGCGAGAGAGAGAGAAAGAGAAAGTCCATGCTGTAGTAGGCTAGGTGCATGCATGCGTATGCGTTGTCCTAAGGCGCTCAGCAGGGGAAATTACATTCTCTACATATTCACATCTTGCTAAAGTATAGATAGGAGTAAGGTGGGGTAAAAGGCCCCCCCTAAGGAAAATGTCTATTTTATGACCAATTAAAATACATTTTGATATTAATTCAGTATGTACATGTTAACAATGCTTTACCCAATACACCTATATGGGCATCATGTTGAAAAATTAGATACATTTGATTTTATAGTACAAAAAGAAAAACATGTAAAAAGGGCCTATTGCCCCACTACTGGGGTAATAGGCCCCCCTCTATGGGGTAATAGGCCCCCTTCTATGTCCTGGAGCAGAATAAGTGCTACAATCATGAAAATTGCCATGAGCATTTTCCATGGGTCACTTGACAAGATAATTGTCAGAGGAATTTGAATTTTCAAGATGGTGGCCATTTTTCAAGATGGCTGACACCTTAGTGGAGCAGTTATGTGATATAATAGTTCAGGGGTCTTCAACAGGGGGTCCGCGACCCCTAGGGGGTCCGCGGAGGTACTGCAGGGGGTCCGCGAAATTATTGGTAAAAAAAAAAAAAAAAAAAAAAAAAGATTTCAAAAAATGTTTTTTTTTCCATTTTTCACATTTATGTTAAAAAATAAATCATGATTCTATCCATTTTGAATAGCTTGAATACATGATTACTATGCAATTGACAGATTGTTGATATTATTGACATTGGTTCTCAGTTAATAAGTAGTATGTTTAGAAATGTTAGTGGTACGGCCCACCCTGCTCGCTGTAACTTGTACATGTTTAAAATAAAAAATATGTGGTAGCCCCGACCCCCCCACCCTACGAGGTGGTAGGGGGTCCCTGCTCCACTAAGGTGGTGGCCATCTTGAAAAATGGCTGCCATATTGAAATTTCAAGTAACTGTGGGTGGCTAATTGCCAAGTAAGTCTGGGTTTCCGAGGCTAATTGCCAAGTGACCCACAGAGACTACTCATGCCAATGTTCAGGCTTGTATCACCAAAATACCCAGGGGGCAAAGGAAGGTGTGCTGCATTTGCCCTGACATAAAAAGTTGTCCACCAGAAATATTATCTATGACCCAGTAGGATCACAACCTATATGGACAACCCGGTCAATTTGTACAACAAAGTCCAATATGGCCGCCTCAATATTAGCCCCTATTAGTTTTAATGGGGGGTGAATAGGGCAAAATGTTAAACTGAGGGATATTTCCACGAAACTTCACAGGTTGATCAATGGTATACATATGAACATTTTTTTGTATTGCAAGTTTCCATGAAATCCAATATGGCCGCCACAATATGGCCGCCATAATGTAAGGACCCAGAAAATAGGTTTTGCCTCTAACTTCTGAACCAGATGAGCTAGAAACGCAAACTTGGTGTCTATTTCATGGTGTCTGACCATGGGAGACTCAATGGAATAGCTAATTTTATTATTGGGTGTGTCTGGACCTTTATTGTGCATATTTGCAAGATGGTGGACTCCCAAAATAGAGCTTTAACATAATTTCTACCATTATTGTTGACTGCTTTTGCAAATACAAGCAATATGAATCCATTTGCTAAGATTTATGGCACAGAAGGGACTTATACCTGTATTATTCTTGAGTTTGCATGTTGTCAAAATGGCTGTAAACGAGATATTATATTTACTGTCCGATTCTACTGTATGTAGTTGTAGCAAAGACTTCAGATAAAATCAGAGACCAAAACAATGTATCTTAGAAATTATTTTTTCATTTAAAAAAAAGAGAGAGATTATCTCAATGAAATGAATGCAACTGCCTTTTTGGGTCTTTCATACATAGACATGCACATGCTTTCCAACAACTTCAGCTTCAGGGAAAGTATAATGAACACATGATTAAAACAGGCTGCATTATAATGCAAATAATTGCTAGTCACTATCACTGTCATGTGTACCTATCCTGCTGCATCTTGTCTCCAGTCCTTGGCAACGACACCCCAAGTAGCATGCAATTCCCTTCTTCGCACATGAAGTTCAATCACCCGAGAGAGACTTAGAGTAGAACCGGTGCTCCTTCACTTGGAAAGGAGTCAGCTTAGGTGGTTCGGGCATCTAGTACGGATGCCCCCCGAGCGCCTTCCTAGGAAGGTCCTCGATGCACGTCCCACTGGGAGGAGACCCCGTGGCAGACCTAAGACCAGATGGAAGGATTATATATCCAGACTGGACTGGGAACGCCTCGGTATACTCCCAGAGGGAGTGGAGGAAGTTGCGCAGGATAAGGAAATCTGGAAGTCTCAGTTGGAACTGTTACCCCCGCGACCCGATTCCGGATAAGCGGTTGAAGATGGATGGATGGATGGCACATGAACAGTTTTTCTGGCAGCCTTTGATACAGCTACATGATATTGCCTTGTCCATTGATATAGGCCAGGCTGGCTCTGTAGATGTACAGGGGACTGCCTTCCCATCACTGAGAGACCATCCATGAGACCATCAGTGAAGCAAGGGATGTCTGGCTTCGCGATGTGTGCAGTTTTATCTATTATGGCTGCAAGAGCAGCTCTTTTCAGGTGCAGGCCAAAGGCATTTTCTGTAGGTGGCAGCAGCTTCAACAGGGTTGATCGGTTATTTAGGAACTTGTACACTCTCAGCTTTGCCAGGTCAAAGTCCTCCGAATGGTCAGCTTTTGATGCATATACAGCTATTGTGAGGTCTCTAGCCTGATTCTTGACATCCTCTGAGAGGGAATAAGAGGAATTTTCACCAAACTCCTGAAGTGCAGGGAGATCTAGACCCATGCTGGTCTTGAACCATGCCTTCTTTCCAGTGAAAAAGGGATAGCTGGTGGTATCTCTGCCACTCAGGCTGTGAATAAAGGGCAGGGCACGACACTGTGCGAGTCCAAGGGCTGAGACCATGTGATGGATAGGAAGATATGCATCCTGCTCTGTTCTCACCCACAGCTCTGGAAGGTCTAGGAGGTGGGTGGCAGCATGATATAGATGCCTATATCATGCTGCCGCCATGGGAAGGCAGTCCCCTGTCCATCTACAGAGCCAGCCTGGCCTATATCAATGGACAAGGCAATATCATGTAGCTGTATCAAAGGCTGCCAGAAAAACTGTTCATGTGCGAAGAAGGGAATTGCATGCTACTTGGGGTGTCGTTGCCAAGGACTGGAGACAAGATGCAGCAGGATAGGTACACATGACAGTGATAGTGACTAGCAATTATTTGCATTATAATGCAGCCTGTTTTAATCATGTGTTCATTATAATTTCCCTGAAGCTGAAGTTGTTGGAAAGCATGTGCATGTCTATGTGTGAAAGACCCAAAAAGGCAGTTGCATTCATTTCATTGAGATAATCTCTCTCTTTTTTTATATTTTTTTTAATAAAAAAAAATGTTCTAAGATACATTGTTTTGGTCTCTGATTTTATCTGAAGTCATTGCTACAACTACATACAGTAGAATCGGACAGGAAATATAATATCTCGTTTACAGCCATTTTGACAACATGCAAACTCAAGAATAATACAGGTATAAGTCCCTTCTGTGCCATAAATCTTAGCAAATGGATTCATATTGCTTGTATTTGCAAAAGCAGTCAACAATCATGGTAGAAATTATGTTAAAGCTCTATTTTGGGAATCCACCATCTTGCAAATATGCACAATAAAGGTCCAGACACACCCAATAATAAAATTAGCTATTCCATTGAGTCTCCCATGGTCAGACACCATGAAATAGACACCAAGTTTGCGTTTCTAGCTCATCTGGTTCAGAAGTTAGAGGCAAAACCTATTTTCTGGGTCCTTACATTATGGCGGCCATATTGTGGCGGCCATATTGGATTTCATGGAAACTTGCAATACAAAAAATGTTCATATGTATACCATTGATCAACCTGTGAAGTTTCGTGGAAATATCCCTCAGTTTAAAATTTTGCCCTATTCACCCCCCATTAAAACTAATAGGGGCTAATATTGAGGCGGCCGTATTGGACTTTGTTGTACAAATTGACCGGGTTGTCCATATAGGTTGTGATCCTACTGGGTCATAGATAATATTTCTGGTGGACAACTTTTTATGTCGGGGCAAATGCAGGTTTCCCAAAAAAAGGCTGGTTTGCCCCCTGGGTAAAATAACCCTTTATATCACATAACTGCTCCAATTAGGTGTCAGCCATCTTGAAAAATGTCTGTCATCTTGAAAGTGTCCATTTCAAAGTGACCCATGGAAACTGCTAATGCCAATTTTCACGTTTGTATCATTAACTGAACGATTCTGCCAAAAATAAGCAGTTATTCTCTCCATGGGGCAAAAAGCCTCCGGGGGCTTCTTACCCCACACGAGGGGGGGGGGCCTATTACCCCAACGCTGTCATTGCAAAGAGTGTCATCTTAAATCTTAAACCTTTTTTATTTTTTATTTTTTTAAGTTGATAATTTATCATAAGGCCTTCCTAATGATATACAAAAAATAAGTGAAGAGGTTCAACTTATTTACACCGAGTTTGGAACATTTTCACAGTGACAAAGAATTAGATCAGTTTATCTTAAATGTGTTTGATTGAGAAAGTTATGACCTGGATTAAGGTGAGACAATGAAATTTGGTATCCATGAAGAGCTAAGGATGCCAGGAATGTGCTGAAATCAACATTTTTGCCACCTTGTAGTTCTGTAGTCAAATACAGCTGGGGGGCTTATTACCCCAGGGGGGCCTTTTCCCCCACTCTACCCTCTATAAGCTTATTGCGGGAGAGTGCGGGATTTTGCGGCGCCCGCCAAGTGGGTCTGTCTGCAGACCAAAGATTAGGGGGCGGATTGTGGGGGGGATGCTATTGGATAGTATGAGAATGAATCAATCCGCCCCCTGAATCAATCCGCCCCCTGGAATCTCAATCCACCCCCTATGACGTTGCACGGACGGGGCGGAAATGAGCCCAGGGGGTCCCCGGACCCCCAAGAGAACCAGGGACCACCCTCCCCACCCCAAACCCGAGTTAAGACACCCATCTGGGCCACTTTCCACCCAGCACCACCCTCTTCACCTCCATGATGGAGGGTGTGCTCACTTTGTGCGGGAGGATTTTTCAAAGGACAGGGGCAGGGGAGATTTGCCCAGGCTCTGGTACCTCCAGAGCACCAGGGCCGACTCTCCACACCCTCTAGCCCGACTCGGGGCTCCCTCCTCGGCCACTTTCCACCCAGAGCCGGCCTCTATACCTCCGTGATGGAGGAAGTTCCCACTTTGCTCAGGAGAGTTTTACAAAGGAAGGAAGGGGGGAGAGAGCCTGGGAGCCTGGAGCTCGGAGCTCCAGGGCCCAGGGGCCGGCCCCTCACTGCTCGAGGCCGACCTGGGGGCCTCGGCCTCGGCCGAGGGACCACCCACGGACCCCCTGGAGCCCGAAAAAAAAAAATCCATAGCGGATACCCAAGCTCGCCAAACGCTTTAGGCTCCTATTCTACCGCCCTTTGGGCCTCGCGCTCGAGCCTGGTACCGTTGGAACCGGCTCGCCGCCCCGCACACGATGGTGCCATCGCGGACCCCCGCGGACCCCCAGGGCCGACGCCAGGCCCCGAAAACCGGGCCTGGCGACCTCCAGGGACCACCGGGGACCACCAGCGGGGGTCCCCGGAGGTCCCTGGCGGCCTCCGAGCACCGCTGCCCGGGGACCACCACCAGGGACCCCCGCGGACCCCCAGGGCCGGCCCCAGGCCCCAAAAACCGGCCTGGGGACCACTTTTTCTTCTAAGTCCAGCTGGACTCGTCCGTGCAACGTCATAGGGGGTGGATTGAGATTCCAGGGGGCGGATTGATTCATTCTCATACTATCCAATAGCATCCCCCCCACAATCCGCCCCCTAATCTGTGGTCTGCAGACAGACCCGTCTCGCGCCCGCCGATGTTATTTTGACCGCATGTCCCCGACCGCGGTGATTAAAATATCGCCCGCGCCGCAATAGCCTATACGGCGACGGGTCCTGCAGGTCCCGCGGGAGTGCGCTCCCGTTGCAGGGCTCTTGATATGCTGCTTCAGTACTTACTACAAATATTACTATGAAAAATGTACATTGAGGTGTTCAAAAGGTGGACGGTCATTGTTGAGCTCACAATTTCAGACATTGATATGGTCTAGCTCTAGCCATATCATGGTGCTATGGCAACAAAAAACATTTACCCATATAATGGCATCCCCAAAGATATGACCCATAGTAAAAAGCCAAATAAGTACTATTTGGAACCTACTTTGAGTCTACTTACATACTGTAATGTAATCTGCAACCACTTTTTATTATGGATTCAGAAGGAATATGAGAGAGACAAGATTAGTAATAGAAGATAATTAAGTGAAAAGAAAACATGAGGTTATCTTTACTCCAAATAGCTCAATAAGAGCTATTTGTACGAGAAAGAAAATATAATAAGGAGTGTAGAAAAACATCAGTGGATTTGAGTAAATAAGAGGCAAAATGCCACAAAGCTGACCCAACCCTGGCACTGCATGGGTCCAAATGTTCTGCTTGCATAATTGCCAAAACTGGTCAAAAAGCCATTCCTATGCCCCTCAGCAGTATAGCAGCATTTAACCTTTTCTGGTATGCATACCTCCGTTGAAGCCTTGTGGAGATGGAGATAGGTATGTTAATTGGACTTGGACAAATTTAAGCCTGCACAATGCCTGGCAGTTTCTCTGTCAGGTTAATCAGTGGCTCCCTTGGCGCTCGCTGCACTTTATCAACAGCAACACAATATGGCACCATAATGTGGGCTAGCCTCGAGGCAAGGCTGTTTCTATCTTTTTTGGGGGACCCTATTCAAATAAAATGTACGCCTCCCCTTCAATGAAACTTACCATTATAACCAGAAGTGCACTATAACATCTCCGTCCAGGGGCGTCACATGGGGGGGAAAGTGGGACTGAGTAGGGCCCAAGGTGGAGGGGCCTTAATTATTTTATACTTTAGCTATTGAAACATAGCAGATCTACAAAATACGAGCTTGTAGATCTGCTATTTTTGAAAAGATGTGAAAATGTGTGCAAATCTTTGAATATATTATGTATTTTTTAAGCAAAAAACTAACCTAAAAGTTTGCTTCTGGGGGTCCCTGGAACTAAATATTTTGAGATGGGGGTCTGTGGCCAAATACATATCATTTTGGGGGTCCTTCACATGAAAAGGTTTGAGCACCACTGACATAGAAAATAGGTTTAAAAAAAAAAAAAAAAAATAAAACCCTTAGAAGGATTTAGAAGACATTTATAGAATCGTGTCAAAAATATTCAAAGACCTGCACAAATGTTCTCGATTTTTCAAAAATAGCAGATCTACAAGCTCGCAGCGCGGCACTCGGTGCCGCGCTGTGAGCTTGTATATCTGCTATTTTTCATGGTTAAAGCACAAAATAATGCGTTCCCATTCATGGGGGGCCCACAGTGAATCCTTGTACCCAGGGCCCAGAATTTGGTGTGACACCCCTGTCTCCGTCAGCTGCATAAATGCTACTGTACATTTTCCACAAATGCTTAATTTAAAGTGAGGAACGATTTAATGTGTTGAGATAAAGAATTGTGGGCGCATGCAGTGGGCGCTCCTGCTCATCCTCCACCACAAAGATTAGCAGCCTTGGCATCTTGGGTGATTGTTTGTGCTCTCCCTCGAGCCAACTGTTGGAGTTAGCAGTGACAAGCTTCTGCAAAACACAAAAGAAGGAAAAAAGAAAACAAGAAGGAGGCAAAAGAAATCCAATGGTAAATGATGCATTTTTTATCCAAAGCACTTTACATACAGTAGATTGTGCATTACATTCACCCATTCACACACACACACACACACACACACACACACACACACACACACACACACACACGCACGCACGCACGCACACACACACACACACACACACACACACACACACACACACACACACACACACACACACACACACACATTCATACACAGATGGCGGAGGAAACCATAAGGCACCAACCTGCACATAGGGAGCAATTAGGGGGGGTCTTGCTCAAGGACACTTTGACACTCTTTTGGAGCCTGGGATCGAACTGGGAACCTTTTTTTTTCAATCATAATTAATTTTTTTGTTCATCGAATTCAGCTACATTTGTATGTCATTGTGTGAAAAGGGCTGTTTACATACAGTATATAGGCCGGCGATCTGTGTTGGCTCATTGGAAATCATTAAGGGGATTCCAGACGGTACGCGGTCACCGCCTGCTAGTAATTCATTTTCAATGGGAGGCGGGCGGCTTTTTCAGCCGCGCAGCGAAGTTTTGGGGCGGCGAGGAGAGGGGGCGCAGTCCCGTGAAAATCCCCGCGAGCGTGCTCGTTTGTGCATGCGTACGCATGCACAAACGGTGATACACAAACACACTCACTCTGCGAGTAAACGCTGCGCGGTATTTCACAAAGATGAACACAATCCATCTCTCGCCGCCCGCGTACGCATGCACAAACGAGCACGCTCGCGGGGATTTTCACGGGACTGCGCCCGCTCTCCTCGCCGCCCCAAAACTTCGCTGCGCGGCTGAAAAAGCCGCCCGCCTCCCATTGAAAATGAATTGCTAGGAGGCGGTGACCGCGTACCGTGTGCAATCCCCTTTACACTGTCAGCAACATTCTATTGTCCCAGTCCACAAACTCTCAGTTGAATGGAGTTGACTCACTTTTGACCTCGTGTCGGTATGTTTTGTCCATTATGGATTAGTCTTGCGTGGCCAGACTGTTGCCTCCCACACTTTGCAAATGCTTCCGTGATACAGTACAGTCTGGGGAATGGAAGCTCTGATCATGAGTACGTGATGAAGCGGATGTGAAGCCTCTTCTCCAGCTCTTACTACCCAAATCCTGGTCAGAAAATTACGTTCTACCCCTCTACGGATTCGTATCGGTCGCGGTGGTTTGCGGCCCCGTTCCGGTGGTCCGCGGCGACTCCGGGCGAAAGACGGATGAAAAAAGCAATACCGCTACTGACCACTAGTTGAGCAACTTACACACTCCAGGAAAAAAAAGAAAACTAAAACCTAAACACAATATAAATATATAAATAAGAATGTAAAACAAGGTTTCCAAAAGCATGTGATATTCTAAGCAAATATCACAGGTCCACCACACCCGGTGCCTGTCCTGGCCTCATTGCAACTGGCAATGATCAAACTTGATAAATATTTATCTCATGCTTTCAGATTGTCATTCTGGCACTGTTGTGATGATCACTGCCCATAGCTGAGAATGTAATTCAATTAGATTTTACTTCATCGCTGTCTCTGTTACCATGACAACTCTAGAATGTGTCTACTGCTGTTGAATTAGTTTTGCTTTTGTCTCCTTAAAGGAGTAGTTCACCCACAAAATGACTTTTTTTCTATTGATTAGTCACGCCATGGAGACTAGAGTTCAATAATATCTTTTGTTTTTTGCCGCATTCCTAAGACAAATATGTGATTATAAATTTACCCCCATTCGTTCCGGATGGGGACCCGTTTCGAAACAGGTCCCCATCCGGAATCAATGGGGGTAAATGTACTCGAATAAAAATTCTTGTCTTAGGAATGTGACAAAAACCAAAGAATATTATTGAACTCTACTCTCCATGGCATGAGTAATCAATAGAAAAAAAGTCATTTTGGGGGTGAACTACTCCTTTAAGAAATGTCAGATGATGTGGAGGACAGTATAGTACAAGCTCAAGTATCAAGCTATAGTATGCTATGTAAGGGATAACCCTGAAACATGACGGTCGTTGATAACATGACATACCCACGACCGTCATGGGTCAGGATTTACCTGAGTTGGTGGAGGCGAATTCAAAAGCCTACAAACTACACAAACATTCAAATTTCACAAACAAAGTGTTTTATAAAGTCACAGCCCGTTCTAAATCTTGGCCGGCATTGTATAATTACTTAACCTGGAACCTCTGTGTTCTTTAATAAGAAGCCTTTTAGCCGATATTTTTCTGTTTTCCCATGCATTTCCTGGTGTTCCGCGCGCATGTGCAACCAACCCCATCTATTGAACACTGAGATGTGGGCGTGGCCTTGCAAAAATGGGTCCGGAAATGCATGGGAAAACAGAAGAATATCGGATAAATATCAACGACCGTCATGTTTCAGGGCTATGTAAGGGATAACATCTGGCTCAGTGGTTGTTATCGAGAAATTAAAATCCCTTTATATTTCTTGAAAACGACCGCTGAGCCAGACGGTATCCCGCTTATTACACGGCTACTCAATAAAATGTATAATTTGACTAAAAACTAAAAACAAAACAAGGTATTTCCTTGTTTACAGTAGAGAAAGTATTCCACAAGTGTTGCGCTGGGCGTCCCCCCAGTGCAACACGGTCGCCTTGGAAAACAAGAAAGTGTTGGTCAAATAAAATCCATTTTCTGTTACTGCATCGTCTATTTCTCGCTTCAAATATTTTCGCTTCAAATATTTTTACAAACATTCTTGAGAGCAACGTTTAGTTGTAAATGACACTGTGTGTTTGTTTACATGTCTATCCTGATTGGATAAAATTGGTATCCCCACCTGAAAATGCATTGTTACACAATACATAGCTCTCATCTAGTGAATACATTCCGTTTGTCCTCTGTTGCAGAATAGCTGCTGAAAGTTTACCCATTAATTAGTCTCGCGTAGCCAGACAACTATTCATCTCAGAATGCTATATAGAGTCTGGAACTACACCTCCTGAAATCAGAGTAACGGAAGCTGGCATTTCCTTTCAAAAAATATATTTTAATATAATTTCTGCTAAGAGGTAAGCTAAATAACGCCGTTGTCGGGTGAAAACCTCATATCTCCAAGTTTCAAATATGTGCGTTCTTTCGCAAAGTAAAGCCCTGCTTCATCATACAAGGCCGTCGCACAAAAGTGGTGAAAACAGCAGATCTACAAGATCGATCTTGTAGATCGGCTGTTTTCACTATTTAAATCGTTTTTAAAATGATAAATGCCAAACGAACGGTTTTGGACATACAAGGTTTTCACCACAATTTCACGACAATATGCTTAGATGATTTTGATTTATATTAGGATAAATGTGTGCAACTGTATAAACGAAACGGAAGTGGAGAGGCAAGAATCCTTCACCATCGTAAACATTGTTGCTGAGGGAGGCTTCTTCCTGAAGAGACAGCAAGACACGCTGTGATTGGCCGGTAGTGTAGCATGTGTGTATGATCCGCGCTGTGATTGGCCAACGTATACACAACGTATACCGATGATGCAGATGACGTAATTTTGCCGGGAAATCCGGACCCCGGCCAGGATCATAGAAAACATATTTACAGTAGGCTTTAGGGGCTGACATTAACGGAGTGGGTGTTCTAAAACTTTAGCGATTTAATAGTTGAGACAATTTTAAGATTAGTTTTATTTAAAAAGTTACATGGTATCATGGTATGGCTTTAAATTGACTAAAATTAATATATAAAAACAGCTATGGTGTACAATACAATACATACCGTTTTAACTTTTGAAGGTCATTTATTTACTTTATTTCTGAAACACTCTAAATCTGATCAAATTAAAAAAGAAGGTACCTGTTATTATATCGTCGTTGTCGTTTGAAAACCTTGTATGTCCAAAACCGCTCGTTTTGCATTTATCCTTTTAAAAATGATTCAAACTAGTGAAAACAGCCGATCTACAAGCGCTTGTACTGTAGATCTGCTGTTTTCACTACTTTTGTGCGACAGCCTTGTATGATGAAGCAGAGCTTTACTTTGCGAAAAAATGTACAAATTTGAAACTTGGAGATACAAGGTTTCTGCCCGACAGTGACGATATCCAAGATTTCTTTCCCTTTTTCTTCCATGTCTGTCTAGTAGTGTCAATGCAGAGCCCGGTGTCATCCAAATGATCCCCTGTGGCAAACCCATGATGAGATCCTGGTTTGCTGAAAAGCTAAAGACAGTGTGCCAGTAGCTACTGCGGATTGTCTCCTGAACTGTACTCCCTTCATTCCCTACGCATCGGTGCGGCCACTACTGCAGCCCTGAAAGTGCTGGTCGACAGCGTTCTTCAGCTGCCTATGAACGTTAGTAATTGTTGCATTTGAGTGGTAATAAAGCTGTTATTACTACGCATATCTGGTGGTTGCTGGGAGAAGTTCATTGGTTGGATTAACACAGAGCTCATGTTAAAATAGTTTCAGTAGAATATTCCTCTATTGGCGTCAGGGGAATGGCCTAATGGTGAATGGCAGCCAAGGTGTGTTTTGGGGGGAAAGAATGGGATATCAGCTTGGTCATGAGTCATGAGTTTTCACGTGATTCCAGCAGACCTAACCACAAAAGGACAACTTTGTTTTTTTTACAACAAGGATTCATATTTTAGATTGTACTAATTACATAAAAGAAAAGATGCGTGATAAAATGTTTCATTTGTAGCCTTCTATCGTTTTAGAGATTTTAATGATTTTGATTTCAGTGAGTGCATGGGCAAGTGTAGCGGCTAAATGTGTGTTTTTAGACACAATAATGTCCCAAGGTGCACCGCAGTCTTTCATGGGCAAGACACCAGTCATGTTGCCATACCTTAGCAAAAGGCACGATGAAAAGTACATATTATTATTTTCCCCTGTAGCCAAGGTATGGCAGCTGCAATAGCTTGCCATACCCAATTGACGCCTCTGCCCTGCATCCAGAAGCCACATCTCCTCCATCTCTATCACACATGCTTTCATTTCCCCTAATAGTCCAAGTGCATTGGGGCCATTAGAGACAAAATAGCTCCTTCAGGGTTGAGTAGAACTATGGGAATCAGCATTAACGGTTGCTCTTAACAACCACTATTAATTCAGCAGCAAACAAGCAAGGAGAAAGCGTGTCAGCCTGATTGTCCAGTCCAGCATCTATTTATTACATGGAGTTCATGGAGTTGGAAAGCATGGATAGGTGAAAAATCAAGGAGAAAAGTGTATGCAAACTGTGCACAGTGTGGCCTTGTATGGATATGATTCGTTATTCATAGGTACCGGTATCTACACTTATTGTGCCCTTGGCAGGATGCTAATAGAATTGGCACTCTAGAGTGTTTATGGGGCATTGTGGGTCGACACTTCAGCTGTGCTCAAATGGATTTCTTGATTTTTCTTTCTCTTATACTTTTATCCACTTGCACTTGGTGAAGTGTCAGCAGCACAAAAAGTAAAATAAAAAAAATAAAAAAGAGGAAGATAACTGAGAATTTCCAGGAAAATATATACAGTAACTTGAAATTGTAATGGATTCTACCCCTAGGCTATTAAAATAGTTTCACTGCACCAGTATGGAGGTTAAAAACCTACAAACCTTTTGATAAAGACTATCTATATATCTGCCAGTTGCAGGCAATCTTGCAGACAACAGAGAAAGGGAAAAGTGCTTTGAGTGTCACGGTGTGGTCCTGAGTCAAAGGAGCACCATGGTTGGTTGTCAGGTCTTGTCACATTGAAACAGGAGCTCCAGATTGGCAAAGAAATTGCCCTTGTTCTTTTATTCAATGGACACTGATGTCATTTGAAATGCCCCAGCATCCATCATTCCAGCTGAGGAGTAATATTTGTCCTTGGAACATCGATGACAGGTCTCATTTTCACTACACATCTCCAACAACAGGCCATCTTCTGTTGCCTTAACGTTCCAGTTGGGTCAAAAATGGCAGTTCCGTGACCGTGGAGAGCAAAGGTCCGTTTCTCAATAGATTTGTCATCTAGAAGGGTTATTAAACAAATTTAGCCGGGGTGTATTTTTTTAAAATGGTGGGGAAAATGTTTGACAGCTAGGGTAATTTTCAGTCTCATTCACTTGCTATACACTATAAAGGAAAAAATGACTCCCAAGAAATCTGCTTTAAGTGGGATGTGAGGGGTCAAACTAGGGGGTTTTTAATTATTCTGAATCCATTGCAAGCATTTGTTTTGCATGAAAAACATTCCTTGGGCTAAAAACGGACCCCAAAAGAAAACTGTAGACTCATCACTAAACCATTGTTTTGTGGGGCCATTTCTTGCCCAAGGAATATTTTTTGTTCAAATATGATTATTTTGTGGGGTCACCCTGATAAGCTGTTGGAATGTACTTGTTGAGGAGGCATTACATTTTGCTTAGGACGGGAACCCCTAATTGTAACTCTACCTTTCAAGACAGGTACCCATTTTGGGGTTCTTTCTGTACAGTGAGTATACATTTTTGGTACTTCTTTGATACATATTTGAAGTTTTTCAGAAAAGGATTTAGAAGGTGTTTTTAGAATCGGCCTCAGTTCTTTAACATACATTTTAAATTAAATTGTGATATTGTGATATTACCAGTCTGACCAGAAGCAGGGATGCCTCCACCTAAATACAATTATAAAAATATAATGGCCAGAAGGGGGTTTATACAAAACATCCCCTCGTGTCAAAAAACTAACTGACCAACTTTGCTGATCCTTTCATTCCTTTCCAGAACACATATGTCATCAACATGGATCTGTCCCATATAGCGCAACCATCAGGCCGTTTCTTTCAAACACATTTTTGGACACTGTTCCTACACATTTTGCCCTAACATCACGCAAAGCGGTACACAGTATGACTACAGTCATGTCATCAACATGGATCTGTCCCATTTAGCGCCACCATCAGGCGCATTTTTACATGCGACCTGACGGTTGCTTATCTCCCGATTAGGGAGTCTTACTGGTTTATACAGTGTAAGACCTAAGAGACTTTTGGGTCATGGCGCGTAATTCCGTCCCACAGGCTGTGATCACCTTGGCTTACACCTCCTGAAGTTTCTATTCGCTCTCACGTCATATCATTAGCTGTAATGTCTCTCAGCGTTGATTGATTGGCCTTGAGACGTGAAGCCAATGGGAATCTTTTGAGTTATGAGCCATGGAACTATGATCCATGGCTCCTGAGCCCATGTAGCTTGTCTTACACCCTTACCCTTTAAGATTTGTAGCCTCTACACCTCTCCTATTATTATTATTTCTTGTTATGAAGCAACCTTTTGAACCACCAGATCTGTCTTCAGCCCAGTCCAGCCTACTGAGACTGTGCACGCCTCAATATGTCCGACATGGTCGATACTGCCGGGGTTACTTTTTAGTCCTCAGCCCATCTGGTGAACCACCACATGGTCCTCGAATGGCTGCCCTGGGTCAGCACTCCTATGGTTTGCTGCCTGCTTTTCTGATCAGGCGCTCCATAGTATCGGCAAAAGAAAAAAGTGTGTGTGAGGAGAAAGTGCGTGCGTGCGTGCGTGTGTGCGTGCGTGCGTGTTGTGTTCCTGTGTGTATATGTAATATGCATTGTGCATGCACATGGGTAGGGGAATACAGGAAGAAGATTGAATTCGATTTTTCAACACGTCTTCAGCAGAGTCCTGTATGTGCATGTTTGCATGAATAGAATAATAGTGTTGTTTGTTCCCATTATTCAACTTCTACCCCTGTCTTTTTCTTCCAGTATACGATCTAGGACTCCATCCCTGGTTCGGCCCCATCTACTGCTGAGAGGAATGACTTTGCGTTGGGTTTTACAGGTTCTCTGCAGAGTCCTGCACGGGTCCAATTTTGACAACCCGCGCCCGCCCGTCATTAATCAGATCCGTGGACCGCCGTCTACCCGTGATTATATAAAAATCTAAACCAGATCCGCCCCGCCCGTCAAAAAAAGGACCTGTCGCCCGCCCCGCTCCCCGTGATTACATGCATTAAAGTAAATAGCCTACAGCCGTGCGTGCTTTCTTCTAATGGCATCGCACTCTATTTTCACTCCATAGTTGATCGTCCCTGCGCGCCGTCGCCATCGGAAAATGCTGTTATTAAGCCTATTATTAATATTATTATTTGGATAAAGTAGAACAACCTTTAAAACCAATCATAATCATTTAAAATCATGATCTGACACTGTCACAAGTCAGTAAGTCACAACAGCTAGCTCTGGCAGTAGATCTAGTTTTCCTTGATTGAGTTAACTACACCATTGTGAGTTCACAAAACTTTATCAGACAATGAATGGTCGAGCTCAACTTCAGCAAAACAACCAGAGGCTTTCGCAGCTGCAGCCCCCAGGTTATGGAACAGCCCATAGCACATAAGAGCGTCTGCTAAATGCCTAAATTGTAACAACCTTGAGCCTGCCATTCCTCATTAAGTCTGCTCAGTCCACCAATGTTTTTGCTTTGTTGCTGAAAGCGACAAAGGCAATCACCAGGTTCCAAAACTGTCCTGAAGCGATGTCATCATGAAGCGCTCGAAAATTTCGACAGAAGTTTTGGCCGGTCGGAGCTATAGGCTCACAGCACATTGGATGTCGCACTTTCGGCATCCAATGTGACATCTCGTGTGTGTGTGTGTGCGTGTGTGCGTGCGTGTGTGCGTGCGTGCGTGCGTGCGTGGGCGTGTGCCTGTGCGCGTGCACATGCGTGTTCCTGTGTGTATATGTAATATGCATGCGCATGCACATGGGTAGGGGAATACGGGAAGAAGATTGAATTCGATTTTTCAACACGTCTTCAGCAGAGACATGTGCATGTTTGCATGAACAGAATAATAGTGTTGTTTGTTCCTATTATTCAACTTCTACCCCTGTCTTTTTCTTCCAGTATACGATCTAGGACTCCATCCTGGTTCCATGGCCCCATCTACTGCTGAGAGGAATGACTTTGTGTTGGGTTTTACAGGTTCTCTGTGAGGCAGGGTGGAACCGCCAATGTTTTTTTTTTCTTTTGCAGAAATACTGCAAGCAGGCAGGGATTGTTGGAGGACATCAAGTGTGTGGTGGTGGAGGGAGAGGCCATCTACAGTTCTATGTTCATCTGCAATCTTCGTCAAACTGATGGTCAGCTAGCTCTGGCAGTGGATATAGTTGTCCTTGAGAGAGTTAACTTCACCTCTGTTAGTTCACAAACTTTATCAGACAATGAATGGTGGAGCTCAACTCCAGCAAAACAACCAGAGGCGTTTGCAGCTGCAGCCCCCAGGCTATGGAACAGCCCCATAGCACATAAGAGCGTCTGCTAAATGCCTAAATTCATTAGGTCTGCTCAGTCCACCAATGTTTATAAATCTCTGGTTAAAACTCACCTATTTTCTTTGGCGTTTAATCTCATCTGAGGCCATTTTATGTTTGTTTTTTTATTATGCATACAGTTTATGTGTTTTGTGCTCATGTTGACATTTGTTTAAATGTATATGCATTTGCTGTTATGGTTTTGCTCCTGCTCTGTACAGCACTTTGGTAAATCTCGGATGTTTTAAATCTCTAAATAAAGTTTTATTTTATTTTATTTTATTTTATTTTATTTTATTTTATTTTATTTTATTTTATACATTTTCTTGTCTAAAATAGTGATTCTATTTCTCGAGTGACAGTGGCACCTGCAGTCTCTTTGAAGAAAAGCATTGCTGTGTAAGTGCATTTCAACAAAAGTCAACTACAGTTGCACTGAGAGACCAGCATAAGAATCATTGATTGATTGATTGATTGATTGATTGATTGATTGATTGATTGATTGAATACTTTATTAACAGTTTGCAAAAAAAGTCAAGACGGCACAGATTTATACAAAAACAAAAAATGCTAAAAGGATAACCCAATAAGGCCAGGGCTGGTTTACATTGAGGTCCTGTTTGTTCAATTCATCAAGACATTTAAACATAAACAATAATATAATATACAATAATATGCAACACATCATATATACGAGTAGTAATAAAAAAGACAAATATGTACAGTAAACAGTTGGGGAGGGGGGTCGTTTCCGGTGATAAACTTAAACTTTTTACAGGGGCCAGTTACAAATTACAGCCACCTGTAGAGCGGTTTGGAAGGGGGGTAAGGAGTCACACTTTTTCCATCATGCAGGTGAAATGTTAACTTGCAGTTACACACTCATTTTCCTGGCAGTCTGGAGCCGTGCTCGGGAAGAGAGATAGCAGAGGGAGAGTCCTGTAGTCCATGAGCAAAAATGCCAGTCATGAGCATGAGTCATTAATCCAAGGCCAGAGCGGTAGGCCTGGTGGATTCGTTATATAGATTCATGGCTGCTGGCGGAAAAGGGACAGACCGAGTCAATCTCCCTCTGCGTCCGGGGGCGATGAATGTGCCGCCGGTGATGCTCTTCTTCCACGTTACCTCAACTTACCTGTCCTCGTAGAGGGAGGGGTTCATCAGGATATGACCTCCACCTGTGTGTGTGTGTGCGTGGGTGTGGGTGTGTGTGCAACTGTGCATGTGTGCGCACACGCGAGAGAGAGAGACAGTGAGGGAGAGGGGTAGAGAACGAATATAATAATAATACAAATATAAAATAGCAAACTGGGAAAAAAATCTTTTTCCAGATGAACCCTTTGTATTTATTGCGACAGTAGGTCACAGTTAAGTATGAGAACCGCCACATCTTGTCAGTACGTATCTCTGTAAGCTTGGTATGATCTTTGATTGTTGACTGTTAAGCTTGTTAATTGACATCACTCTCTGATATCACTGTGATGTCAGGGCCAGGGGAACCACAATAACAGAATCCCTTTTATGCCCATATATGGAGATCCCTGATGTCATCAATATTAAGCCCATATCTGTGAATGCCAATATACATGTCAGTCTTATCTATGTCAGTCTAACCAGTGTGGCTAGTTCTACAGACAGGGATCTCCATATGGGCATAAAAGGGATTGTATGTATGATGTCAGACGTCATAGACGTCATAGGACTTTCACATAACGAGTAACCGAGTAAGCATGTCTGGGGTCTCACAGCACACGGTTGGTTCTACAGACTCCAACTTTTGCACACGGATAGCTCCGATTTTTTGCCTACGTTCTTGTCTGCTTCCCATATGCCCTGTACTTGCACAATTGTATACAACATTGTAAACAACATTGTTTTTGTAGAACCGCCGATCCAACCAATATGACCATATCTCCATATACATGGATCTCCATATGGGTATCAGGGTTCTCAATATATGGGTAACTGGTCCGATATATATTAATAAAGGATAAAATAAAATAAAAGTCCATATATGGGCATTCGCAGATGATGTTAGGGGAACCACACTAACAGAATCCATATATGGCCAAGACAGATGGCAAGGTCGCTTTTCGCCCTTCTGTGTCTTACTGGTACGGTACAGTATTGTGAGCACATTTATACTGCATTGGACAACTGAATCTAAATAAATTGTTGAGTGAATTCAGTTGATTATTCAAAAGAACTTTCACAGCACATCTTGTTTGCTGAAAGTCTGAAAGTCCTCAGCTCTGATTGTATCTAAAGCAATACGTTCTGGTGCCTCGTCTGTATTTATTTTATTCAAATGGACTAAAGTTGTTACGCTATCGGCAAGAGAAAGTTGGACAGAAAATATTTGTGCATGTCTATGTGTGTGCAGAGAGAGAGGGGGGGAATGGAGATAGAGAGGCTAACTGTCACTACTGAAAAATTCAGCTTTTCAGCAACTGAGATTTATTTATTTTTATTCTCCTGATCACATTTCTTTAAGTTATCGTTAGGTTTTGAGTGGCTTTTATGGGCCTCAACCAATGAAATATACACAATGCAGAGTATCCAATGAAAAAGAAAACGACAGATCGCAGATTATTGTATATTTGTATAACTAAAACAAGAATAAAGAATGTGTTGCACACTCCAGCTCCGTGTGTTTTTCTTTATTTGATAACGTTTGCTGGCCTTTAATATACCCACAGAGTTGATGACACTCTGTCCTGCAGCTGTGTAACGCTTCATGTGGAAGAGGTATGAATTGTCATATTGTCATATCTGTGAGTGGATATCAGACGCATGACTGAGCAGCCGTTCACTTCAAAGTGACATACCGGTATACTGATAAGACTGGGATGATGGATGCTGCACTACGTGTTACACCGATTCAAACGACCTCTGTTGAACAGTGCCTCGTCTGGAATTGTCACGTACAGGTACCTACCACCAGCAGCAGACACACGCACGCACGCACACACACCTTACACTGTACCTTCCCTCTTGCAAGATGCAGGAGTCTATTGGTATCAGCACAAATACAGAGTTATCTCTTGGCTTTGCATGTTTTTAGCTCTGTTGTCTCAGTGAAAACCTTGTACATTCATTCTTATATATACTGCAAAAGCAGGGCCGAAATATTTTACAGCCACTACTAATTTGGAACCTTGCCTATCGCTGTATTCATTCATTTATGAATGTTATGCAGAAAGAGGTTATAGTACCTGCCCACCATGGTGAATGGAGTTTGAATCCTCCACAGTGCCTCACACACACACCCTCACGCACGCACACACGCAGACACACGCAGACACACACACACACACACACACACACACACACACACACACACACACACACACACACACACACACACACACACACACACACACACACACGTTGTGTTGCACACGCACGCACACACACACACACACACACACACACACACACACACACACACACACTACCTTCCCTCCTGCAAGACGCATGCTTTAGTTTTGACAGCAGAAGCCTTAAAGTTGTACCATGTAACTTTTTTTATAAAACAAATCTTAAAATGGTCCTAGCTGTTAAATCGCTAAAGTTTTAGAACCCCCACTCCGTTATTTTCAGCTTCTAAAGCCTTCTCTTTATATGTTTTCTATGATCCCTGCCCGGGACCAGTTTTCGCGGAAAAATTGCGTCATCACACTACCGGCCAATCACAGCGAGGTTTATACACTGCCGGCCAATCACAGCGCAGAACATACACTGCCGGGCTCTCTGGTGGGTTTAGGAAACACGCCTTCAGGAAGTACACTGCAGTGTTTACACTGGAGGAGTCTAGCATGTAACTCTCCAACCGCTGCTCGTAGAAGGACACGGGAGACCTCATTGAAAGCGTCTCGGCGAGGCGAGGCGGACGCGGTGGTCTGACGGCCCGGTCCGCGAGCGAAAAACGGACGAAAAAAGCAAACGCGACCGCGGTTTGCTATACTGCTACAGACCACCAGTTGAGCAACTTACACAGTATAGCTTTAAGCAATGACTATTGGTCTACTATTGGTCTATTCATTGGTATCAGCACAAAGACAGAGTTATCTCTTGGCTTTCGATGTTTTTTTTAGCTCTGTTGTCTCAGTGAAAACCTTGTAATTGTATTCTTATGATCTACTGCAAAAGCAGAACCGAGAATTTTGAGTTACCCCTACCAGAGCAAACCACAACGCAGAACTGGTGAAATCAATTGATTGAAGAGAAGAAAGAAATCTTTCCGCGGGGTGCAAGGCTCTCGTAATGCTGTCTAGCTTTTCAAGGGAAGCTATGATCAAGGGCCACATAATGCTGTCTAGCTTTTCGAAGGGTTCTCTAATCCTTCTCAAGTTTTGTATGTGAGTGGTCACGTATACTGTATCTAGGGCACATGCACCAACAAAAGGTCCTTTGTTAGGCCTCAAAGGTACACAGTGATACAGGCAGATGGCATAGAAATGTATTTCAATGGAAAAATAACACTTAATGGCCTGGACTGCTGGCATAGCGGTCTAACCATGCCTAAAATAAATATATGAAATATTTCGTGATTTGGGGGGTATTTACTCACCATGACTGGCAATATTTATAAGATAAGACAGCACCATATATTCTATCCCACTCTAAAAAAAATTGATTTAAAGTTGTACCATGTAACTTTTTTTATAAAACAAATCTTAAAATTGTCCTAACTGTTAAATCGCTAAAGTTTTAGAACACCCACTCCGTTATTTTCAGCTTCTGAAGCCTTCTCTTTATATGTTTTCTATGATCCTGGCCGTGGACCGGATTTCGCGCCAAAATGACGTAATCTGCATCATCTGTATACGTTGTGTATACGTTGCCCAATCACATCGCCGATCATGCACACATGGTACACTACCGGCCAATCACAGCGCATCTTGAAGTGGGGTCGCCATATTTGTAGTCGCCCGTGTGTCTCTTTACTCAAAAGGTAATCTCGCCTTCCAGGCAGGGTGAAGTAGTCCGTTTCTCCGGAATGCCTGAACGCACAGGAACCAGGGACCCCTCTAAAGATAGCTCTCGGCGTTGTGGAGGCAGACGCGGGGGTGTGAAGGTACGAAAAACGGGCGAAAGACGCGAACGCGACCGCGGTTTGCTATAGGGCTACTGACCACTAGTTGAGCATCTTACACAGTATAGCTTTAAGTTTCTCCCTCAACACCAGATGGTCAGAAGACTTTCTAAAAAAAGTTAGAGTTATGAAGCCCCCACATGGGCTCATTAAAGAACTACCTTAAAACTGGCAATTGACTTTGGCATACATGTATATGCAGTAACGGTAGTATGAGCTGCATTTATGTATTTAATTAACCAACAACTAGTGGGTTGGCTTAAGAAAATTATCGAAACGAAGCGGATAAAAGTGTCAAACCTTTTTTGAGGCTTCTTTAGGACCTAACGGATTTTAGCCTTGGTTACCAAACTTTATTTTGAAGTTTACCCATAGAATTATCCATATCAAGTTGGGCTCCCATCGATTTTCTATACAGGAGGAAAATACCCAGAAAGAAATGTGCTTTAAGTATGATGTGAGGGGTCTAACTAGGGGTTTGTCATGATTCTGAATCCATTGCAAGCATTTGTTTTGCACAAAAAACTTTCCTTGGGCTAGAAATGGCCCCACAAAACGATGGTTGGGGGCCATTTCTAGCCCAAGGAAAGTATTTTTGTGCAAAACAAATGCTGGGTTAAGCCAACACACTAAACAGGGCAAGTGGTTGAGGAATAAAGGGTGCAAACAATATTGTTGCAAAGTAACAAGGACAGGAAGTATATATTTAACCTGGCATCTACCTACATATTTGGCATCTGTAACTGTATGCAAGTAAACGTATAAATAACATATCTAATACAGTGATGTAAAGTAACTAAGTACATTTACTTAAGTACTGTACTTAAGTACTTGAGGTATTTGTACTTTACTTGAGTATTTCCAATTTCCAATACTTTTACTTCTACTCCACTACATTTCCAATGCAAATATTGTACTTTTACTCCAATACAATTATTTGAAAACTTTGGTTACTAGTTACTTTGCAGATCTAAATTACAATATTATAAAACATACATAAACCACTTAAGCCTGATTTTATACGGTGGCCATTTGAAAATAGCCAATCTACAAGCTCACAACGCGTAGTGAGCTTGTAGATCTGCTATTTTTAAACATTTTGTACTTTTGGTAAACGGTACTTATTGATGCCAATACCTTCATACTTTTACTCAAATACATTTTGAATTCTGGACATTTACTTGTAACGGAGTACATCTACAGTGCAGTATTGATACTTTCACTTAAAGTAGGACTGTCATCTAAAGGGGTACTGTCACTTTAAAAAGTAATCTTAAAATATTAGTTAACTAGCCCTTACCCGTTCAAAGATATGAGCTCCGAAATGATGTGCAGTGTGTGGATTATGGGATGTGCACTGTGCACACAGTATATGAGGGATGGAAAGTAACTTTAACTGGTGCTTGCATGCTAATATGTAGGAGCATCAATGTAAGAAATACCCGTTCCATTTAACGGCTACAGAGATACTGTGTACCGATCTGCATGATTTTGGACAACATCTGTAACAGGGCCAGAACCACCCCCCCCCCCCCCCCCCCCCGCCCGCCCGCCTGCACACACACACACTCCCCCCCCCCCCCCGTGTGTGTGTGTGTGTGTGTGTGTGGGTTTGTGTGTGATTGTGCATGGCCTGAACAACAGCGCCCCTCCCTTAACATGTGTGGTCACAAAAGGTACTGTAGGCTAAATAGATATAGATACACCATAAAAATGCAATTATACAGCATACATATAATATATAATTATACATACCTAAAATATAATTATAATACCTTGTTAAAGTGACCATTTTGTAAAAAATTGCATTTGTAGTTATTTTACAGTAATTTACTAACATAATAACCCGCACAGATAGACAAAGAGACATTCATGGATTCATATTTAGAACTAACTTTTATTTCCCCCCAGGGTATGGCAGCTGCATATCCCTGCCATACCCAATTGACGCCCCTGGACCTACTGTATCATACTATTATAATTTCGGGGCGTGTCAGCAGGCATTTAAGTACAAAATGTGAGTACTTTTTCCACCACTGATCATAACATGTAAACAGTGCAGACGCAGAGATAAGTACGGGGACATGATGTAGACTGGGAGTTCTCAGACTGCGGCAGAGGAAGTGAGGGACTCTGCTCTGCTGTCCAGACTGACAGTCAGAGAAAGGTTAATCACAGCTTGTGGGGGCCCGGAGGGAGAAGAGTCTAAAGTTGGCCAGGTTGTTGTCGGGAAGAGAGTCATGGGACGGTGTTTACTTTGCTGATCTAGAGGTGGATCATGTCCTGAAGGTAGAATTAAGGGTGCCATATGCAGGGGTTGACACTAAAAGGTCTCAGAGGCCTTCTACTTGCCCAAAGGTCATGCCCACTTGCCCGAAAAGTAAATCATCCATTATTAAATTATAGGTAAAATGTGCGCTTGTAGAATAAATGAATGTTAAATCCAATCGATAACTGCAGAGTGGTGATAGTGATTGATGGAACCATTATTATTTGTAAACAACAACACCTTCTTATTCCCCTATGAGATACAATAATCCATCACACAGAAATAAGACAGGAGAGTGATCAGAGTGAGAATGGAATGTTTTACTATGGAGAGAGAGTATTCAAGACAAAGATACAACAGAATAATCAATGGTTCGTGCTCTCTCTGACAAATTATGTTTTGACATGAGTATAAGTATGGTCATTTCATCAGTCAATGGATGACGTTTCAACAGTTCATAGGATATGTTTCTTGTCCACAAATGACAAGACAAAGAGTCCATATACAGGGTTCCTGGGGGGGAGATGTCCTTGCTGGTGTCTGGATGACACCAAATGTCCCAGGCCGAGCCTTAGAATACCAAAACAATTCTCATTGTTTAGGTACAGGCTCCAGGCAGTTGATAAGGCCTGATTTCTACCAGACGGAGACCTTCTGTGTGTACTGTACATGACATTATATGACACAGCCTTAGGGTCAGGTGGTCATCAATATGTATTGATAAAAAGATGATATGAACCATAACAAAATACCTATCAGTGATTTTAAAAAAAAAAACAGAAGGAGTGCAAATGCTAGTTGGAAAAAGGTAGCATTGTTCTTCATAAGCCTTTAATATTTAATGAAGACGGAATGTACTTGCCCATAGGGAAACCTAAAGGCAAACTCCACTTGCCCGAACATTTTATTTACTTGCCACAGGCATTCAGGCAACCGTCTCAACCCCTGCATATACCCTTGACAACCATGTACAGTAGCCAGTAGGTCATCACCACCCTAACAGCACAGCGATGCATTCGCGACCTCTGTAACAATGTACTGTAGGCGCTATGTAGCGTTGGGAGCGTTTGCTCATTGGGAAGATGCGTTTGCAACGTCGCTTGCCAATTTAGCTCCTCGCTCGCGCAGCGACGTCGCAAATGCATCTTCCCAATGAGCAAACGCTCCCGACGCTACACAGCGCCTACATTGTTACAGAGGGAGATGTTACAGAAGGAGAGTAGTAGTCATCGGCGTTATGTTGCTGTGCTGTCTGGGTAGTGTTTTTTTGAGCGGTGGTAAACCGCTCCATATAGTGGCTGTGCGTGTGTCTGTAGGTGAGGGTACCTCATGTTTTTTGTGAGGGTACCAGTGGCGTCAGTTCAGCAAAAGCTAGGGTATGGCAAAGATGGTAGTCCTCATGGAAAAGAGGCATTACATTTTGTATAACACGGTTCTATTGTGAAAATAGACGATCTACATGCTCACAACGCCTCGCAGCTATTTTCACAATGTCTGGAAAAAAAAACGAGTTTTGACAGTTTTTGTACACGGGTTTCTACGGTTTCTTGGGCTGGATATGGCAGCCTGGAAAGGTTGTTCAAGAATCAAGTGCAACTAAACTTGGCATGTTAGTAAACGTGCCACAATTAACAATAATGCATTGCACTCTTGTGTGCAGCTGACCCTGGGAATATATTTTGTCAAGATGGGGAGAATACAAGTGTGGAGAATATAATTGTAACACCTTGTTAAAGTGACTATTTTGTTAAAATTTGCACTTTATTTTACTGTAATTTAACAAAGAGACATTCATAGATTTATATTTAAAAGTGACTTTTATTTTCTCCCCTGGACCCAGGGTATGGCAGCTGCATACCCCTGCCATACCCAATCGACGCCCCTGGAGGGTACCTACCCTAGGAGACACGGGGAGAACATGCTAACTCCACACTTTTTGCCAACCTCATCTAGGGTATGGGCACTGATGACGCAGAGGAGAGAACACGCCCACTGCGCTTCTTCAGCGCTTCCTCACCAGCCCTTCCTCACCAGTGTCTTTAATTGGATGTGAGCAAAAGGGAGCCATTGGGGTCCTCCAAATGTTTGTGAGAGAACCTTTTTTCTCCTTTTTTTATATTAACCACTTGAATCCTAACGTCCATATTTTGAGAACTTTAGCCAAAAATAGCAGATCTACAAGCTCAGATCGGCTATTTTCGGCAAAGAGGTTTGGTGTGGAGGGGAAAAAAGAGCACACTAAGTACAAAGTGATAGGTCAAGTTTATTAAGTATTGACGGTTCAAGTGGTTAAATATCTGCAAACACACGTTAACATTAATCCAAAATACACTGATGATTGTGCTGTCAAACGATGAAACTATATGGTATCTATGGGTTGTGGGGGGTCCCTGCTCCATCTCTCTCTCGACTAAGGGGTCCTTGGCCTGAAAACATTGAAGACCCCTGCTAAAAGGACTGTTGAGAATAGCAGACCAGCAAGGAGGGAGCTGCAGTAGTTGAGCCTGAAAATAACTGAAGCTGCTCGGATAAGGAATTGTCTGATCTTCAAGGTGATGTGTTTGTCAGCAGGCTCGAATGGTCATTGGTCACTGGGATCAGGATGTGTGCCTTGAAGCAGAGCCTTCTACCTTCGGAGAGTTGCGTCACTCCCGTTCACTTCATGGGGCCAGGTCTTCTATACGCACACATCTATTGGCGTATAGTGACAAAGGGCGAACCGGAAGTTTACAGAATGCATTGAAGTCTATGAGGTGTAAAGTGACAATGAACCACGTGACCTGTTTCTGACCCCGCAGTGGCAGGACTCTCTGATTAGACGACTCTGCCTTGAAGGAGAGCTGACTGTAATCACTCCCAGGTTCTTGGCAGTGTGGGTGTCACCATGAATATGATATCAACGGTGGAATGGAATGGAAGGAGAACAGGCTCAGTTAAGGACACACACTTGCCTCCAGCAGTCTGTGCAGCCACCATTTGACACTGTTGCTGCATGCTGTCGTTGCAATTTACAACTCATTTTCCGATGAATAGTTCTTAATCCATTTAAATAAAACAGTAAACAGACCAGTAAATGAGTATTTGCATTCTTGAAATTATAGTTAAAAGCACGCAGCAACAGGGATTAAGGCTTGTGGAATTGTTCCTAATTAGATTAGTCATATTAGATACATTATTACTTGGAGCCATGCATGTTCAATAATTCAATAATTCTGTGAGTGACCTCAATTATCATAAAAGTAATAAAATCTTTACACCTTCCCTAATTATAATCCAACCTACAGTAATGATGGAATATGTAATAGATAAGGACAAAATGAGAAAAGACAATGATGATAATAATTCTAGACATAACTTCACTGCATAAATGGTTTTTGCTCATTTCACTGCTCGCAGAAGACACAGCGAATAAACACACATTTACCCAAACAGAGCAGATTGAGATAAATGTTGTTATTCCTGCTGAAATTACTTTTCCTTCCCACATCAGGAAACTGTGTGATGACTTCGCCGATGGGTGATGTTGATAACCAAGGTTTGAGAGAGAAGGAGATAGGTTTGGTCAATACAATTCCTGGCAGAGTGACCTCAATTATCATAAAAGTAATGAAATCTTCACACCCTTCCTAATTACAACCCATCCTACAGCAATGATGAAATATGTAATAGCAGGCACGTGCACACATAGACATCAAAGTGGGCTTGAGCCCCTGCCCTTTTATGCAGTTTTCACTATGGTGAAAGAAATGCAAATGCCCTCTTTCCATGCCATACCTGAAGGCAGCATTCAAGAGGATTGCCTTGTCGAAACTCTCCTGAACTTGAATGCAGCATCTTATGCTGAAAGAATTGGCCTCTCTGTGTAGAAATCCATGCCGGTACACCACATCTCCATTATTGCCTTTTTTATGCTTAATTTTAGTGTTGTATAAAGTACCGAAAATAGCCGACCTCCAAGCTCACAACGTGTCGCAGCACGACGCGTTGTGAGCTTGGAGGTCTGCTATTAGCAATATTTTCACCAAAAGGTCCTGTTAGAAATCTCAGCCCCTGCCTCTCTAATTGATTCTCTGCACGTCCCTGCGTAATAGATAAGAACAACATGGTGGTTTTATTGTTGTCCATAGTCTTTTTTTTTTACTTGTTTTTGAGTGGTGCTAACCGCTCCTACATCTGGCTTTGTGTGTCCCTATGTCCGTAGTACGAGACTACGTCACACGAGACTAACGTCATAGAAAGTACGCAGAGGCTGACGTCACCACAGCTGATGTCGCGGACAGAACAGCCCATACAAGGAGATATGCACGCATGTTGTGTTTGATACAAGCGAAGTGAGCAGTCAACCTTGCCTGGCTCCAGCCCACAGACCCGCCGACTCTCTGAGTGGACTGTTTCAGCTGAGTCTGAAATCAGGCTACTGTCAACCAAAAGGTGTCTAACCCACACCAGGGTCGACATTTCTCAGTTGAAGTATAGGGAGACCGAAGACCACACATGAAGCTACAGTAGATAGCATTTTTAGGTTTTAGAAAAGTATTTTTTACTGCTTAGGTGCGTGGTCTACCTATGTTATTGTTTTTCTAGATTGATATTCCTATGCATTTGTTGTATTGCTGTTCATGTACTGACATATTATCTTGCTTATTGTATTGTATTACCTTCTTATTGTAAGTCGCTTTGGATAAAAAAAAAAAAAAGTTATAAATTGTAAATTGTAATAGTGTGTTGCCTATAGCAACCACAATAATTAAGGCCATTCCAACCACAGACACCCCATCTCGAAAGAAAACAAGTAAAGGGAAATATAAAGCAAGATTGAGGAAAACAAGATTTAAAAAAAAAAAGAATTCATCATATCTCCCCTTTAATAATACCAATTTGTATTGTGTTTTGTTACATGTTTATCGATGATTTGTCACCTTTCCAACGAGGTACAGCTGGCTAAGCATCGGGCATTCGAGGCATGAGCTACACAGCCAAACCTGTAATACTGTTCTGCTGGCATTCACTCTCGTTTTGGGCTTCAAGTGCTGGCGGTTGTGTGCCAGTCACAGGTGTGTGACAGTCACAGATGTGTGCCTAGCACCCTGAGCATGGGTTCTGGTTTCTTCAAGCAGCCACACTGGTGGAGAGATGCCCTTCAGGATAGGGCCCTGATGGCATTCACCTTTGTTACTTGGAGCATTGAGGATTCCGGTCTTCTTGGGGTGCCTTGGGGCCACTTTTTGGTCTGTCTTTGACTTCACCAGTCTCACAGAACTTGGTCATACGTTTGGAAATGGTTCCAGGGCTGACACCAAATAATGCTGCCACTCTGTGTGCTGGAACACCAGCCTCAAGTTGACCTATTGCACAGGCCCTATCCTGAAGGGACACACGTGGCAAAATGAGGTAAATAAATACACCATTTTACATTTTAAAACCCATTTCTGAACAATAGAACTCCTAACTGGTTCAGTACCATTAGGAGAAGGCGCGCTCTCTGCTGGAGTTTTGTGGAGAGGTCTGTAGTTTCTTTGGGTGCAGATTCTAGTATTCTAGGAATATCCGCAGAGTCCAAAGAGTCTATAATAAAACATATTTCAAAAATATACAATATAAATGACATATATAGTTTCCACAATCAGTGCAGTCAAATATTTCATTTTACAAAAAACTTCCATTTTACAAAAAACAATTAAATAATAATTCTTCGTTCATTCCCTTAGGAAACTCTGTATTCAGAGCATGGATCCAGTAAGCTTCCCTTTGGAGTATAGTAACTTGTCCCTGTCTCCACCTCTTCTTGGGGAGTTAACAAGTTCAATACCTTGAAATCTCAATGTGCAAATATTATAACCATATTAAAATGCCTTGCAACAGGAGACTTCTCGTCATTATTTCGAATGTTACTTTTATGTTCTATTATTCTTGTTCTCAACTCACGTTTTGTTTTTCTTACATAGCAAAAACCACAAGGGCATTTTAAAAGATAAACCACATATGTTGTCTTACAAGTAATCCTACCCTTAACTTTATTTTTGTTTTACCTGTATGAGGGTGTGTAATGGAATTACCAGTAATCATCGCATTACAATTTATACAGTTTTTACAAGACAAATTACCTGAAGGTAAAGTATTTAAAAAATGTTTTGGTTTAATGAAAATGTCGTTTTTGATTAGTTTATCACTTAAATTCTTTGCCCTCTTATTAGAAAAGATTGGAGGCGTAGTGAATGCTTTTCCCACCTCTGGATCACTGGACAAGATATGCCAGTGTTTCTTGACAATCTCCCTAGTTGACTGAGAGACGGGAGAAAAGGTGGTTGTCATGACTAGGGTTCTTTTTTACAGCAAATGAAGATTTAGGAGCTAAGAGGCTATTTCTATCCAAGGGGTTAACTTTTGACTTACTTTGAATTAACACTTGTTCATTATAACCTCTATCTCTGAACCGCTTACACATCTCGGTAGACTGATCTTCAAAATCAGCTTCAGTGTTACAAATTCTTTTTATTTGAGTCTTAAGAGTTGGCTATGGTAATCCTCTTTTTAAGCTAGAAGGGTGATAGCTGGAAAAATTTAAATAATTATTTCGATCAGTTTTCTTGCGAAACACTGTTGTCTGGATACCACTAGTTGTCTTTTTAATGCATACATCCAAAAAAGAAACAGTTTAGTTCTAGACTGGCTTCCAAGGTGAACTTGATAGAGGGTAACCTGGAATTTATATACACCATAAATTTTCTTCTGTACCACCAAACACAAAAATGATATCATCAATGTACCTACACCAGCCTTTTATATATGTACTATAGTACATATATAAAAGTGTTACTGTAAATAGCAATAAAGAAACTGCTGGCTTATTGTGTCTAAAAATACATATTCAGCCACTTGTAGGCATGCCCCCATGCGTACGCATGCCCTACATTTTTGCACGGTAAACACGATAAAACAATAGAACGAAGCAAATGAAAACATTTCAACACTCACTTTTTCTTTTCTCTAATTAGAATCTAAAATATGAACCCTTGTTGTAAAAAAGCAAAGTTGTCCTTTAAGTTGCTTGATTCGTTATTTAGATATTAGATTTTTTTTTTCCTCTTCCGTTTATTTTTTTCATTGGCTTTGGGTAATCTTGGAGGGAAATTCATCAAAATAATGAGATGAAATGAATTAAAAACAGCACCAAAAGCAGAGACGTGTTTCCAATGAGTAATGCCTCATTCACATACAGAAAAGCCAAGCTAATGGTTGGCTTGGTAATTCAATGTTATTTCTATGCAAACAGCTTTTAAAATTTCCATTGACATTTTTAAAGCTTTTTTAAAGGTTTGCATAGAGATTACATTGAATTTCCAAGCCAACCATTAGCTTGGCTTCTCTCAGTGTGAATGCAGCATAACATGGTTAAAATGGAGTTTGAAGATTTGTGTGGGATTGAGAAATATTGAATCAAGAAACTTTAAAAACTGTCTGGGGTGAAACAGTTAAAATTACCCAAACATGTTTGAATATGAAACGTATCTTCGAGAGGCTGCATGCTTGTTAAAGTTACTCCAAGAGCTCTCAAGTACTGTACTTTTTATGTATTTATTTTGTACTTTACTTGAGTATGTCCAATTTTCAGTAGACTACTTTTAGGGTTGTTTCACACTCTAATAAAGAGCCTAACTAATTTTGGTTCGGGAGGGCTCACCGACCCGAAATTATTTAGGTTCGGGGGGAGTTCATCCATACTTTCTTAACGGCTAGTGCCGAAGTCGCTTGTTAAATATTGGAGGTCCGTGGCATGACGTTTGTGGCCGATGAATGAGCGTTGCAGTGCGGACTGACTGGCCCTCGCGCTGAACGCTGAATGACTGGAGGTCCATCTCCAGCAGGCAGCAGCACCAGCGGGGTCTCTCTCTCTCTCTCACGCTAACCTCGCCCACCAGGCTTTCTCGCTACTCTCACGCTCACTCTCAACGCTCTGTCAAAAACATTTAATCTACAGCCGTCTCCCCCTTGCTGCATGCATGTCATCACACAGTCACAACTCGTCGTGGAAAACCTATCAACACGGAACACTAGCAATTAGCAAAGTTGTGTTTAAGCTCTTCTTTTCTCTTTAAAACGGTAGGCGACGCGTTAGCGATACACGTGTGTGTGTGTGTGTGTGTGTGTGTGTGTGTGTGTGTGTGTGTGTGTGTCGCTCGCCTCCCAGTCCACCACTCTTCGTCTCCAGCCAGAGCGAGAGCCAGCTGACTTGTGTCCGCTCTGCGAAGCCCAATACACGGCCACACAAGCATTTGGAAGTCGGCGTGTCTCCCTCCCAAACGACCGCCGTTTCCTTGGATTCACAGCCGAGAATATGAACGTGAAGCCGGGCTGAATGAATGAGAAGACACCGCTAAGTACCGAAATTAAGTCGGGAGGTCACAACATTTCGTCAGCACCGTAGAGCCGAATTTAGTCGGTTGACGCCCCCCCGAACCGGGGGATGCGAACCATATTTGGGTTCGCCTAGTGCCGAACCGAAATTAGTTAGGCTCCTTATAACGGTATGAATCGACCCTTACTCTAACTCTACACTCCACTACATCCGAGGGGCAAATATTGTTTGTTTTACTTCAATTATTTGATAACTTTAGTTGAAGTTTCTTTGTGGATTTAGATTATTATAAAACATACATAAAGCACTTCAACCCTAGGAAGATATAAACCCTAACCCTCTCGGCTGACTCATTCTAGTGACTGAGAAAGCCAGAGTTCTGATTTACACACACACATTCAAGCAAATGAATGAACCTTTGACTTAGAACTTGTGAACTATGCTCAGAACTGTACTTTTTGGAACATTCAGTGTCTTTGCAATTGTTTTATATCCGTGTCCTTTCTTGTACAAAGCACAAGAAATATTTGGGCATTCCCATATGAAAATATATATATATATATATCATATCACAAGCTTGGGTCCTAAACCATGTCCTCAAACAAGCTTGGTAATCCACTAGACGCCTCCCTACCCCCCTGCACCATGGAATTCACTTCCTCTGCTGAAGCAAAACAACGGTGTGCACTAAGGGACATTGCATGCAGCTGCACTGTTTGTCCACCAGGTGACAGACAGACAGACACACACTCACACATCCACTGTACATGACACGATTAATTTACTTGGCAAACTCTTCAATAATCTGTGCTGATTGCTAATGATTGGTGTCAGGTGGTGAAGCTTTTACCACACCAAGAGGGTGAACATTGTAATGGTATGCCTAATACTTGTAACAGACCTGTCACCTGTAGAATGTCTTGTTCTCAAAAGGAGCATGAGCATAATTAAGTGCTGTAAAAAAAATAGCCTAACTATTTCTAGGTAAAAACACACACTCAACAGCACTGAACACAGTGACACACACACACACACACACACACACACACACACACACACACACACACACACACACACACACACACACACACACAACACACTCAACAGCTCATCACCAGAGCAGTCTCAGCTGCTCCTCACAGGTGACTGCACTCAGGACAATAGTATTTGAGCAGAGCAAGGGAGGAGCAGAGACTCACTCTGTCTGAGACCAACAGTCAGTGTAGAAGGATTGTTGCAGTGGACTGAGACTAATTTGGTTGTCTTCTGAATGCTCCAGAACCACGCAGGATTTGGTCAAAGGTAGGTCAAAGGCAGTCTTAAAGGGGAAAACCACCCAATTTCAATATTGAACCATGTCATTAATAGACGGTGAGCCACTGGGGGTTGGTCGGTACCAACTGAGGGGAATAATGCTCATAGTGATTTTTGTCATGGTATAAATGTCTAGAGTTAGAACATATGTGATAGCCTTGCACCAGTGGTAGCTTTATGGGGGCTATCATGCATTTTATTGTGTAACACTAGGCAAAAAGTACATGGGTCAATATATGAAAACATACTACTTAACTCTCCTATACTATATAATATACCTTAGAGGAGTTTAAACCCCAAAATCAATCCTCCAGTTCTTTCTTTTTGTGTTCACACAGAACTCCTAAGGTATATTAATGAATATTGAAAATGAGTGGTTTTCACCTTAACTGAATGCACCTTTTACATTGTTTGACTTTCTTTGTCAGTGGAGAGAATACAAGCTTAATTTTGACCCAAACATGTTTTTTAGACAGAGACAATGTACAGGAACACAAACACATTGCTTGAATTCATATCAATCTAGTTTTGATATCTAACTGAACCTCTGAAGGCCTGCTCAGCACACCAGAACAACCCTATCCACGAGTTTCCAACGCCCCATAGTGCATTGCGCAGACGTCTGTACCGAGCTTCCGGCGCCGATTTACAAGCTCGCAACGGGTTGCATCTGCGATGCGACGTGAGCTTGTATGTCTGCTGTTAAACTCACTTAGTTTTCAGTGCTATATCATTAAAGGACAACTTTGGTTTTTTTTTACAACAAGGGTTCATATTTTAGATTGTCATTAAAGAAAAGATGAGTGTTAAAACTGTTATCATTTACTTCTTTCTATTTTAGCCAATCAGGCTGATCAGGTGAATTTGATTTCAGTGGTTGGGGGCAAGTGCAAGTGGCTAAATATGTCTTTTTAGCCACAATGAGTTGACAAATTCTTGGCAACACTACTAGCCCCCATAAGTCACTCCTAACCATGAAAGGAAGCACTGCATGCAGTGGCTTGTGTCAAAAGACATATTTGGCCACTTAAACGCATGCCCCCAACCACTGAAATCAAACTCTCTAAACTGGCTAAAACGATAGGAAGAAGTAAATAAACATTCTAATGCTCATCTATTTTCTCTAATTACAATCTAAAATATCAAAACCCTTCTTGTAAAAAAAAAAAAGTTGTCCTTTAAGACAGGTTGGTGTCTGCTGGGTTCAATGACGTGTCTGATGTTTGTTCATCAGGTGTCTTTTTGGGGGACTTAAAAGAAGACTGCGAGACACTAACACCATTCCAGAATGAAGAGCTGCTGGGCTGCTGCGCTGCTTCTACTGCTAGGTCTGTGTGAGGCTGCTGGGGCTCAGGGTGGACCAGGCAGCCAAACTGACCTCTGGACTGAGATGAAGGAGCTTCGGGACACCGTGGTTGAACTGAAGGAGCTGGTGGTTGAGCAGAGAGAGAACCTAACATCCACGGAGGCCAGGGTGGGAGAAGCTAAAGAGTTCATGGTGGTGCAGCTGAAGAGCATGGAGGCCAGGGTGGCAGCCAGCGAGGGAGAAGTCAAAGAGCTTAAAGAGCTCATGGTGGTCGAACAACGGTTACAGCTGAAGGAACAACAGGTACAGCTGAAGAACATGGAGGCCTTGGAGGGAGAAGTCAAAGACCTCAGAGACAAGGTGGTGCAGCTGAAGAACATGGAGGCCAGGGTGACAGCCAGTGAGAGAGAAGCCAAGCAGCAGAAGGACTCAATGAAAGGTAAGGATGGTCCAGATGGAGCTTAACAGTACAGGCTGAAATGTTTCATTTACTGTAGTAGTTCTAAAGTGGGAAAAACTTGAATCATGGGGGGGGGGGAGTCATTTTGGAGGTGAAGTGAACTCTCACTTTACCGAAACATTTATAATCTGATTTTTTTTTTTCCAGTAATGGCTGTCGAACAACGGGTACAGCTGAAGGAACAACAGGTACAGCTGAAGAACATGGAGGCCTTGGAGGGAGAAGTCAAAGACCTCAGAGACAAGGTGGTGCAGCTGAAGAACATGGAGGCCAGGGTGACAGCCAGTGAGAGAGAAGCCAAGCAGCAGAAGGACTCAATGAAAGGTAAGGATGGTCCAGATGGAGCTTAACAGTACAGGCTGAAATGTGTCATTTACTGTAGTAGTTCTAAAGTGGGAAAAACTTGAATCATGGGGGGGGGGGGGAGTCATTTTGGAGGTGAAGTGAACTCTCACTTTACCGAAACATTTATAATCTGTTTTTTTTTTTCCCAGTAATGGCTGCTAAATTGAGTTACTGTCAGACCAGACTAACTGCTGCTGAGGGCTGGGTTACAAACCATCAAACCAGACTGACTGCCTCTGAGAACCTGGTTAAAGACCATCAGACCAGACTGGTTGCTACGGAGGGCCAGGTTACAGACTTGGAGAAAAAAAGTCAAGGTAATTTGAAGCTGATATTCAGTGGATTCAGGCTGGAAAGGGCAGTGCTGAAACATGACTCGACCCATTAAAACCAGGAAATAGTCAGTGTCATTTTTAGTGAAGGCAATACAGTGTCACAATCATTATAAACACTTTAACCATATTTTATACGATGGCGATGTGTATCTTTATTAGTTTATTAGTAACGCAACAATTTGTTGACATTTGTTGTATTGATCATATAAAAAGTATTTAAGACTTAATATTATTATTATGTTAATATTGTGTTGATTTCAGCTCATGATGTTCTGCTGTCCACCATTGAAAGATGTCTGAATGCTACTGACAACCGTCTGAATGCCACTGACAACCGCCTGAATGCTACTGACAAACAAGTGCAGGAACTGAGGAGTAAGTACAGTATATTTATTAAACATGGTGTTCTAAAATGTAGACTGAATACTGAACATTGCAATTATTCTCATTTGAAACTAGTAATGAATAGTAGTGAATTTAAGGTCAGACTCCTAGTTAATTAAACAGAACCCCATCTTAAACAGAACCCCATCCCAAAGCTCTGGCAAACATTGAGGTAAAATGGCAGATATTTGTGGTCGAGGGAAACACTAGTGTTGTTTACCAAGTCTATAGTTATACAGTAAGGTTTAAGTGGATATTATAATATATTTTATTATTAATGAATCTGATAAATAATTCTACATTAATTAGTATTGATGAACAATTATACCTTAAAGTTTACGTGGTCATTCATGTGTAAATGATGTTTCATTCAGCTGGTCTGAATCAAAGTAGTGACTTTACCTTCTTCCACTATTAAAACATCACCAATGACAGTCTGACCAATGAGATGAAACTACCTGACCTTTATTGAAAGTTAAATTCATGTTTTTATTACAAGTATTTCAAGGATCTTTATACTGGTTCTCCTATCAGGACACCACTGTCTTTTTGAAGCTGATAGTTGGATGTAAGCTTCTGTATGACAAGACAATGTAATAGCCTACATTTGATTGTTGTATTGCATTAATGATACTAGAAGAGCGTCTAGTCGGCGTCCTGGCCAACTCGGGAACAATGTAAATAGGGAATGAATGTCCCGCTCTTTAATGAAAACCCCATTATACCTGTTGTCATAGGATCCGTTTTGACCATCTGTTTGCGTGTGTCCATTTATGCCCATATATGGAGATATCTGTCTGTTTACGTCCATGTTATGCCCATATATGGAGATCTCTGTCGGACCCGTTTTGACCATCTGTTTGCCTGTGTCCATTTATGCCCATATATGGAGTTATCTGTAAGCGTCCATTTTATGCCCATATATGGAGATCTCTGTATCTGTCTGTCTGCATCCATTTTATGCCCATATATGGATATCTCTATATCTCTTTGTCTGTGTCCCTTTATTCCCCATTATGGAGATCTCTGTATCTGTCTGTGCCTCCGACTGTGTTGCAGACACAGTGCCGGTTCCCCCTTTAATGCAAACCCCATTATACCTGTTGTCATAAATGGACACATGCCATATGTTTGCCTGTGTCCATTTAAGCCCATATATGAACATCAGAACACGTCTATATGCGTCCATTTTTTGTTGACTCATGTGGCGTACGTGATGTCAGAGCCTTTTATGAAGTGATGTCACAATGAGTCGGCGCTTGCGCCGATTTCCTCCGGAACAGCCTGATGTCAACAATATGTCAAGATTCCGAACGTTTCGCGCCGGTTCGGGAAAACCGTGCGTCGGGTCGGGTCGAGGCCCGGCACTGCACTCCGTGCCGCGGCGGGGAACGCGCGTGCCGAATCTGAAGCCGGTGGGACGAACGGTTCTCGAGATACGCGGATTACAGACACGCAGAGACTTCTCGCATTTATAGATAGATAATGTATGCTTTTATTAATATTCTAACCAATGTGATATGTGTTGACAGACAAACCAAAGGTGGCCTTTTCCGCTGGTTTGGTTCGATCATTTTCACCATCTAGTGACAGCACTGTTGTCTACAGGAATGTCATCACGAACATCGGCAAAGCATACGATCCATCTACAGGTGGGTTATGATTAATTCACTTTAATGATCTTTATAGAATCAAAGTTGTTTCATCAACTTACATCTATCAGACCTGTAAATATTACAGTAATGTACATAAACCTTCAAAGTGTGTTACCTGTTTAAACCAATAGACTGGATGAGGTGAGAAAAGTTTAAAGGACCAGGTCACCTCTGGGACAACCAGATCTTATTTTATTGTTGTGTGGGACACGATCAACACAATCCTGAGTTATTTTGTGTTCAATCTGTGTTTTTAGATATTTTAGTATTTCAGCCGATTTCAGCATGCTACAACTGGTCATATGATGCAAAATGCATCATATGACCAATCATATGACCAGTTGTAGCATGCTGAAATGCTAACATATCTAAAAACACAGATTGAACACAAAAAATAATTCAGGATTGTGTTGATCGTGTCCCACACAACAATAATATAAGATCTGGTTGTCCCAGAGGTGACCTGGTCCTTTAATGCAGGAGTCTTCAACGTTTTGAGAGATGAAGCAGGGACCCCCCACAACCTGTTAATAGATTCCAAATAGTTTTATCTTTTGACAACACAATCATCAGTGTATTTTGGATTCATGTCAATTTATGTTTTCAGATATTTTACCACTTGAACTGTGAATAATTATAAAACTTGACATGTCACTTGTTACTGCTCTTGTTCACCTCTACACAAAAGCTCTTAGCCGATCTACAAGCTCACAGCCCCAAATTGACCGTGGACCCCCATCTGTTGTGAGCTTGTAGATCTGAAACATGTTGCTGGGGACCCTGGAACCTCCTCCAGGACCCTGGGAGGTCCTCAGACCCTACATTGAGAACCTGTTTTAAAATCATGTTTTGTGTGTGTTCTCTCTCAGGCATCTTCACAGCACCATCAAGTGGAGTTTATCGCTTCACATTTACTGCAGCTCACGTCAAGTCATCAAGTTATATGTACATCCTTATGTATAAAAATGAAAAGAAACTCATTGAGAACTATGCATACACTTATGGTAGTCATCATTGGGAATCTGTTTCTAATGGCATGATCTTAGAGCTGCAGAAGGGAGACAGAGTTTACATGAAGACACTTGGTGGGCACCCACTCCATGATTACGGAAAAACATTCAACAACAACATGTTCAGTGGTTTCCTGCTCTATCCTATGTAAGGACACTTATTTAGGATGGTTTATTGAAACCATGAACAAAGCATTGTTTAAATGGCTTGACCTTAATGTGTGTCTGTACTTCTCTTTGTGTTGGACTAATAAAGCATAGTTATCCTTAATGTGTGACTGTACCTCAGTGCTGTTTACATTTACATTTAAAGTATTAAATGCATGTTTAAATACATGTGCTGTTTACATTTAAAGTATTAAATGCATGTTTAAATACATGTTTAAGTTTAATTCACTATCAGCTTTTAGACTGATTTGTACGAAAGTAGCATTTGCTCCCCTTAAAGGTGATACGCCATGCATTTAAAAAGTATTTATATCATATTGTTTATGTCCCAAAAACGTTTTTCAAAAGGTTAAAGGCTAAATTACCACTCTTGAATAGAGAGCCCTTTTTGAATGGCTCTGAGGATTTTCAGCTGCAGTATAAAATTGGCCTGAGGGGGGGGGGGTGGCGCAGTTCTGCCCGTTGTGTGTGTGCACTGTGCAGTCTGTGCACCCCAGCCTCCGAGATCCTGGACAGGGCTGAAAGTGCTGAAATTCTTGCCGGAACTTAAAATGGTGTATCACCTTTAAACTGTCTGCTGTCATTAATGTAGGCCTAGTTGTCTTAATGGATGATATTTATAATGCTGTTTTGGAAAAATAATGTGATATTTGTAGCGTGAAGACTAATGTGGAGACACTAGAAACTCTGCTGGTAGTGCGGGGCCTTAATTGACATTGATGCATCACTGCAAAACCAGCATTATTTATATTAATTACTTAACTCACCTGCTAAAGTAGGCTAAGGGGGATGTATGGTGACTATCGGAGCAAACTTATTTAGTTACCGAGAGGCTAAACTTGGGGAAATGTTTACCTGCCATATATGCTGACATTTCTCACCATATATGGGCATAAATATCTTCCCAACGGGAACTCCAACATTACTTCTGAGACTCCCACATTCAATCCCTCACATACTGTAGAAAACCCCAGGCACAGGACTAGTTTAATTGATTTTAGTTCATTTAGAAAGGCACACACAAGTCAGGTCCCACAGTTAACATGTGGGAGCACAAGCCATGGCATGAAGTCAAAGTCTGTAGACCTCTGAGACAAGATTGTATGGTGGCACAGATCTGGGGAAAGTAAAAAAAAAAACTAATTCTGCAGCATTGAAGGTCCCAATAAACACAGTAGTCTCCATCATTCCTAAATGCAAAATGTTTGGAACAACATTTGGAACAACCAGGGACGTCCTGGGCCCCTGATTCAGCCCGGGAAAAAAGAGTTTTAGAGGCCCTCATTGCGCGCTATAGAGAGAGATCTCTCTATAGCGCTGATTTGATCTCTATAGCGCTGAAGTGAAGCCAGTGGGCCTGTTATATTTCGTCGTTGTCGGGTGGAAACCTTGTATGTCCAAAACCGTTTGTTTTGTATATCATTTTAAAAATGATTTAAACTAGTGAAAACAGCCAATCTACAAGCCCACAACGCCTCGCGGTGCGAGGCGTTGTGTGCTTGTAGATCTGCTGTTTTCACTACTTTTGTGCAACGGCCTTGTATGATGAAGCAGGGCTTTGCTTTGCGAAAAAAAATTACAAATTTGAAACTTGAAGATACGAGGTTTCTGCCCGACAGTGACGATTTACTTTGTTGGCCGCCCCGCCCCCAAAATGGAACAAAGGCCGACATTTTATTTGTATTTTTTTCCTAATGGCCGTTCTGGACCGGCCGGGAATGAACCGGCCGTTGGGAGTTGTCCCGCTTTTCCCAATGGCCAGCACGTCCCTGGGAACAACCATGACTCATCCTAGAGCTGATGACCTGGACAAACTGAGGGGGAGAAGGGTCTTGGTCAGGGAGGAGACCACTCTGACAGTGCTCCAGTGGTCCTCTGTAGAGATGGTAGAACCTTCCATAAGGACAGCCATCTCTGTTGCACACATGTCATAGCCATCATGTCATTCCATGTCATCTCTGTTGCCACATGTCATAGCCATCATAGGACTTTCACATAATGAATAATGTAAGCATGTTTGGGCTCTCACAACATATCTCTATATACAGTACTAACATGGATCTCCATACTACCAGGGGTCTCCATATATGGGTAACTGGTCCGATATACATCACTGGCCAGATGGCCAAGAATTGGCACAACCTCGCCCTGGTCGCATGTCGACCTGAGGCGTCTTACTAGTATTTTGTACCCCGTTTTATACATCAGCCCTTTGTGCAATGTTGCAATGTTATGTAAGTGTATTGTGAAATATAAAAACGATGGTTTAGTGATGAAAAGTGATGAGTCATCACTTTTCACTCACTTTTCACAGTTTTCAGGGGGTTTTGTAGCCCAAGGATTTTTTTTTTTCTTTTTTTAAGAAAAATGCTTGCAATGGATTCAGCATCATGACAAACCCCTAGTTAGACCCCTCACATCCTACTTAAATACCCAGTAAAACCCCCTTTTTTTCTGGGTATTTTCCTCCTGTATAGAAAGTCGATGGGAGCCCAACTTGATTTGGCCGCTGTGGCGACCCCTAAGGCCACTAGCTAAATCATTAGAGCAGGGGTGGGCAACTTTGATGATGGAGAGGGCCACTATATTTCAACCTTCACTCCAGAGGGCCACATTGCATATTGCCAAGTCCTACTTTGTCATTCTAGTATCTCATACAAAAGCAGCGCGATGCGTTTTGAGCTTGTAGATCGGCTATTTTTGCTTCTTTTAAATTGGAATCCTGAATTATTTTTTTGTTATTTTTGTATTGGAATCCTGAAATGTAGAATTTTGATTTAATTTCAAACACATTTAGTTATATACTCATGTTAACTTTATGAACTTAAATACAAATACATTGGACATAAAAAAATACTTTATATTTTATTTTAATACTACTATACTAGTCACTAGTTACTAATATAGACTGAAGGAATTAAAGCAGGTCGTGTTTGGAATTGTAATAGTTGTACAGTATTTTCTGGACTATAAGGCGCACCTGACTATAAGGCGCACTGTCAATGAATGGTCTATTTTCAAACTGTTTTCATATATAAGGCGCACCTGACTATAAGGCTCACATAATAGACGCTACCGTTGCGTTATGCATCCAACAGATGGAGCTGTGCTAAAGGGAATGTCAATGTCAATGAATGATCCATATATAAGGCGCACTGGACTATAAGGCGCACTGTAGTTTTTTGAGAAAATTAAAGGCTTTTAAGTGCGCCTTATAGTCCGGAAAATACGGTAATCAATAATATATCAGTATTCTGATATTAACCTGGGGCCGCATTAAGTGAAGGTGGTGGCCGCATGTGGCCCCCGGGCCGCCTGTTGCCCATGTATGCATTAAAGCATGACCAGGGATACATCTGTGAAAAATGTGGCACTTTTAGACTGATTAGCACCGAAGGCCTCCGACTATCAGGGGTAGAGCGGCTGGGCCACTCCTGGACATTCACAGACTTGTCCTGAAGCCTCTCATTTGGTATCTTGTCTGTGTGTTTAGCCTGCTTGTCCTGCTGGAAGGTCAACCTCTGCCTCAGTCTGAGGTCCAGAGCTCTGGATCAGGCTCGTCCCACAGTTCCTGCTGCTGAAAAGTATTCCCATAGCACAGGGGTCTTTAACGTTCTCAGGCCAAGGATCCCTTGAGAGAGAGATGAAGCAGGGACCCCCACAACCTGTTCATAGATTCCATATAGTTTCATCGTTTGACGCCACAATTATCAGTGTATTTTGGATTCATGTCAATGTGTGTTTTCAGATATTTAACCACTTGAACTGTCATTACCTAATAAACTTGACCTTTTACTGTACTTGGTCTGCTCTTTTTCCCTTCTACACCAAGCCTCTTTGCCGAAAATAGCCGATCTACAACTGCGAGGCGTTGTGAGATTGTAGGTCTGCTATTTTTGGCTACAGTTCTCAGAATATGGACACTAGGATTGAAGTTGTTAATTTAAAAAGGATTGGAAGATTTGGAGGACCCCCTGTAGTAACTCTGAGGACCCCCTAGGGGTCCCGGACCCCCTACTGAAGACCCCTGCCATAGCATGATGCTGTGGACCACTATGCTTTCCTGTAGGGATGGTGTTGAGGGGTGCCTCTCAGGCCAAAGAGTTCTTTTTTAGTTCCTTGTTCCAACAGACCAGATACTTTTTTAGTTCCTTGTTCCAACAGACCAGATAGTTTTCTAGGTTCCTTGTTGCAACAGACCAGATACTTTTCTAGGTTCCTTGTTCCAACAGACCAGACACTTTTCTAGGTTCCTTGTTTCAACAGACCAGATCATTTCCTAGGTTCCTTTTTTACAAACTCCAAATGGGCTGTCATGTGCCTTTTACCGAGGACGGTGCCATGGCATTGGTCTGACATTTCAGTGTTCCGACATCCCATTAGTCCGAATCTGGTGAATGTTAACCTTGTGAAAATACTATGGCTAAACCCAAAACTAGTCCATTATAAATCCTAACCTCTGTAAAACTATACATAAACCTAACCCAAACCCTAACCCTAACCTCAGTACAACTATGCCTAAACCTAACCCTAACCAAATTAGGACTAATGAGATGTAGGACTTATGGCATACATGGGCAACAGGCCTTCACTTAATGCGGCCCGCACGTTAATACTGGAATACTGTATTACTGATTTCAGCTGTTACAATTCTAAACATGACCTGCTTTAATTCAGTCAGTCTATATAAGTAGCTTAATGACTAGTATGGTAGTATTACATTTTTTTTTGTTTATGTCCAATGTATTTGTATTTAGGTTCATAAACGTAACATGAGTATATAACTAAATGTGTTTGAAATTAAATAAAAATGTTACATTTCTGGATTCCAATTAAGAAATAACAACAAATTATTCTGGATTCCAATTCAAAAGAAGCAAAAAATAGCCGATCTACAAGCTCAAAACGCAGCGCGATGCGTTTTGAGCTTGTAGAACGGCTATTTTTGCGTCTATTGTATGCGATACTAGAATGACAAAGTAGGACGTAGCAATATGCAATGTGGCCCTCTGGAGTGAAAGGAGTCAAAGTTGCCCGACCCTGACTTATGGGCAGTCCCTCCATCTGGCTACTCCACCATGAAGGCCTGTGCAACAGAGATGGCTGTCCTTCTGGAAGGTTCTACCATCTCCACAGAGGACCACTGGAGCACTGTCAGAGTGGTCTCCTCCCTGACCAAGACCCTTCTCCCCCTCAGTGTGTCCAGGTCATCAGCTCTAGGATGAGTCATGGTTGTTCCCAGGGACGTGCTGGCCATTGGGAAAAGCGGGACAACTCCCGAACGGCCGGTTCATTCCCGGCCATTAGGAAAAAAATACAAATAAAATGTCGGCCTTCGTTCCATTTTGGGGGCGGGGCGGCCAACAAAGTAAATCGTCAGGTCATCAGCTCTAGGATGAGTCATGGTTGTTCCCAGGGACGTGCTGGCCATTGGGAAAAGCGGGACAACTCCCGAACGGCCGGTTCATTCCCGGCCATTAAGAAAAAAATACAAATAAAATGTCGGCCTTCGTTCCATTTTGGGGGCGGGGTGGCCAACAAAATAAATCGTCACTGTCGGGCAGAAACCTTGTATCTTCAAGTTTCAAATTTGTAAATTTTTTCGCAAAGCAAAGCCCTGCTTCATCATACAAGGCCGTTGCACAAAAGTAGTGAAAACAGCAGGCTTGTAGATTGGCTGATTTCACTAGTTTAAATCATTTTAAAAATGATATACAAAACAAACGGTTTTGGACATACAAGGTTTCCACCCGACAACGACGAAATATAACTGGCCCACTGGCTTCACTTCTCATGATCTGAAATGGCAAATCAGCGCTATAGAGAGATCTCTCTCTATAGCGCGCAACGAGGGCCTCTAAAACTCTTTTTCCCGGGCTGAATCAGGGGCCCAGCACGTCCCTGGTTGTTCCAAACGTTGTTCCAAACATTTTGCATTTAGGAATGATGGAGACCACTGTGTTTATTGGGATGCTTTTTTTTTTTACTTTCCCCAGATCTGTGCCACCATACAATCTTGTCTCAGAGGTCTGACCTGACTTGTGGGACCTGACTTGTGTGTGCCTTTCTAAATGAACTAAAATCAATTAAACTAGTCCTGTGCCTGGGGTTTTTTACAGTATATGAGGGATTGAATGTGGGAGTCTCAGAAGTAATGTTGGAGTTCCCGTTGGGCAGATATTTATGCCCATATACTAAATAAGTTTGCTCCGATAGTCGCCATACATCCCCCTTAGCCTACTTTAGCAGGTGAGTTAAGTAATTAATATAAATAATGCTGGTTTTGCAGTGATGCATCAATGTCAATTAAGGCCCCGCACTACCAGCAGAGTTTCTAGTGTCTCCATCTCTCTCTGGAAGAGGTTGCACCCAGCTTTGAGGCGCTCCAACACAACCACTCTGACATTAGTCTTCACACTACAAATATCACCACCTTATCTTTCCAAAACAGCATTATAAATATCATCCATTAAGACAACTAGTCCTACATTAATGACAGCAGACAGTTTAAAGGTGATACACCATGAAAGTTACGGCAAGAATTTCAAAGCACTTTCAGCCCTGTCCAGGATCTCGGAGGCTGGGGTGCACAGACTGCACAGTGCACACACAACGGGCAGAACTGCCCCCCCCCCCCCCCTCAGGCCAATTTTATACTGCAGCTTAAAATCCTCAGAGCCATTCAAAAAGGGCTCTCTATCCAAGAGTGGTAATTTAGCCTTTAACCATTTGAAAAACGTTTTTGGGACATAAACAATATGATATAAATACTTTTTAAATGCATGGTGTATCACCTTTAAGGGGAGCAAATGCTACTTTCGTACAAATCAGTCTAAAAGCGCCAGATTTTGCACAGATGTAGCCCAGGGCACACTCTTTTTACACAATGCTGCAGGCCTACCCCTTCCAACTGTATATTATGTTCCCCATTTTCAACTGTTTTTATTTTATTTTGACACTTGCTTTGGCAATGTAAACCTATGTTTTCTCATGCCAATAAAGCTCCTTTGAATTGATAGCTCTGATAAGGAGGTATGGCATATGAAGCTGAGTATCTATAACTAACCAGCTCCATAACTTTTTCAAAGTCAAGTAAAAGTTTGGTTTCAATGATACTTGTCAACGATACAATTTTGTTATTGGGCCGTAATGTAAACACGCTTCTAATCAAAATGATCATAATGTGTCTGCTGTTGAGTTTGCTGTGTTTAACTCATTGAATGCCCTTTTCAAGATGGCCGCCAAGTACCAGGATGCCACGTTCCTAAATTTCTAGTGCACGGATCAATTTATATTGCACGGATCGTGCACGCCCATGCACCATATATGCACCATATGTGTAGTACTTTTTAACAGCTTTCAAACAAAAAAATCCGCTTGGAAATCCGTTCAGGCATTCATGAGATAGAAGCCTTCAAAGTCAGACAAAACAAACACTGCCACCTTCCTAAATTTCTAGTGCACGGATAACTTTTTAGTGCACCGATCGTGCACGCCCATGCCTAGATCATGCACCACATGTGTAGTACTTTTTAACAGCTTTCAAACAAAAAAATCTGCTTGGAAATCCGTTCAGGCATTCATGAGATACAAGCCTTCAAAGTCAGACAAAACAGCCATTTTTGACATTTTGAAAGATGTGTTTGTTATGGGGCTAAACATGCAATTTCGCAATTGCGATCATGCCTAATACATTTGAGGCATTTTTAGAATTTTTTTTATTAAAAAAAAAAATGTTTTTTTTTCAAAATGGCTTCCAACTCGGGAAACTCGGGCTGTGGCAGCCTGGGACTACTGTAATAACTCGGGAAACTCGGGCCTTGGCAGAGTTGACTGCCAAGGCCCGAGTTTATATCATATTGTTTATGTCCCAAAAACGTTTTTCAAATGGTTAAAGACTAAATTACCACTCTTGGATAGAGAGCCCTTTTTGAATGGCTCTGAGGATTTTAAGCTGCAGTATAAAATTGGCCTGAGGGGGGGGGGGGGGGGGGGGGGGGGCAGTTCTGGGCACTGTGCAGTCTGTGCACCCCAGCCTCCGAGATCCTGGACAGGGCTGAAAGTGCTTTGAAATTCTTGCCGTAACTTTCATGGTGTATCACCTTTAAACTGTCTGCTGTCATTAATGTAGGACTAGTTGTCTTAATGGATGATATTTATAATGCTGTTTTGGAAAGATAAGGTGGTGATATTTGTAGTGTGAAGACTAATGTCAGAATGGTTGTGTTGGAGCGCCTCAAAGCTGGGTGCAACCTCTTCCAGAGAGAGATGGAGACACTAGAAACTCTGCTGGTAGTGCGGGGCCTTAATTGACATTGATGCATCACTGCAAAACCAGCATTATTTATATTAATTACTTAACTCACCTGCTGAAGTAGGCTAAGGGGGATGTATGGCGACTATCGGAGCAAACTTATTTAGTATATGGGCATAAATATCTGCCCAACGGGAACTCCAACATTACTTCTGAGACTCCCACATTCAATCCCTCATATACTGTAAAAAACCCCAGGCACAGGACTAGTTTAATTGATTTTAGTTCATTTAGAAAGGCACACACAAGTCAGGTCCCACAGTTAACATGTGGGAGCACAAACCAAGCCATGGCATTAAGTCAAAGTCTGTAGACCTCTGAGACAAGATTGTATGGTGGCACAGATCTGGGGAAAGTAAAAAAAAACTAATTCTGCAGCATCCCAATAAACACAGTGGTCTCCATCATTCCTAAATGCAAAATGTTTGGAACAACGTTTGGAACAACCAGGGACGTGCTGGGCCCCTGATTCAGCCCGGGAAAAAGAGTTTTAGAGGCCCTCGTTGCGCGCTATAGAGAGAGATCTCTCTATAGCGCTGATTTGCCATTTCAGATCATGAGAAGTGAAGCCAGTGGGCCAGTTATATTTCGTCGTTGTCGGGTGGAAACCTTGTATGTCCAAAACCGTTTGTTTTGTATATCATTTTTAAAATGATTTAAACTAGTGAAATCAGCCAATCTACAAGCCCACAACGCCTCGCGGTGGTTGTGGGCTTGTAGATCTGCTGTTTTCACTACTTTTGTGCAACAGCCTTGTATGATGAAGCAGGGCTTTGCTTTGCGAAAAAAATTACAAATTTGAAACTTGAAGATACGAGGTTTCTGCCCGACAGTGACGATTTACTTTGTTGGCCGCCCCGCCCCCAAAATGGAACGAAGGCCGACATTTTATTTGTATTTTTTTCCTAATGGCCGGCCTGGACCGGCCGGGAATGAACCGGCCGTTCGGGAGTTGTCCCGCTTTTCCCAATGGCCAGCACGTCCCTGGGAACAACCATGACTCATCCTAGAGCTGATGACCTGGACACACTGAGGGGGAGAAGGGTCTTGGTCAGGGAGGAGACCACTCTGACAGTGCTCCAGTGGTCCTCTGTGGAGATGGTAGAACCTTCCAGAAGGACAGCCATCTCTGTTGCACAGGCCTTCATGGTGGAGTAGCCAGATGGAGGGACTGCCCATAAGTCAGGGTCGGGCAACTTTGACTCCTTTCACTCCAGAGGGCCACATTGCATATTGCTACGTCCTACTTTGTCATTCTAGTATCGCATACAATAGACGCAAAAATAGCCGATCTACAAGCTCAAAACGCATCGCGCTGCGTTTTGAGCTTGTATATCGGCTATTTTTTGCTTCTTTTGAATTGGAATCCAGAATAATTTGTTGTTATTTCTTAATTGGAATCCAGAAATGTAACATTTTTATTTAATTTCAAACACATTTAGTTATATACTCATGTTAAGTTTATGAACCTAAATACAAATACATTGGACATAAACAAAAGAAATATGTAATACTACTATACTAGTCATTAAGCTACTTATATAGACTGACTGAATTAAAGCAGGTCATGTTTAGAATTGTAACAGCTAAAATCAGTAATATATACAGTATTCCAGTATTAACCTGCGGGCCGCATTAAGTGAAGGCCTGTTGCCCATGTATGCCATAAGTCATACATCTCATTAGTCCTACATCTCATTAGTCCTAATTTGGTTAGGGTTAGGTTTAGGCATAGTTGTACTGAGGTTAGGGTTAGGGTTTGAATCAGGGGCCCAGCACGTCCCTGGTTGTTCCAAACGTTGTTCCAAACATTTTGCATTTAGGAATGATGGAGACCACTGTGTTTATTGGGACCTTCAATGCTGCAGAATTAGTTTTTTTTTTACTTTCCCCAGATCTGTGCCACCATACAATCTTGTCTCAGAGGTCTACAGACTTTGACTTCATGCCATGGCTTGGTTTGTGCTCCCACATGTTAACTGTGGGACCTGACTTGTGTGTGCCTTTCTAAATGAACTAAAATCAATTAAACTAGTCCTGTGCCTGGGGTTTTTTACAGTATATGAGGGATTGAATGTGGGAGTCTCAGAAGTAATGTTGGAGTTCCCGTTGGGCAGATATTTATGCCCATATATGGTGAGAAATGTCAGCATCTATGGCAGGTAAACATTTCCCCGAGTTTAGCCTCTCGGTAACTAAATAAGTTTGCTCCGATAGTCGCCATACATCCCCCTTAGCCTACTTTAGCAGGTGAGTTAAGTAATTAATATAAATAATGCTGGTTTTGCAGTGATGCATCAATGTCAATTAAGGCCCCGCACTACCAGCAGAGTTTCTAGTGTCTCCATCTCTCTCTGGAAGAGGTTGCACCCAGCTTTGAGGCGCTCCAACACAACCACTCTCACATTAGTCTTCACACTACAAATATCACCACATTATCTTTCCAAAACAGCATTATAAATATCATCCATTAAGACAACTAGGCCTACATTAATGACAGCAGACAGTTTAAAGGTGATACACCATGAAAGTTCCGGCAAGAATTTCAAAGCACTTTCAGCCCTGTCCAGGATCTCGGAGGCTGGGGTGCACAGACTGCACAGTGCACACACAACGGGCAGAACTGCGCCACCCCCCCCCTCAGGCCAATTTTTTTATCCTCAGAGCCATTCAAAAAGGGCTCTCTATTCAAGAGTGGTAATTTAGCCTTTAACCATTTGAAAAACGTTTTTGGGACAAACAATATGATACAAATACTTTTTAAATGCATGGTGTATCACCTTTAAGGGGAGCAAATGCTACTTTCGTACAGATTTTGCACAGATGTAGCCCAGGGCTACACAATTTTTTTTTTTACACAATGCTGCAGGCCTACCCCTTCCAACTGTATATTATGTTCCCCACTTTCAACTGTTTTTATTTTATTTTGACACTTACTTTGGCAATGTAAACCTATGTTATTGTGTTCTCATGCCAATAAAGCTCCTTTGAATTGAATTGATAGCTCCGATAAGGAGGTATGGCATATGAAGCTGAGTATCTATAACTAACCAGCTCCAGTGGTAACTTTTTCAAAGTCAAGTAAAGGTTTGGTTTCAATGATACTTGTCAACGATACAATTGTGTTAATGGGCCGTAATGTAAACACGCTTCTAATCAAAATGATCATAATGTGTCTGCTGTTGAGTTTGCTGTGTTTAATACCATACCGTCGTCATCCCAAATACAAAACATATATACAGGGTTTCCAAAAGTATTCACCTTATTCCTGGCCCCGCTTTAATGTTTTGACCCCAGATTAATATATTTGTCCACAGCATTATTTAATGCTTTAAATATTGAAAAAGAGCAGATATACAAGCTCACCGTGCTGTAAGCTGTAGATATGCTATTTTTGAAAAGTGAAAAGTAGTCAATTGTGCAAATCTTTGAACATTTGTATCATCCGTCTAAATGGCTTAAGTGGGTCTAGGCTGATAGTGAATTAAACATGCATTTAATACTTTAAATAAACAGCACAGAGGTACAGTCACACATTAAGGATAACAATGCTTTATTAGTCCAACACAAAGAGCAGTACAGACACACATTAAGGTCAGGCCGGGAACACATTTTGCTGTTTGGGAGGGGCTTACAGTACATGTACAGTAGCAACATATTTGTTTTGTAGGCCAATTTCTGATTTAGCCCTATTCTATAGGTTAGGCCTAAATGGGTTAAGGTCAAGCCATTTAAACATGCTTTGTTCATGGTTTCAATGTTTGATGTTTGACCCCCCCTTTAACCTCAACCATCCTAAATAAGTGTCCTTACATAGGATAGAGCAGGAAACCACTGAACATGTTGTTGTTGAATGTTTTTCCGTAATCATGGAGTGGGTGCCCACCAAGTGTCTTCATGTAAACTCTGTCTCCCTTCTGCAGCTCTAAGATCATTCCATTAGATACAGATTCCCAATGATGACTACCATAAGTGTATGCATAGTTCTCAATGAGTTTCTTTTCATTTTTATACATAAGGATGTACGTATAACTTGATGACTTGACGTGAGCTGCAGTAAATGTGAAGCGATAAACTCCACTTGATGGTGCTGTGAAGATGCCTGAGAGAGAACACACACAAAACATGATTTTAAAACAGGTTCTCAATGTAGGGTCCGAGGACCTCCCAGGGTCCTGGAGGAGGTTCCAGGGTCCCCAGCAACATGTTTCAGATCTACAAGCTCACAACACATTGTGAACGTGTAGATCTTCAGATGGGGTCCACGGTCAATTTGGAGGTCCTTGATATTAAAATGTTAGAGAACCACTGATTTATATCATTGTCAATTCATGATATAAACATCATAATTGAAACCAATGGGGCTATTAAGTCTGACATCATTTTGTAGGCAGAGGAGAACTTTTGCCCCCCAAAAAAGCGAATCTTTTTACTATTTTTACTTTTTACAATTTTTTCTTCTTTGTTGTTGAAAGGAAAGTGGTAGAATTATACTTTAGTCGTTATTTGTGTCTCGGATCTGTTGAAATAGTGAGGGACAGATATTGACAATAAATCAGCTTGGAGGTCTGACTACAAAATGATGTCACGGCTTAAAAGCCCCATTGCATTAAACCTGGGGTCTTCAACAGGGGGTCCAGGACCCCTAGGGGGTCCTCCAAATCTTTGTGTGATAGAAACTTCCTCTTTTTTTCCTCCTTTTTAATATTAACCACTTTAACCCTATAGCGTCCATATTCAGAGAACTTTAGCCGGAAATAGCCGATCTACAAGCTCACAACGCCTTGAGCACCGCTGTGAGCTTGTAGATCGGCTATTTTCGGGTAAGAGCTTTTGTGTAGAGGTGAACGAGAGCAGTAAAGAGTGAAATGTCAAGTTTTATAATTATTCAGTTCAAGTGGTAAACTATCTGAAAACATAAATTGACATGAATCCAAAATACACTGATGATTGTGTTGTCAAAAGATAAAACTGTATGGAATCTATTAACAGGTTGTGAGGGGTCCCTGCTTCATCTCTCAAAATGTTGAAGACTCCTGCATTAAACCTTTCTCATCTCATCCAGTCTATTGGTTTAAACAGGTAACGCACTTTGAAGGTTTATGTACATTACTGTAATATTTACCGGTCTGATAGATTAAGTTGATGAAACAACTTTGATTCTATAAAGTTCATTAAAGTGAATTAATCATAACCCACCTGTAGATGGATCGTATGCTTTGCCGATGTTCGTGATGACATTCCTGTAGACAACAGTGCTGTCACTAGATGGTGAAAATGATCGAACCAAACCAGCGGAAAAGGCCACCTTTGGTTTGTCTGTCAACACATAACATCATCACATTGGTTAGAATATTAATAAAAGCATACTTTTGTTATTCCTTTAAATTATGTTGATTTTGTACTGCCATGAGTGTGTTTGGGATGGGGGGGGGGGGGGGGGAGACATCTATATTTGTACAATTTATTTCTCAATGTGAAAATCAATAAAGACATGTTTAAAAAAAAAAAAAAAAAAAAAAGCATACATTATACCATTAATGCAATACAACAATCAAATGTAGGCTATTACATTGTCTTGTCATACAGAAGCTTACATCCAACTATCAGCTTCAACAAGACAGTGGTGTCCTGATAGGAGAACCAGTATAAAGATCCTTGCAATACTTGTAATAAAAACATGAATTTAACTTTAAATAAAGGTCAGGTAGTTTCATCTCATTGGTCAGACTGTCATTGGTGATGTTTTAATAGTGGAAGAAGGTAAAGTCACTACTTTGATTCAGACCAGCTGAATGAAACATCATTTACACATGAATGACCACGTAAACCTTACTGTATAATTGTTCATCAATACTAATTAATAATGTAGAATTATTTATCAGATTCATTAATAATAAAATATATTATAATATCCACTTAAACCTTACTGTATAACTATAGACTTGGTAAACAACACTAGTGTTTCCCTCGACAACAAATATCTGCCATTTTACCTCAATGTTTGCCAGAGCTTTGGGATGGGGTTCTGTTTAATTAACTAGGAGTCCGACCTTAAATTCACCACTATTCATTACTAGTTTCAAATGAGAATAATTGCAATGTTCAGTGTTCAGTCTACATTTTAGAACACCATGTTTAATAAATATACTGTACTTACTCCTCAGTTCCTGCACTTGTTTGTCAGCAGCATTCAGGCGGTTGTCAGTGGCATTCAGACGGTTGTCAGTGGCATTCAGACGTCTTTCAATGGTGGACAGCAGAACATCATGAGCTGAAATCAACACAATATTAACATTAATAATATTAAGTCTTAAATACTCTTTATATGATCAATACAACAAATGTCAACAAATTGTTGCGTTACTAATAAAGATAAACATTTGAAATCTTGTTTGGAAATAAATCGCCAACGTATAAAATATGGTTAAAGTGTTTATAATGATTGTGACACTGTATTGCCTATAGTAAAAATGACACCGACTATTTCCTGGTTTTAATGGGTCGAGTCATGTTTCAGCACTGCTCTTTCCAGCCTGAATCCACTGAACAAAAGCTTCAAATTACCTTTACTTTTTTTCTCCAAGTCTGTAACCTGGCCCACCGAAGCAACCAGTCTGGTCTGATGGTCTTTAACCAGTTTCTCAGAGGCAGTCAGTCTGGTTTGATGGTTTGTAACCTGGCCCTCAGCAGCAGTTAGTCTGGTCTCATGGTTTGTAACCCAGCCCTCTGTAGCAACCAGTCTGGTCTGACAGTAACTCAATTTAGCAGCCATTACTGGAAAAAAAAAAATCAGATTATAAATGTTTCGGTAAAGTGAGAGTTCACTTCACCTCCAAAATGACTCTCCTCATCCCCCCCCCATAATTCAAGTTTTTCCCACTTTAGAACTACAGTAAATGAAACATTTCAGCCTGTACTGTTAAGCTCCATCTGGACCATCCTTACCTTTCATTGAGTCCTTCTGCTGCTTGGCTTCTCTCTCACTGGCTGTCACCCTGGCCTCCATGTTCTTCAGCTGCAACACCTTGTCTCTGAGGTCTTTGACTTCTCCCTCCAAGGCCTCCATGTTCTTCAGCTGTACCTGTTGTATCAGTTGTACCCGTTGTTCGACCACCATGAGCTCTTTAAGCTCTTTGACTTCTCCCTCGCTGGCTGCCACCCTGGCCTTTACTTCTCCCACCATGGCCTCCATGTTCTTCAGCTGCACCACCTTGTCTCTGAGGTCTTTGACTTCTCCCTCCAAGGCCTCCATGTTCTTCAGCTGTACCCGTTGTTCCTTCAGCTGTAACCGTTGTTCGACCACCATGAGCTCTTTAAGCTCTTTGACTTCTCCCTTGCTGGCTGCCACCCTGGCTTTTACTTCTCCCACCATGGCCTCCATGCTCTTCAGCTGTACCCGTTGTTCGGCCACCATGACTCTGAGCTCTTTGGCTTCTTCCACCCTGGCCTTTACTTCTCCCTCGCTGGCTGCCACCCTGGCCTCCATGCTCTTCAGCTGCACCACCATGAGCTCTTTAGCTTCTCCCACCCTGGCCTCCGTGGATGTTAGGTTCTCTCTCTGCTCAACCACCAGCTCCTTCAGTTCAACCACGGTGTCCCGAAGCTCCTTCATCTCAGTCCAGAGGTCAGTTTGGCTGCCTGGTCCACCCTGAGCCCCAGCAGCCTCACACAGACCTAGCAGTAGAAGCAGCGCAGCAGCCCAGCAGCTCTTCATTCTGGAATGGTGTTGGTGTCTCGCAGTCTTCTTTTAAGTCCCCCAAAAAGACACCTGATGAACAAACATCAGACACGTCATTGAACCCAGCAGACACCAACCTGTCTTAAAGGACAACTTTGTTTTTTTTACAAGAAGGGTTTTGATATTTTAGATTGTAATTAGAGAAAATAGATGAGCGTTAGAATGTTTTCATTTACTTCTTCCTATCGTTTTAGCCAGTTTAGAGAGTTTGATTTCAGTGGTTGGGGGCATGCGAAGTGGCCAAATATGTCTTTTGACACAATAAGCCACTGCATGCAGCGCAGGGTTTCCTTTCATGGTTAGGAGTGACTTATGGGGGCTAGTAGTGTTGCCAAGAATTTGTTGACTCATTGTGGCTAAAAAGACCATATTTAGCCACTTGCACTCATGCCCCCAACCACTGAAATCAAATTCACCTGATCAGCCTGATTGGCTAAAACGATAGAAAGAAGTAAATGATAACAGTTTAACACTCATCTTTTCTTTCCTTTAATGACAACCTAAAATAAACAAAGTTGTCCTTTAATGATATAGTACTGAAAACTCAGCCACTCAAATGTTTCATGTAATCAGCTGCTGTTATTCAAATAAATGTAGTTGTTCTGTTCTGGTGTGCTGAGCAGGCCTTCAGAGGTTCAGTTAGATATCAAAACTAGATTGATATGAATTCAAGCAATGTGTTGTACATTGTCTCTGTCTAAAAAACATGTTTGGGTCAAAATTAAGCTTGTATTCTCTCCACTGACAAAGAAAGTCAAACAATGTAAAAGGTGCATTCAGTTAAAGGGGAAAACCACTCATTTTCAATATTCCTTAGGAGTTCGGTGTGAATACAAAAAGAAAGAACTGGAGGATTGATTTTGGGGTTTAAACTCCAAGGTATATTATATAGTATAGGAGAGTTAAGTAGTATGTTTTCATATATTGACCCATGTACTTTTTGCCTAGTGTTACACAAAAATGCATGATAGCCCCCATAAAGCTACCACTGGTGCAAGGCTATCACATACTGTATGTTCTAACTCTAGACATGTATACCATGACAAAAATCACTATGAGCATTATTCCCCTCAGTTGGTACCGACCAACCCCAGTGGCTCACCGTCTATTAATGACATGGTTCAATATTGAAATTGGGTGGTTTTCCCCTTTAAGACTGCCTTCGACCTACCTTTGACCAAATACTGAATATCCTGCGTGGTTCTGGAGCATTCAGAAGACAACCAAACTAGTCTCAGTCCACTGCAACAATCCTTCTACACTGACTGTTTGTCTCAGACAGAGTCTCTGCTCCTCCCTTGCTCTGCTCAAACTCAAATACTCTGATCTGATTGTCCTGAGTGCAGTCACCTGTGAGGAGCAGCTGAGACTGCTCTGGTGATGAGCTGTTGAGTGTGTTTCTGTGTGTGTGTCACTGTGTTCAGTGCTGTTGAGTCTGTGTCTGTGTGTGTTACTGTGTTCAATGCTGGCTCACACCTTGTGTGTATGTCAGTCATGCCATGGAGACTTGAGTTCAGTAATATTTTTTTGTATTTTCCAAATTCCTAAGATAAAACAATGATTATAGTACATTTACCCTCATTGATTCCGAATGAGGACCACAATGCATTTTGGTCAGAATCAATTGGGGTAAATTTAATCTTAATTTACCCAGATTGATTCTGACCGGGTCAATTTGGGGTAGGGGCCCGCGAAAGAGTGCGGATATTCCCTTCATTCTGAAAACCCATTTCTGATCACTCATGAACAGGGACTGCCCATAAGTCCTACATCTCATTAGTCCTAATTTTGTTAGGGTTAGGTTTTATGGTTAGGTTTAGGCATAATTTTACTGAGGTTAGGGTTAGGTTTAGGCATAGTATTTTCACCATGTTAACGTTCACCAGATTCAGACTAATGGAGGAACAATGAAATGTCGGACCAATGCCATGGCACTTGCATTGTGTAAATAGTAACTGCTGCCTTCCTATTATGTTTGAACAAAAGGATTAATCAAAAACGTGTGTCCTCACCAACCACTGCTAAACTGGGTCATTCACACATCCCAGAATTAAATTAATTGTCTGTGAATGGATGGATGGGGCACTTTTCCAATTTCAGTTGAGTGCCCCACTCAAATCTTGAGTGGCCTATACCAAACATTGCCCCATGCATTTATTTAAGCAGATTGAGGTAAAAATGTGCTTTAAGACAAGATAGTGCACTGCTAAGGTCAAGAGTAGAAGAAATCACATTTCAGATCTGAGTTCTCGCTGTCATTTCAATCCATAGCCAATTACACAGCGGGAGGTGCCTGCCATTTCTCCCTGTCAATCATGCTGACAGAGCATTTCCAGTGACATAGCAAAATGGTTGATACAGCAGCCATATCTGGCAGATTAGGTGAAGTAAGTCAACACATTTCCCATTTCTTGCTCACCTTTTATCAGGTAAGTGAGACTGCCAATGTTGTTCTGTGTGTGTGTGTGTGTGTGTGTGTGTGTGTGTGTGTGTGTGTGTGTGTGTGTGTGTGTGTGTGTGTGTGTGTGTGTGTGTGTGTGTGTGCGTGCGTGCGTGCGTGAGTGCGTGCGTGTGTGCAGGGGTGTCACAAGGGGGGGGGAGTGGGACTGAGTTACTAGGGCCCAAGGTGGAGGGGCCTTAACTATTTTATACTTTAGCTATTGAAAAATAGCAGATAGGCCCATATACAAGCTCACGTGCCGTGCTGCGAGCTTGTAGATCTGCTATTTTTGAAAATGTGTGCAAATCTTTGAATATATGTATTTTTTTAAGCAAACATTTGTAACTAACATTTTGCTTCTGGGGGGTCCCTGAAACTAAATATTTTGAGATGGGGCTCCGTGGCCAAATATACATATCATTTTGGGGGTCCTTCACATGAAAATGTTTGAGCACCACTGACATAGAAACATAGGTTTTTCACTCTGTGCCACGCTGTGAGCTTGTATATCTGCTATTTTCAATATTTAAAGCACAAAATTGGTTAAACCCCCTCCCCCTATGAAGAACATTCATGCGGGGCCCGCAGTGAATCCTTGTACCAGGGCCCCACATTTTGGTGTGTGTGTGTGTGTGTGTGTGTGTGTGTGTGTGTGTGTGTGTGTGTGTGTGTGTGTGTGTGTGTGTGTGTGTGTGTGCGTGCGTGCATGTGTGTTAATCTGCGACACCCTGTTTCCCTCTCGCCCCAGTGAAATTCATCTCATAATTTGAGTGCCTTTGTGACCCTGCCATGTCTATACACTTCATCACACCATGATCAGTATGTCACGTATGCTCCTTGGAGGCCACACGGTTATAAACTGAGCTCAGCTATTATCACAAAGCAACTACTTTTATATGCATCTATGGGCTCCCTTGGATGAGTCACCTCTCATTTCTTTATTGATTGTTGATAGGGCTAAACGTTTCAACAAACAGGAAGCAGCACACATATTTTCCCCTCATGACATATAAATGACCACAGTATTAGTTTTTATGTAGTATATTGATGCTATGCTTGGTTATGTTTGCACACTCTCAGAGTTAAATGAACAGTCAGCATTGGTTAGACTTGAATGGTTAGACCAGGTTAACATTCACCAGGTTAGCAGCATTCACCAGCGTCGACAGGTTAGCTACTCACCAGGTTAGCATTCACCAGCGTCGGAAAGTTAGCTGCTCACCAGGTTAGCATTGGTTTAGGTGGTTAAACCAAAGGGACAAAAACATAGTGACTGGGCGGAAAACCTTGTTATGGTCTTCCTGATTTGGTCTACCTGATTTCACGTTTTAAAGGTGAACAGACAAACAATGTGTAAGCACTCGCACTGCTTACCTTATTTCTCTTTGCTGTTTCTTTCTTCCCTACTCAGTGCTCATACAAATAGTAAACAACAACACAGATGGGACGGCCATGCGTTTGCAAAAGCACACAAGATTTGTCAAGAAACACAGAAGTAGAGTGTGGTTCGCTTCATTCCATTTGATTTCTTTCATTAGTGCAAAATCACAAGTTGACTGAGACCCATCATTTCCTGAGCACGCATTTTGCAAGACTGCTGTAACTAGGTAAGACTCTATAGCGACCCAGGCATCTGCCTTTAACGTGTTGGGGTGCGAGATAGAGGGTGCAGGGGAGAGAGAGGAGACAGACAGAGATGGAGAGAGAGAAAGATAATGAAAGAGAGGGAGAGAGAGAGAGTGAGAGGGGACACAAAAGATGGACAGTAACAATAACTAGAAGAATGCAATTCTGGGAAATTGCGAGTGTGGATAGCCAAATTGTCATGTGAAGCACCACACCCCCATTAAACTCAATGTACTTACTATTTACAGTCCGGATTGTTTATCTATTCTAAAGCCACACTAGAACTATAATGTGTTGCCCTCTTGACAACCACACCAATAATAACAACAACAACAATAGTACAACAATATAAGAGTCCTCAGCCGTATTTCATGGATCCCTCGATCTGCAGCCGGGGGATGATGGGAGCCTGCGAGACAAGAAAGATGACTCAAGGGAAGAAGTCCCAGAAAACCAAGTTAAATGCATTGATTGGACATGAATGCATACAGATGGAGAGGCAGAGTTGAAGGGAAGAGGCGAGACCTAATGGTGAGCCATGGGAAGTCCCTGAGCAGCAGTCTAAGCAGCATAGCTCAGGGCTAGTCCCGGGCAAGCCAGGGCCATCCCTAGCTATTATATAGCTTTATCAAAAGTAATGTTTTTGGCCTATTCTAAGACAGAGACATTATCTGTCTGTCTGCCTCCCGGCCGGACATAACTGATTGATTGATTGATTGATTGAAGTATTTAGAAGTGCATAGGAAAAGGTACCGTTTCATGACAGTACAGTTCACATACAGGTCAACTAAAAGGATAAGCTCAGGAAAGCCAAATAAATTGCATTTTCAATAGAAGGGTCAGGGGAGGGTAAGGTTAGGCTATAGGTTTATTGTTACCAGTTTCGAGGGGCAGTCACCTGTCAGTGGTTTTTCAGAGTTTTAAATGTAGTTAGGGATTTGCACTCCTTTAAGGCCTTTGGGCATTTTTTAGCAGACTGGTGCGTGACCATCAAGGCCAAGGTCTTTGTAGCTGAGGAAAATAATTTCTCATTGTGTTCTGAATTTTAAAACCAAAAACCAGATATGATCTACTATCCCGCCACTGCCCTCAGGACATAAGCGGAGCAGCTGCGCTCTGGAGGATAGAGAAGACTTGTTGACAGCCTGATAATAACAGATTGCAATAATCCAGCCTGGAAGAAACAATTGTGTGGACTCATTCTTCTGTGCCATTTTCACAACTTTACATGGGTGAAAATGGAAAAAAGACCAGCTTTGACATTTCTCATGTGGGAGTTAAAGGGCATAACCTGGCCAAAGAGAACTCGCACAGATTCCTTAGGCATATTAGCATTCACTGAAGTCACTTTTATTGTGCTACGTATACATGAATTACGTGAACACAGTGTTCTTTGGACATGGTAATGTGTGTTGATGCTGTAATAATGCATGCCACTGTCCTTTTATGGTATTTTACCCTGGTAAGTATGGGTTCAATGTGTGCCTCTGAGTAATCGGCACGAATATTCTTACTTTCAGTTCAGACTATGGAATACAGTGCTGACTGTATTGTGACATTGAGATAACGCAGCTGATTAACATTCTATGGCACTGAACTGAAGGAAGAAATCTCTGAATATGATGCAGAAGCACCATCTACTGGCTGAACAGCCACATAAAACACGACGTGGCACTGCCACCTGCATCTAAATGCACTGCCCCAAAACAACAAGTTGAAAGAACAACAATGGAATTAAATCCATCCATTAGGCTACCATTAAAGATTGTAAAATCTACATTTTGTCTTCAGCAGCCGAGGAGATTGCTTCACATGGAATCCTTATTAACTATGCATGCTAAAAAAGTATAGCCTATGCTGATAATAAAATCTTTATTTAATTTCCTTCATTGTGTTGAAAGTTTGTTGCTCACCACATCCAAAATGATTGTAAAATGGCACAATTTATTATTACAATTGTTGTTGTTGTTATAGTGTGGTTGCCCAGCAGGGCAACCACACTATAGTCCTGGGGAAACTTTATTTATTTATTATTATTATTCTCTGTTTCGCCCTATACTCCTCCCACAGTTTTCGCGCCACACACTCGACAAAAACGTTAATATTAAGTCCATATATGTATATGTATATATAAAGGATAAAATAAATAAAATGTCCATATACAGTATGGACATTCCCAGATGATGCCCTGTTAGGCCCTGTTAGGGTTTATAGATGCCCTGTTAGGGTACCCCCTTATACTCATATATGGGGTGAACTTTGTTCATTGACACACTAAAATGATTATTATTATTCTCTGTTTCTAGTTATATTGTTATCATCTGCAGCCAGGCTGGATGATCAGTAAGACAATAACAGAAAATGACCAGACATAGTTAACAGTGAGGCATTTAGCCTGGGAAACTCTTTCTGGTTGCTTAAATGTGTGTGAGTGGACTGGTGTTGGGAAATTATGTTGAGATATGCCCACCTATATGATGGAAAAATATGAATATCCAGTCAGGGTGAAGGTTGAAAATGTATTTGAGAAGATTCAGCAACAGAGAAACAGCATACAGCATCAGAGCTTGGGCCCCATCATCTGAAGTGTCATATGGGACACCTTTTAGGCCTGACCACACACAAAGATGCTCTCCCTAAACGGAGACAATATAAACAAACAGGCTATGACCATCTCATTTAGGATAAATGATATACTGACACAGAGTAAATAGAAGTCACAGTCCATGGAGGATGTCAGCTGTCGGATTGACAGCTGCAGGCAAATCTAAATTGGTACTGTGGTTTGTGAGATTTGCTTTAGACTGTTCTACAAAGTTGAATATACAGTAAGGACATAGAAATAGGACAGTCTATACATATTGCTACCACACCCCAAACCTTAGGCCTTATATATGTGTTGGTATCGCGACGCCCCAGCTGCCTTAAAGTTAAAGCTCCAAACAGCCCAGAACAAACTAATTAGTTGTGCTTGGTCTTCCACCTCAGACCCACCTTACCGATCATCACCACGAAAGCGTGGGGTGGCTCAAAGTAGCTGACAGAGTACAGCATCTTGCAATGGGCCTGGTGTACAAGATTCACTACACCTCCAAGATACCCATGTACCTGGCAAACTACTTCTTAAAGGTCAAGGATGTTCACGATCACAACACCAGAGGCAGCTCCACTAATCATCATCAACGTAGATTTAACACTAAACAAGGCGCTAACTCGTTCTCCTGCTATACCATCAACATGTGGAACGCCGCCCTTCCACAAGCCTTAAAGGAGAGCAAATCCCTAGCCTCCTGCAAAATTGGTATGAAAAGTCACCTTCAGACAGCTGCTACCCGTGACTTGTAAATAGACTAAGCCCCCATGCTCCCCCCCCCCCCCCCCCCCCCCTTTTCTTTTTTTCTGCCTTTGTATTTGATGTTATGCTTTTGAAACTGATATTATCCTAGATAAAGTACTATGTTCTATCCGTCTGTCTTTCAATGTTTATATATGAGATACTTAAAGTGTGGTTCCTGTGGAAATAAGCCTCGACTTTCTAGGATCTCCTTTTAGTTGACCTTGTACCAGTGATTTGTACTGTCATGAAACTGTACTTTTTTCTATTGCAAACTTCTAATAAATTCTTCAATCAATCAATCAATTGGATTGAATTGTGTGTGATTGTCCACTTTCTAGAACTCCTAACGCTACAGACCAGAGCTAGCTAGTGAGCCTTTTAAAGGTTTTTATTTATTTTTGTGATTGATTTATTGATTGAATCGTGGGCCAAAATTGTGCCTGAGTTTGTGTAGGCCTATCACATAACAGAGTCATGTTTTATTTGTAGGCAGGCCTACTTCGTAACATTGTGTTACTTCAAAATACCTTATTGAGAAGTCAATCCAATTTCAATTACTTTAAACTGCATATTCTGGGGAAATAATTGCATTTTGTTATCTAAGGCAGGGGTCTTCAACAGGGGGTCCTTGGAGTTACTACAGGGGGTCCTCCAAATCTTTGAGTGATAGAACTTTTTTCTCCTTTTTTATATTAACCACTTGATCCCTATGTGTCCATATTCTGAGAACTTTAGGCAAAAATAGCAGATCTACAAGCTCACAACGCCCTCGCGCTGCGAGTAGATCTGCTATTTTCGGCAAAGAGCTTTGGTGTAGAGGGGGAATAAGAGCAGACTAAGTACAGAGTGAAAGGTCAAGTTTATTAAGTATTGACGGTTCAAGTGGTTAAATATCTGAAAACACAAATTGACATGAATCCAAAATACACTGATGATTGCGCTGTCAAACAATTAAACTATATGGAATCTATGAACAGGTTGTGGGGGTCCCTGCTTCATCTCTCTCTCTCTCTCTCTTAGGGGCCCGGTCCTTGGCCTGAAAACGTTGAAGACCCCTGCTTTAAACTGCATATTCTGGGGAAATAATTGCATTTTGTCATCTAAGGTTTTCTCTACATTTGCTGGTGGTAAAAAGTCTAATCATCATTGTCTTGACTCGTGAGCTGAGGGTGAACGAACCAGAGTCGTCTAATCAGAGAGTCCTGCCACTGCGGGGTCAGAAACAGCGCTGGTCACTTCAATGCATTTTGTAAACTTCCGGTTCGCCGTTTGTCACTATACGCCAATAGATGTGTGCGTAGAAGACCTGGCCCCGGCATGAAGTGAACGGGAGTGACTCAACTCTCTCCGTAGGTAGAAGGCTCTGGAACGAACGAGACGAGTTGACGTAAGGCCAGTGTACGTGCTGACGCCCACGGTATAAAACCGTGCGTGTTGACGTCAGCGGCCTCTTCCCTGCCAAGCCCCTCGTGAGGTGGGCAGTGTAACAATTCTCTCCCTTTCTCCACGAAGCGAATCACAAGCCATCTGTCAAAATGGTAAGTCGAAATTAAACATTTGTTGGCGTTATGTACCCGTCGCATACGTGAGAATCGTTGGACAGTCATATTTGTTAACATTTAGCTCTGTATTTACCGGGGTTTTGATCGCCTACTGACAGCTGTGGCTCTCTTTGGAACAAAATGGCCACCATTTTATCTTTTGCCGCACCGTTATTTCTCACGCATAATATGACTGAAGTATCACGCGTACCGTTATGTGTCTTTACCAAGAGCTTTACCACAACTTGAAGCTGCTTTCTAGCTACTTAGCAGCTGTTTTAAGGCAGTATAAACATAAATACAAGGATACGTTGTCAGGAATGAGAACGTCTCAACGTTGGGTCTTCTTGCGCCTGTTGTCTACGTGTCGTGCTCCTTGTGTCGCAGCATAAAATTAACGAAAAGGGATTGTTTAGATTTAGAACATGACATGACAGTTTATAGCAGTATCCATAGCAGTATCCATCCATGGCATTGAGTAAGTGGCCACTGGCCGGTGTTTACTGTCACTGACATGTCGAGGGTAGTTGGGTGGGTACCGGCATTTCGGGTCTGACCGGCGGGTAGTCTTTAGCATTAAATGCTAGTCTGTACACGTGGCCTATTATGCCGACTTGATATGCCGGGCGTTGCTGGTCTGGCTGTATAAACGATAAGAGGTTGAGGATCCAACGTGTATGGCTTAACCAGCTTCAGTGCAACTGCATTTTATGATTGCCGAAGCGTAAAAAATGACCGCTATTGTGGGTGCTTGGAGAGTTTTGGATCCTACGTAGTGCTAAGTGACGTTTGCCGGCCGCTAGCTATGTGATGGCGGATGGCCAACGGCCTCGTTAAAATGGGCCTGGGAGTGTTGCCTCAGAAAATGACGCACTGGCTTTTCATAAGATAAGTGTGGGGTTAGGTTAGAAGAACGTCTGCATGTAATGTTGCATCAGATTAATGCATTTGCCCACGTAAGGCTAGTCGGGCTGTATATATCTACACGAACTGTGTCATCAGAATGATGCACTGGCTTTAGCTCACAAGACTAGTCGGGTTATGAATCTACATGATGTAATCTCAGAATTATGTACTTGCTTTTGCTCATGTAAGACTGTTCATAAATCGACATGTAATGTTTTGTCAATTGTGTCGAGTTAGATTAGATTGGCGCAGCCTCAGTCAGATGACAGCTGTCATCGTGGCTAATTTATGTGTAGTCACTTGGAAGGCTGACCATAATGAACCTCCCTGAATGCAGTATAATGGTGACGATCCAGCACTTTCCCCCTGTAGGTTAGGAATCATTGTCACCAGACAATGGTCAGTGGAATCCCTGGCCCCATGCTACTTATAAAACATGACTTGTGGAGTAAAATAAAATGGGATGACGCTGCAAGTCAGCAAATGGCTAAAGCATTTAGCAATTTAAGGGGAAAATATAATGGGATGATGCCAGTAAGCAAATTGTAAATCTCATCTACTTAGTTTCTTAAAACATAATTTGATCTCTGGAATTGTTTTGGAATTGTTTATGTTTGCACTGCAGTGCTCTAATCAAAGCTTTTTCCCCTCAGGTGAACTTTACAGTAGACCAGATCCGTGGCATCATGGACAAGAAGGCCAACATCCGTAACATGTCCGTGATTGCGCACGTTGACCACGGAAAGTCTACCTTGACAGACTCGCTGGTGTCAAAGGCTGGCATCATCGCCTCTGCCCGCGCCGGGGAGACCCGTTTCACCGACACGCGCAAAGATGAGCAGGAACGCTGCATCACCATCAAGTCCACGTGAGTGTTAAATCTCAGCTGAATCACACTCCTCACACCAATCATTCCATTCCCAACGCAATCTATTGAAATTCCCCTTTTTGGATCAGAATGCTGACTCACCTGGTCACTCGATGTTTGGCAGCAAATGGAACAGTATTGACTTGAATCAAAGTCACTTCTGCTGGTGTTATTTGCATTCGGCCAACAATCTTTCTTCACATACCCTCAAGCCTGATTGGATATTGTGTATATTTCAGCAGCAATAATGATAAAGTGCCATTTGCAAGTTTAGGTTATAAACTACAAACATCTGAATGTTAGGGTTGGGCAATATAATCGATATGGCAATACATTGCAATAGTTTATTTGCCAATACTGTATCGATACTTCAGGCCGTAGTATTGCGATACTTTGAGGAAAATAAAATATGTTCCCATGCATAGGAACCAATGGTAGAAGTCCGGTCCTGACACTCTGCCTCTAGATGTCGCTTTACTATAGTAGCTACTTCCCCTTCCCACGGTTCAGTGAGTGAGGTCTCTCGAGAAAATGGCTGCGAACGACGAAAACGACTACATTAGAGCAGCGTCTTCAGCTTTTAAAGCTAATACATCGCAATAGTATCGTATCACAAAGATTCGCAATATATCGTGATACTATTGCATCGTGACCCAAGTATCGTGATACGTATTGCATCGCAAGATTCTTGCCAATATCCACCCCTACTGAATGTAAAGGGTTCTTGCACTTACATTATAAACATAGTGCTAAAGATGTAAAGTGACACCATGGCACGTGTGTTGACTGCTTGTTCCGTCATCTCAACTTCCCACAGTGCTATCTCCTTGTACTATGAGCTGGGCGAGAACGACATGGCCTTCATCAAGCAGAGCAAAGATGGTATGGGTTTCCTAATTAACCTGATTGATTCCCCCGGGCACGTGGACTTCTCCTCCGAGGTGACCGCCGCTCTCCGTGTCACTGACGGAGCCCTGGTTGTGGTCGATTGTGTGTCTGGTACGTTATTGTAATTCTATCTATCTGGTTATTTCTTTTAACTGAACTATCACAAGGCTGTGGTACAACCATCCAAATGGCTAATCATGCATCCCTCCGTGCGCTCCCACCAGGTGTGTGCGTGCAGACCGAGACTGTGCTGCGTCAGGCCATTGGCGAGCGCATCAAGCCTGTCCTGATGATGAACAAGATGGACCGTGCCTTGCTGGAGCTGCAGCTGGAACCCGAGGACCTCTACCAGACGTTCCAGCGTATTGTTGAGAATGTCAACGTCATCATCGCCACCTATGGAGAGGACGAGAGTGGACCCATGGGTAACATCATGGTGAGTGGGCGGTCTTTGCCTCCGTTTGGTCTTCTCTAAATTTGTAGCTGTGGTGGAGATGCTTGTCGTCTTCCATTTTCGGTCACTTATCAAGAATCATTAAGCTTTTTTAAATGCAAAGTGTCAGTCACTTGTATTATGTACATGAAGCCAGGAAATTGTCAAGTTAAAATATCAGACTTGTAAATGCAAGAGACTGAATCTAATTGTTTTCTGATTTTTCTTTATGCTTCTAGATTGACCCAATCATTGGTACAGTTGGCTTTGGTTCTGGTCTCCATGGCTGGGCCTTCACCCTGAAGCAGTTTGCTGAGATGTATGCAGCCAAGTTTGCCGCCAAGGGCAATGCTCCTATGACACCAGCCGAGCACTGCAAGAAGGTTGAGGACATGATGAAGAAACTGTGGGGTGATAGGTAAGTTTAAGTCCAGAACATATGAGATGGATAAAAGGAATTGACGTTAGTTGCTGGGACACACACTAAAACTTAATTGATGCAAGGCTAAGAATATGCATCCAGAAAGAATTTCATAGCCACTCAAGTAGCAATTTCCAACAGTCTGTGTTCTAAGTTGTATTTGCAAAAAGTGCAATAGTCTGTATCTAATGGTGATTCATTTTTAGGTTCTTCGACCCTGACACTGGCAAGTTCTCCAAGACTGACAAAGTCGACGGCAAGAAGCTGCCCCGTACCTTTTCCCAACTAGTCCTGGATCCAATCTTCAAGGTGATTTGTTATAGCAAGCTAGCAGCTGCTTTTCTAAATCTGTCATTTACTCATTTTTAGTTAATCTGATTTAAAGAATTGGAGAAGGATTTATGCACAAATATATACATTTCCAATGCTCTCTTTCAGAACACTTAAAGATGACAATTGTAAAACACATGTAAGTGTGTAAAGCATGAGTGCACAATGCTTATTGTGAGTGCATAGCATTAGTAATTTAGCAAACATAACATTTACCACAAATAGAAGTACAGCTTTTGCTTAGGCTTATAGTTTGTTCAGGCTAATCATGTTCTATATGTAGTAGATGTGTTTTTATTGCAGAGAAATGCAATATGTGATTAAGTAGGTGCACGTTCAGTTTGGGTGCTGTTGCTTTTTGGCAGGCAGTAGTTTTGCAGTATACTGTTATGCAATTCAGCCACACCCATGACCAACCTCGTTTCCACCAACAAATGTAGCTCACTGAAAAGCAATGACTCATTGCATTTGTTTCCAGGGATGCAAACGAGACTATGGCAAATCAGACTTTTTAAATCAATATTGTCATGTCTTTTTATGCAGCTGCATTGCAGTGCACCCGTCTTAAAGTGTCCACTCCCCTCAAATGAGTCAACAATTAGGGATGCACCAAAAATGGAGAGATCAAAATAATTTGTCAGAAAATGAGGGAATCATAAGTGTTCCCTTATTTTTGGTTCCAATATAGGCCCACATTTCAGGCAACAGTGTTGCAATTCACAACTACCGTAAATGCTCTAATAATATCCTATATTTAATAAAGAACCGGACCTGCTTTAATTTCCGGGTGCGCAATTGAATTAAGTAATTAAGAGCCGACGCTCCAATAAGAGCCTCCTTTTTCCTCTTTTTTTTTTTACGTTGCGTATCATTCAGGAGTACCTTTCTCCACTCTGTCTGACTGTCACTCACATCCCAAGCCAGCTGTTACGGTGATTTACCGTACACTGTCTACAAACTGCGCAGCGATATTTGGACGCCGCTCATTTCACGTTCCGTTTGGCAAAGACGGATGACTTTGGCAACTTACCGGGGTGCGTGCGTGTGCGTAGTCCTCGCGAACATCGGCGTGGATGACGGCCGCACATGAGATCTTTAGCGTGGAAGTTTAATCCAAACAGTAAATGAAGCTCAATGAAGCTAATGCGGCTATACTAGTATCCATGCTAGTATCCTGTGGTTCCTGTTTACCAGGGAGAGTCGCATCTGAATGACGAAACGAGCCGCTGAGCTTGATGGGAAATGTAGTGTTTTTTATTCCCCAGCAGTATGCTGTGTGGACTGTATTCTATTCTGATACACATTATGAGGAGCTGATTTTCAGTATGAATTGGTTAATGCAATACAATACAGCAGAATGTTATCTCTGTATGAGCCTTTCTATGATGATTTTCCAATAAAAACGCTTTTCTTTATAAATAACCTAATATATAATATATAATATTTATATTTTTTTCCAAAAATACGGTATCTAATAAAAAAATCTGATCTGAATCATTCTGATATTTTTGAGAAATAGGAATAAAAGCCTTGTCTCTTATACTGTCCTGCTTCCAACAAGAGCCTGGTGCCCGCTACTCTTGAGACAAATAATAGCCCGGGTTCCTATAAGAGAATTTACGGTATGCAATCAACGTCACAATTGTCAAGATGTTCAAAATGTGACCACAACATGTAGCTGTCTAGAAATGAGGGAGCAAAGTGAAGGGTAAATGATAAGGGTAAAATATAGCTTATATAGGCTTCCAATGGGTACTGATGGCCTGGCCTGCTCAAATGTCAGTGCATGTCCCCCCACTAAATACTGCCCTTCACAGCACTGGTTGTCATACTCTAATACAAATATTTTACGTTTTTAAATGTGTACTGCTGCAGCTAATGTATGGCATCGCTGAATTTTAAAATGAAAATCTTTGGAAAATGACATACTTTCTTGTTTTAATCGTGGATGGATTTACTCCGTATAATTGCCTTTTTGGAGGATTATATTTGTCTAATTTTGGAAATGTGTTATCTTATCTCTATGAATACAAATGGGGAGTTTCTCTTATCAGCATATAACAGTTTATCACATCAATATGAGGATACCTGTTTTTATTTTAGGGTTAGCTTGCTTTTTTTTTTTTTTTTCTTCCCTTGAGCAAGGCAAAGCGTAGATTGTATTTTATTTTATTGTTGGTTATCCATTTGTTTGTTGCAGGCCCAATATTTGTGCCATGACTTAAAAGTGCTCAGTGTCAAGTTAGTGGCGTCTAAATGTGTATGACTGAAGGCAACGCCTGCAAGTGATGACTACATTATCTTCACTTTGACCTGACTGTCCAGTGATGAATATCTCAAGTCTGAGCATGGCAAAATAACAGCAGCAGTTGGCCCCCGATCCCCGTTGTCATATCCTAAACTACATCTTACCTGCATATGCAAATGATTTGTGCTCTGCTGCTGCCACCCCAATTTAGGTGTTTGACGCCATCATGAACTTCAAGAAGGAGGAGACCGCCAAGCTGATTGAGAAGCTGGACATCAAGCTGGATACTGAAGACAAGGAGAAGGAGGGCAAGCAACTGCTGAAGGCTGTGATGCGTCGCTGGCTGCCTGCCGGAGAGGCTCTTCTTCAGATGATCACCATCCACCTGCCATCCCCTGTCACAGCCCAGCGCTACCGCTGTGAACTGCTCTATGAGGGACCTGGAGATGATGAGGCTGCCATGGGTATGAAACTGTTTTTTAACATGTTCTCGCTTGCTGTGCCTATTAAACATTGGCCTTTATCAATTCCTCAAGTGCTATGCTACAATTATGGCTTATCCTAATAGTTCTTCAGCCAGTTTTGTCTGTGTATTGAAAATCATACTTTAATTTCCTAGGTATCAAGAACTGTGACCCCAAGGCTCCCCTGATGATGTACATCTCTAAGATGGTACCCACCTCCGACAAGGGACGCTTCTATGCTTTTGGCCGTGTCTTCTCTGGTACCGTCGGAACTGGCACTAAGGTGCGCATCATGGGACCAAACTTCACCCCTGGAAAGAAGGAAGACCTCAACATCAAACCAATCCAGAGGTTGGTTTCTGCTATTGGATCAATGCATTAAAGTCTGAGTTAAGAAATGCAGTCTTCAGGTTTTGAGCAGTGGTGGAAAAAGTACAAAAATGCTTTACGTAAGTTAAAGTATCAATACTGCAGGAAAGTACAAATGCCTCAAAATTGTACTTAACTAAATGTACTTCGTTACTTTACATCATTGGTTTTGATGAATCGCTTTCTTTTTTTTTCACAGGACCATTCTGATGATGGGCCGTTATACCGAGCCCATTGAGGATGTACCATGCGGGAACATTGTAGGTCTTGTGGGTGTGGACCAGTACCTCATCAAGACCGGGACCATCTCCACCTTCGAGCATGCCCACAACATGAGGGTGATGAAGTTCAGTGTCAGTCCTGTGGTGAGAGTGGCTGTGGAGGCCAAGAACCCAGCTGATCTGCCCAAGCTGGTGGAGGGCCTGAAGCGTCTGGCCAAGTCTGACCCTATGGTCCAGTGTTCCATTGAGGAGTCCGGAGAGCACATCATCGCTGGAGCCGGAGAGCTGCATCTGGAAATCTGCCTTAAGGATCTGGAGGAGGACCATGCCTGCATTCCACTCAAGGTAAGGAGAAGTACAATGTGAATTATTGAAGTATTTTGAAAGCTGAATTTGATTCCACAACCTATTGTTCCTTGTGTAGCTCAATTAACTGTAACGTAACTCCTGCTTTTGTGTAGAAATCCGACCCTGTGGTGTCCTACAGAGAGACGGTCAGTGAGGAATCCAATGTGATGTGCCTGTCCAAGTCCCCCAACAAGCACAACCGTCTGTTCATGAGGGCCGCTCCCTTCCCAGAGGGCCTTGCAGAGGACATCGAAAAGGGCGACGTCAGCAGTCGTCAGGAGCTCAAGGCTCGTGCCCGTTACCTGACCGACAAGTACGAGTGGGAGGTCTCCGAGGCCCGTAAGATCTGGTGCTTCGGACCTGAGGGAACTGGACCCAACCTGCTGGTGGATGTGACCAAGGGAGTGCAGTACCTTAACGAGATCAAGGACAGCGTCGTCGCTGGCTTCCAGTGGGCTACCAAGGAGGTAAGACGGATGGATGACTGGTGTTAAGGCTGGATGTTTTTCCCATATTTCATGTGCAGAAGTTGATTCCAACTACTTTAACGTCGGCAGTGAACTGAACTGTAATTTGGACACATTTGCCTTGAACCTCATAACTAGCTACTGTAATCATTAAATTGGTAATTATTTGACTTGCTGAGGACACAAGCTGTTTGTGTTAATGTCAGTTGGTCAAGTTATTGAGTACTGACTTGCAGAAGTATCTAAAAGCATTATCTTTTTGTCTAGGGTGTCCTGTGTGAAGAGAACATGCGTGCTTGCCGCTACAACATCCACGACGTCACCCTGCATACTGACGCTATCCACCGTGGTGGCGGCCAGATCATTCCCACAGCTCGTAGAGTACTGTATGCCTGCCAACTCACAGCTGCACCCAGACTCATGGAGCCAGTCTATCTGGTTGAGATCCAGGTAAGATCCTTCACTGCAGTTTTGATTTGTTGGGTGTGTGGTTAAAAAGTTATAGAGATTTTAAATTGCACAGCTACTTCTTAAAAGATTTTAAAATTAAATGGCAGGATGTACTGTACATCAGTGTACCATCTGGAATTTGTCCACAGAAATTTTTTTCACCTTCTCAATTTTCTGACTACTTTTTCCCCTCTAGTGTCCTGAGCAAGTGGTCGGTGGAATCTATGGTGTGTTGAACAGGAAACGTGGACACGTGTTTGAGGAGTCCCATGTCATGGGAACACCCATGTTTATTGTCAAGGCCTACCTGCCTGTCAATGAGTCATTTGGTAAGTTTACTTTGTGATGGGAACCTATTAGAATTCTGTTGTGGTTAGAGAATATGAAACTGGTTGACGGCGCTAGTGTGAAAATGTGCCTAGTAAGAAAAATAAATGGATCTTAGATTTTTAACCTTCCTTTGCCACTGTTCTGCCTAGGTTTCACAGCTGACCTTCGTTCCAACACTGGTGGCCAGGCCTTCCCACAGTGTGTGTTTGACCACTGGCAGATTCTTCAGGGAGACCCAATGGATCCTGCTACTAAGCCCTTCCAGGTCGTCGCTGAAACACGCAAACGCAAGGGGCTCAAAGAAGGCATCCCTGCATTGGACAACTACATGGACAAGTTGTAAAAGGAAGCCCCCCACTTCTCCCCTCATTCCTCCCCTCTTAAATTACCTACACATTGTGGGTCAGGACTGTACAGAACACCATGAGCACTAATGTTTGCCAAAAGGATTATTATCCACAAAACAATTAGAAAAATTGTAAACGTTTAAATAAAGGAAAATAAAAATTGTCATTGTGTAGATCTCTCATTCATAGTTTATTGTGGTGTGGTTAACTTGTGAGAATTGAGGTTGGTGTTGGTGCCATACAGAGACCATGGTAGACGTAAATTGAAAGTTTGGCAATCATCTTTATTTACAACATACCTCAACAAATGGGTGTTGGGGCTTAAAAGCAAACATATACAGTCTGTGACCATGTCGTGGTCTTGCTGGTAAACCTGTTGGGCAAAGCACCCAAATGCCCATTTACACTGCATTGTTTACACTGCATTGTTTAAGCTCTTACCTTAAATATTGGCCAGCGTGCAAATTTTGCTTTGGCTTTTCTTGCATGAAACTTGGAACATGACATGAACCCACTTGCTGCTTTACTTGTGTATAGATATCTAAGCATGTTTGAGATGCTAGCATAGACATTGTACAATAAGACTAAGTATAGTGATTATGAATTTTAAGACTTGAACGTTATACAAAAACAACTTCGCTTAATCACTTCAGTTGCATTTTTGTTTAACACTGTCAGGTCGGTAAAGGGCTGAGTGTGCAGTACCAATTTTTCCACAAAGTTCTCATGGACGAGCAATGTTTGCTTTGTGCGCTTGCTCCCAAGTTTGTGGGCTTAAAGCTCCATTTCATGTCATTCTGGTGTCTGTCAAAGTGCTTCAGTGCCACTGCTAGACTGGTTTAATGAAGTAATGCTTGGGTACCAAACTACTCTTGTTGTAGCCCTGCATGGTTTTTGCATTGTTTTTGCACATAATGGTATTTACATGTTGAGAGAGGGACAATTAAACCAGTTTCCCCGCATTCCATTTACAACCTGCTGACCACATATTAGTGGTCTCACTAGAAAACAAACCTGCTAAATTGTTTCCTGGAAAGAGTTCAACCCAGTTGGATTGCAGAGGTCCGATGACAATGAAGACGTTCTCATGGCAGGTTAATTTGCAGTGGAACTAGCTTATTAGAAAGTCGAGACAATTCTCTAAGCCAAATGGTATTTTAACTTAACTATACAGTATGAGTCAGCATATGATGGGTATAATATACAGGTGTTCAAGGTCTTATGTATAGAAGATGACTTCTGGGATCTGTCCATCTTCTACGGAAGTGCCATTGTTGTTGCCTGCAGCGTAGCAGAAGGTGAAGCACGTCTTGGTGCCAGTGGCAGAGCCCTCATGGGTGACCTTCCTCATGCCTTTGGTACCATAGTGAGAGTCGGGCCCCTATGAAATGAATTGAAATTTTAATTTAACTCAAATACCTGGAACGCGCCCGCGTTAGATTTTAAACACTTTAACCATTATTTTATGCTTTAACTTTAGAAAAATAGCAGATATACAAGCTCACAGCGCGGCACCGAGTGCCGCGCTGCGAGCTTGTAGATCTGCTATTTTTTTAAAATCGTGAAAATGTGTGCAAGTCTTTGAATATCTTTGACCCGATCCATGACCCGACTTCTAAATCCTTCCCCTAAATCATGTTGTTCTCAAACTTTTTCATGTCAAGGACCCTCAAAATTACAGGTATTTGGCCACGGACCCCCATCTCAAAATATGTTGTTCCAGGGACCACCCAGAAGCAAATATTTGAGTTACAAATGTTCGCTTTTAAATAGATATATTCAAAGACTTGCAAAGAAAAATCATGATTTTTTAAAAATAGCAGATCTACAAGCTCGCAGTGCGGCACTCGGTGCCGCGCTGTGAGCTTGTAGATCTGCTATTTTTCAATAGTTAAAGCAGTCAATAATCCTAGGCCTGAATGGGTTAATGGCACATGTTCATGCAAACCATATACAAGGCAATCACCAGTTGTGATTGCCCTGTGAAACATTTGTTGGGGTATTTTGCTACTGTAAATATTGTCGAATGTGTGAGATATGCATTCACCTTGAGAGTGGCACAGGCAATATAGTTGACACTAGGCAGAATTTCCACTGGTTCCTTGAACATGACGCGAAATGTGCTGGCAGAGCCGTCACAACTGAAGCCTGTATCATTCTGGCCCAGGATTGTGTTACTGTCTGTGTGAATGATCTGGAAGACACATTTAAAGTGCAAAAGGATTGTACATGTGAGCAAGGTTCACAATAGAATTGATACAGACCATTTTTACACTACACTATCAGAGTTCAATTACAATTTCACTCTGTGTGAAGAACTATTGTTAAAACTATTGGTTGTTATAACTTTTTATCTGGGACTGCACATTAGTTGCCATGTAATGTATACACATTTTTCAGAAAACTAAACTAAATGGGTCAACACACCCCCCTTTGTCTACTATACTGAGATGTAAGGGCTCAAATTATGGTCTGTCTCAAAACTTTGCCAAATAATATCTGAGAGAAATCTCACATGTCTAGAGGTAAAAGAACAATGAGTATTACATTTGACTGTTCTGTACAGCTTCTAATACTGGCAACAACAACAAAAATCTAATAATTAAGCACCACAACTATTCATTCTTCCTTACCTGTATGTTGACCTGGTAGTCTGTAGGACCATGTATCGAACCATATAATCCAAAGCCCACAACAAATATCCTGCGATTTACTGAAAACCTGCACGAAGACATTGTGCAATAAAGGATAATCAGCAACATATTGTGCATGTGCATGTACATGAACATGACGTATGTATCCACATGCATTTGTATAAGGTTGGCCAGAACTGTCCCGTTTTCAAGCTGCGTGTCCCGGTATCCCGACAAATATCTCTAAAACACTAATATGTCCCGGTTTTCAACATCCACTACAAAATTATCCTGGTTTTCGCTAGAATTAAAATAATAGTAGCTGTTTTCAGTGGTTGCATAGACATTTATCATGTTCTTGTCAAGTAAACATGCTCACCTAAACAATCAGAAAACATGAACAAATTCATTGCGTGTCTAAATTCAACGCTGAGACTGTTAATCAATCATTCACCGCCTGTTTGCAACCCTGCGGAGTGTATGTGCATTGTGCACGTGCACGAACGTTAGAGAATGGGCATGCGCGGTAACGTGCGCATTGCCTTGAGGGCCCGGTTTTAGGCAACAGTGGTTCGCATTCCCAGTTTGAGCAGCTGAAAATATGGTCAACCCTAATCTAGTAGACTAGATGACTCACCGAATGCGGTCACTGGTCCCACTGTATCCCCAGCGGCTCTCCACCTGACCAAAGCGAGTGATGTTGCACTCCTTGCCCCTCAGGCAGCAGCGAGGGCGGTCAATGAACTCCACATGGGGCTTGGGATTAACCGTGAAGTGCAGGAACAGACTCACCACCTCCCGGTCTGTCAGGACGCCAGACTGTGCTGGGCCTGATATGAATCCAACAACATTGAGACATGCATCATCAGCACTTAGTAAAGATTGTATAATTTTGTAGTGTTTTTTTCTCGCATATTATGTGTGTATAATAATGTCTATCATATCAGCACTGTACCAGCAGCAAACTCCTCGATTGTCATCAGAGGGAAGCGGATGAGAGAGATGGCTTTGCCCAGGACTTTGCGTCTGTTCTCTGGAGTGGGCTGGAACTGCTGCCGCTGAGTTTCTGCCTCTGACCAACGCACTGCTGCTGCAAACAGACGTATCTCGCGCACTCCCACTGTGTCTCTCTCAAGAACTGCAACCAATGTGTCTGTGTGGCAGGGCATGACAATATTGCCTTAGGAAAACTATTGCTTTCATATATAGTCATATATACATTTGTTTTGCTTTCTGTGGGGTTAAAAACCCTATTATGCTTAACCAGCAACCTACCCAGGTCAATATCAGTGAAGCCCTCTGCAGCCAGAGCATCTGCAGTGTTCTTGTCAATGTTCTCCAGACAGAGGCTGGCCAGCTGGGGCTCATCAAACAGTCGAGCCTGAAATAAAATAATTATTGTTAATTTGCATTTTGGTTGGAAACGCTTCTATGTAGAGTACTGTGTTTTTATTGTATTGTTAACCCGGCTACATAGAAAATGAGGGCCTGCAGCCCCTCAACTGTACTTCCAAGTTTAAATAACAGTTATGATTATGAACAACGATGACTAATTATATGGTAATTACTTCTCGATAATCACACTGTGATTCTTGCACATCTGATTATATTTAGTCTACACATTTGCCACTTTTAAGTATATGCGAAAATAGGTTCTATATCCTGCCTGTCATTATGTAAAAACAAACTTAGTAGTAGTCGGTTTAACACAGTGCTACTTCGTCTGTACTACTTTTAAATGTGTTATTCCTGAGGTTCCCCTTTTTCTTTTGTAAGATGCTTACTTTCTTTTTGTGATTGTAACAAATTAATAACAACTATTCCACTATCTCCGAATGCTTTATAGTCTGGAACAACACCTGCCGAAAGCCAAGAAAAGAAGCTATCGTCTGTTTGTCATTTCCGTTCACAAAAAGAAATATATTTTACAACATCCACTTTACTCCCAGATCATTTTCAGAGCTTCATGGTCCTGACTGTATGACGAAAGCATTTGATAAATCACAACCAATGTGAAGTGAGCGGTGGTCGTGCTTGCATAACGTCTTCAGAATAGGATTTGAGTCTAGGATGTACAGGCTATGCTACACACACACGCTGAGGAAAAAGGCTACAGACATACGCACAGCCACTCTATGGAGCGGTTTACCACCGCTCAAAAATTGTGGGAGGCAACAGTCCAGTTCGTGAGACTATGCCAGGGTAGACAAGCATTAAAGGAGTCATCCAGACCAAAACACATATAGGGTTAAATCTGTCTTTTATCATACCCCTTTATACCTGCTTTATTCCATTTTTTTCATAGCTGCCCCTGTTGCTAGATTTCGGCTGCCCCTGTTGCTAGATTTCGCAGGCCCTCTCATAACTAACAGAGAGTATAGCCTTTATACTAGTGCGGTTATTTCTTCAGCTTCAAAGTTAGTATTTTTTTATTGGATTGTGTTTACACAACGTCCTGAGACCAACCAAACCGCTGTTTTGACCTCACAGGCACCCTTACTTGTCAAACCGACCCCTCCCTCCCCTCTCTTTCTAGCCTCTCCTCTCCCTGCTCTGGTGCAGAGCAGAAGCCGTTTGACAAGTAAGGGTGCCTGTGAGGTCAAAACAGCGGTTTGGTTGGTCTCAGGACGTTGTGTAAACACAATCCAATAAAAAAATACTAACTTTGAAGCTGAAGAAATAACCGCACTAGTATAAAGGCTATACACTCTGTTAGTTATGAGAGGGCCCGCAAAATCTAGCAACAGGGGCAGCCGAAATCTAGCAACAGGGGCAGCTATGAAAAAAATCGACTAAAGCAGGTATAAAGGGGTATGATAAAAGACAGATTTAACCCTATATGTGTTTTGGTCTGGATGACTCCTTTAAGGGATACCTAAATGGAAGATTGATCTTCAGATGGGGAAATGATGTGACCTAAGCAACGTTGACCATGTCATGACTGATGCCAGCACATCAGAAGTGTTTGTTGCCCTCCGGGGCTCTTCACACACTAGAACAGGGGTCTTCAATGTTTTCAGGCCAAGGACCCCTTAGCTGAGAGAGAGATGAAGCAGGGACCCCCTCTACATATTGTATAAATGTGTGATGCAGATTTTCATATACATTTCATAGATAGATTCATAGACTTGTTGGACAGCACTGTCATCAGCCAGAGTCTGTTGGATTCGTGTTTTTAGTTAACTTGACCTTTCACTCTGTACTTGGTTTGCTCTTTTTCCCCTCTACCCCAAACCTATTTGCCGAAAATAGCCAACGCAGCGCTGCGAGGCGTTGAGAGCTTGTAGATCTGCTATTTTTGGCTTAAGTTCTCCTCAGAATAGGGATGCGAGGGTTCATGTTGTTAATTTAAAAGAATGATCCTATCACAAAGATTGTGTGTCCCTCCTGTAGTAACTCTGAGGACCCCCTACTAGGGGTCCCGGACCCCCTGTTGAAGACCCTTGCACTAGAAGATGTCCCAGTCATACAAAAACACCCAGAGCCCACTGGCTGAATGCATGCAGTGAGTCTGAATATCAAGGATTACCTGAGTGAGGAGCATGAAGGCGTTATCAGCCCTCAGGTTTTTCTTGAGGAATTCGACACAGTGAGCCTCCAACGCTGGGACAGCATATTTCTTAGCCGAGTACAGAGTGGTCATCACTGTCTCAGGGCCGATCTGCACCTCGTCAGAGTACAGAAACCTGGACCCAGGACATACAGTGTCAAGAAGGCAATCCTAATGAGTAGCTGAATGTAATTTGGGTAGAAAAACACTATTTTCTTCAAGAAAAAGCTAAAGATAATACAACAGTGTTTCACCCTGAGGACAGAAAATCATGACCTACACAACTGAGTACCTGAGTCGAATAGATGGATGGATAAAGATATTTTTTTGATTTACCAGACTGTAAATCACTAACTAGAAGTTTTTAATCACTTAATCAAGTCTTAATGTACTCCTCTCTCATTTTGTTGAATTTGATTTTTTTACTTGACTCATATATATTAGGAATTATAAGACATAATACTTATGGAAAGTGTAAAAACAGTAGTTCAGTAGTTCCACAAACTCAAGCAGTTTGTGTAACAACAGTCTAATGCTGCATTCACACTGCAGATATATAGTTGAACGTTTTGCTTGCTTGGTCAATGTTATCTCAATGGAAACCAGCTTTAAAGATAGAGGACATACACAGAACAAAGCTTTGAAAGCTTTAAAGCTGGTTTCCATTGAGATTACATTGACCAAGCAAGCAAAACGTTCAACTATATATCTGCAGTGTGAATGAGGCATCAGTCCGTACAAGCAATATTCAGCAGACAAAGGGAGCAGATAACATTAAAACAGACAATTAAACAAAATGAGGGGGGATTGCATTAACCATTTAACAGATTAAAAATTACTAGTTTGTGGTTTACAGTCTGGTAAATCCAAAAATATATATATTCAAAAAAATTCAAATATGGACTTCTACTCAATTGATGCATCAAATACATTGGACATGACATGAGTGCTCAGCTGCTCCTCTGCTGTGGAATACCCTCCCTGACCACCTGAGAGCAGCACAGTCAGTTGACCCTTTCTTTAGCTGTGTACAATTATTGATCACTATGTGCTTTTAAACCCCTTTAAAAATAATAGGTGTGGGCATTGATCTGAATGTACACATTTAAACTGTTTTTGACCATTTTAGTCCTTTTAAATCTTGTTGTTTTTCTGGAAGAGCATAACTTTAGAGTGCAAGAAGGAACTGAAGGAAGCAAAGGATAAAGCATGGTTATTTGTCAGTGTTCTCACTTGTGCATTCTGTTACTGCTATATGAGCTTACTTGAGCAGGGCAAGGAAGGCAGCAGGCTCCACGTCAGGCAGTTCGATCTCAGTGGAGGTAGTGGCCATACCGCCATTGAACATGGCATCGAACACTGCACTTCCAACTGCAAGGGCAAATCTACCAAGACAAATTGACACCAACCAATCATAGGCTACTCTCTGTGGTAGCTATTATTGGAAAAAGCATATTGAATAATATAATAGTCTACTAAACAATTATCTATAAAGTAATGACATAACCTAAGCAGTCTTTATTTTTATTAGTGCAATATTAACCCATATAGGCTATATGGCTAGCCCAAGTGCAATTTCAAGCTGTGTATATTCAATCAATCTATTAAAAAGCGTCTAGTAGTCTATAAATATGGTGTAAAGACGTAAAGGCAGTGATTCATATGCCCATTCCATTCTATTCTGATTCATTCCAACAGATGCAGTCTACCGTTACTTACCTATGCGCCGGTATCCGCTGCACTCCCATTCCCTTCCCCACCAGAAAATGCACGTCACTTAGCACTTCGTTATTGAACAAGAACGCGAATCTCTCTTTCACCGTGTTCTTGGTGGCCTGCCAGTTGTAGACCGGTTCCCGGTGCACCAGCACGGCTGCGGACGACGACGAAGACGGGCTATTCGGCAGCGACGACGCCGGGTCTGCAGAGGTTGTGGAGGATGCTGCGGACGAAGAAGAGGCTGCTGCAGCAGCCCCCCTGGCTACCATGGCACCGGGAGGAGCCGCCGGCTGCTGCGGGGCTGCGTGCTGTCGATGCGGGGAAGTGTCTACGCGTGCGTCGGCGCCGGTGCCCCGACCAGCAGGGCCCGTCTGTGGGTTGTTCGCGTGGCCGATGATCGCCGTCCGGCTCTGGGCCCCTGTTGTGGCTCCCTCGTTGGTGATCGCCGGAGAATGAGCGCTGTTGTTGTTGTTGTTGCTCGGCTGAGCGTTGCCCAGTGGTCCGGGCGAGGGGAAGCGGAGCGACGGCGCTCTGCTACTGCTCTCTCCAGAAGCCATCTTGGATCGGATGGATGGGAGAGCGCAGACAGACTGCGGGGTTCGCCCTGCTGCTGGGATCAACAAGCAGCACTGTCTGTCTGCAAGCGCCTGATTTAGAAACATGTGGGCATAATGTGATGATGGCATGTTAATGTGAAGCCAGATGCAATGCAACTCACTGGGTGGGTGTGCAGATGTGACTAAATTAATGCAGCATACCCGGTCCCATGTTATTACATGTTTATACTACAGTGTCTGAGTTAGGAATGAACAATACATTATTAAAAAAATATATATATATTTTTATATACTGGAATTAACAACAGATAGGGCATACCTTTGTCAATTCTGTTCGGTGTCTCAAGGGCGAATTACATTACAAGAAACATTCTGACATGGCCTATAGGCCTACCATCCACGGTCACAGGTCGGCTGGACTTGTCCTTGTGTAACCTGCTGCCATGGCAACGGCGCGTTAAGTAAATGTATGGTGGTATAATATCTGCTCGATCGGTCTATGATGACTCATCATTTTAGCATTTCCTCATCGAATAACATTTTTTGGTGTGTCAATTGAATACAAATTTGGACCCCAATGCAAACAAGCCTATAAACAGCTTTCTTGTGCATGGACTTTATCCTTAGCCTAATAGTTGAACTTGTATGAGTGAACTGTGCTGTCCTGTACCTTTTCCTAAGCAAACTTCTAATAAAGTATTCAATCAATCAATCATTAAATCAATTTGTTCGTATTCGAAATAACTTAACAAACATCCAGAGTTAATAATTGTTTGCGTTTTTCAATGCAGCGGAAAAAAATAAACAATTGCAATTATAGGCTATGTGTAAACATGAATAGATTGTTACAGTTATTAAAACGTAAATACAAAATAATAATAATAATAATGTTACTGGGTGTAAAAAAATGAACGCGTGTGTCGGTAGAATGAACGAACCAATGGTAAGGGCGCACGGTATCAGCCAATCAAATTGTGAGCTCCTCTTCCTGTTTAGGACAGAGCTTCATCATAAGGAGGTGAGTATTAAACCAATGTTCTCTACGGTTTAAATAGACGTGCTTTTTTGTTACGAAAAAGCGCTGATTTGTGTGCATAAATATCAATCCGTCCGATGTCTGAATAATATGAACTGTACGCATGCTGTTTATTGTAAGCGATCGCATTCGATTGCCCGTATTTTCCATTGTCCGTTGCATGTCCCATGCGAATTGCAGCAGTGTTGAAAAAAAAACGACTCAAATGTTTTACTCGAGTAAAAGTATCAATAAGGCCCACTGCTGTGTAGAAATACTCTACAAGTAAAACTTCTGAATTCAAAATGTAGTATTAGATAGTATTAGGTTGGTCTTGTGTAAAAGTACAACAGTATTGGTATCAAATTGTAGGCCTACTTAAAGTACCAAAAGTAGAAAGTAGCCTACTTATTATGAATGTCCCGTTTCATGTTTTCAAATGTCAAATGTAGAAACATCTTTTGAAAATAGATGCATTGTGACTTGTGAGCTTGTAGGTTACTAGGTTAATGTATGTTTTGTAATAATAATCCACAACTAACTAAAGTTTTCAAATAAATGTAGTGGAATAAAAGTACAATAGTTTCCTCTGAGATCATTATGTGGTGGAGTAGAAGTAAACGTACTGGAAATTTAAATTATAGGCTAAATAAAATACTCCAGTAGGCCTACTACTAATACCTCAAAATTGTACTACAGTAGACCTACTTGAGTAAATGTACTCAGTTACTTTACACTGGTTCCATGTCCCAAGCGAATTGCAGTCTACACTTCGTGGCATGGCGGTGTCGCCGTGCCGAAAATAGCCGATCTGCAAGCTCACACTGCGTCGCGTCTCCGACGCTTCATGAGTTTGTACAGCCGCTATTTGCAAAGCGTGATCTAGGAGGGAGAGGTTCCGAAAAGAGCTATGCATGAGCATGACCGAAAGCAGCAGCTAGGCGACGGCGAGCTAATAGTAACTTTATAGGCAGATGGAGTTGCAAACTATAGCCCTTCATTTTTCTAAACAAGCCAAACCCTTCTCAAACAAGCAGGGTCGCTGGCTAGTTTAAAGTACTCACATTTCTTACTTAATTTAAAGGACGACTTCACCACTTTTCAACCCATCCCCATATAATTGGTCCTCACTAATAATGTTCATAATAAAATAGCAAAAAAAAATGTTCTACTCAGTCTGTCTCATAGAAGGGCTGTGGCCTGTTCAGAAACCTGTCTACCAGTGACATCATCAATGGGGAATCCAGCTAATAGAGCGTTGCAGCGGAAGTGGATTCCTGGGGTCACTTAATATTCCCCATTCATTTTCGCCATAGACTTTTACAAATATATTTATAACAATTATGTTAAGCCTCGAACCAAGCCATCCAGGATGGAGGTGAATCATGATCATATAACCTTTGATCCTATGTGAAAACATATTTTAATATTACATTATTTGATATACTACATTTAATAACTACCCTTTGTTTAGCGATTTTCAAAATGTTCTTTTCATAGAAAAAAAGGTTATATGGTCATGATTCACCTCCATCCTGGATGGCTTGGTTCGAGGCTTAACATAATTGTTATAAATATTTTGGTAAAAGTCTATGGCGAAAATGAATGGGGAATATTAAGTGACCCCAGGAATCCACTTCCGCTGCGATGCTCTATAGAAATTGCATGTGACTGCTTTTTGTCCTGTTCTATTTGTATGTGCTGTGATATCTTGTCAATAAAAAGGAAAAAATAAATGCAGGCTTTCTATTCCTGAAAAGTTGCAATCTTATAATGGAAGCTTCTTGTTCTCATGATAATACAAATCTAAATATCTTTAAAAAAAAATCTGCCTAACGATGATGTCACTGGCAGACGGGTTTCTGAACTGCCCACAGCTCTCATAAGAGACACAGACAGAGTAGGAAAAAAATCATGCTATTTTATCATGAACATTAGTGAGGACCAATTATATGAAGATGACTTGAAATTAAAGTGGTGAAGTCGTCCTAAAAGTATCAAATACTGCAATTTAGAAATACTCCTTTACAAGTAAAAGTCTGGAATTTACTTGAGTGAAAGTACAAAAGCATTGGCATCAAAATGTACTTAAATTACCAAAAGTAGAACTCATTATGCACTATGCAGAATGTTTTCAAGTGTATTAAGTAAGTGGATGTTAGTTACTTTACACTTCTGGCTTGAGGATTGTTGGTGATCAAGCTGCTCATGCACAGGGATAATGGGAGGAGTAAAACAGGAGCAGAGTGAAGCACCCTCGCAACCCAAAGGTACACAACCATCTGAGCCAGCAGCACAGGAAGAGGTGAGGCCGGCGGTTTTCACTTTATATATATATCAGGTGCATAACATATCTTATGCAAATATCATAGCAGTTGTATTTCCCATTAGGAAGGTATTATCTTCAGAAATAGTGTCATATCCTGGAATAAATCCCTTACCAAAAAATGTCTTCACCAATGTGTTTGTAAAGGTGTCTAGTAACGCATTAGCCTGACACTCAGCCTGAATTGACATTTCGTTTCATTCCATTATTCAAACAAAAATTTTAAGGGGTGTGGCTAGCGATTCAGGGTCTGGAACTAGGCTAGTAACGCATCTCACAAAGACTGAAATTCAGTTTTCCTAGGAGAATCCTTGACAGCTGCGGAAAGTTGGGGTCCCATTAAATTAACTATACAGGATAAAAATACACACCAAAATAAATGTGTTTTAAGTAGCATGTGAGGGGTCAAACTAGGGTTTGTTCATGATTCTGAATCCATTGCAAGCATTTGTTTTGCACCAAAAACATTCCTTGGGGTAAAGGCAGCTCCCACAAAACTGTGAAAAATGATGACTCATCACTAAACCATAGTTTTGTCTGGCCGTTTTTTGACCAGGGATGGATTGGTTTGACCAATGGATTCGGAATCATGATAAACCCCTAGTTTGACCCCTCACATGCTACTTAAAGCATATTTATTTTGGTGTTTTTTTTCCTGTATAGTTTGTATAAGTTAATGGGACCCCAACTTTCAGAAGCTGTCACGGATTCTCCTAGGGAAACTGAATTTCAGTCTTTGTGGGATGTGTTAGACACCTTTACAAACACATTGGTGAAGACATTATTTGGTAAGGAATTTATTCCAGGACTTTTTAAGATATTCCCTAACTACATTGATTCCAAGGTGGGAGTATTTGTAGACTAATAGTGCTAAATGTAAAGTACTCTGTTCTATCCGTCTGTCTTTCAATGTTATATGAGATACATAAAGTGGTTCCTGTGTAAACAAGCCGTAAAGCTTACTAGGATCTCCTTTTAGTTGACCTTGTACCAGTGATTTGTGCTGTCATGAAACTGTACTTTTTCCTATTGCAAACTTCTAATAAATTCTTCAATCAATCAATGAAGAATGCATGTAGGCCAGAGGTCTTCAACATTTTTCAGGCCAAGGACCCCTTAGCTGAGACAGAGATGAAGCAGGGACTCTCACTACAGATTGCATATAATATAAAATTGTGTTGCACTGCAGATTAAAATATTTCATAGATTGCGTTTGAGAGCACTGCCATACTCATACTGTAAGTGTAAATTAATGTATTTTGTTTAAGGCATCTACCACTTAATCCCTCATTACTTGTCGTACGTGGTTTGCTCCTTTTCCCCCTCTACACCAAACCTCTCAAGTTCATAAAGGCTCGCAGCTCAAGGTGTTGTGAACTTGTAGATCTGCTATTTTTGGCTAATTTCCCCCTCAGAATAGGGATGTTGGGTTCACAGTTCACACCTATCACACAAAGATTTGGCGGTCCTCTGTATTAACTCTGAAGACCCCCCCCCCTAGGGGTCCAGGACCCCCCTGTTGAAAACCCATGCATTAGGCTTTATGTTTGTTAAATAATTGAATCTCAAACTGTAACAAAGACCAATTTACTAACCCCTGTGATGATAATACATATTTCCCTAACCCTGTAGCCGAAGAAGAGAGGATGGCCAAAGGGGAAGAAGAGAAAGAAGGTGCTACCGAATGGTCCCAAGGCACCAATAACAGGATATGTGCGCTTCTTGAATGAGCGACGCGAGCAGATGCGATCCCAGTACCCCGAGTTGCCTTTCCCAGAAATCACAAAGAGACTTGGGGCAGAGTGGAGTCAATTAGCTGCTGGTAACAAACAGGTGATTAACAGATACTGGGTTTGTTTTAAAGTGTTTATGCAAAGTTGCACAGGCATTTTTACTGAAACCAAGTTTAAAATGAGAATTGAATACACTATATAACAATAAGAAGCACCTGAATTTCAATGGTAGTGGATGGAGAGAAAGGACTTTTGTCCCACCAAGACACAGCAACCAATGCGAAGAGGGGCGGGACAACAGGCGGGAATTGACAAAGGTCCTGTCTTGTCTGTTATTCATCCATAGAGACTGATTTTCAAATATCTTTTCACAATATATAGTCGAACATCTTGAATATCTTTTATTAGCCTAATGCATTTGAAAAATTAACAATTACACAATTACAACCACGTGGCTCTGTAACAAAGAGGGTCTGTGTGTATGTGTACAGTATGTGTGTCTGTTTGTCTGGAGGTAACATTGCAGACTACTGGACCGACCAGTGCGAGCACATTTCTTGTGCACACTGCCAGTAGTTAGTATCTCCACACATTCTTATAGGTCCATCTATGGTCATGCTTATACAGTATATGGGACTGACCGACGTAAACCCGCATGGGAACCATGTTGCTATCAAACCCCTTCTTATTAGAATTTTCCATTCAATTCAATTCAAAGGACCTTTATTGGCATGAGAAAACATACGTTTACATTGCCAAAGCAAGTGTCAAAACATAATGGGGAACATATGTACAGTTGTAGGGGGTACAGCATTGTGTAAACAGAGCTATGTCACATTGTGTTGTTATGTACAGTATATACAGGGTATGAAGCTTTTTGGAACAAATAGCAGCATTTAGTTTTTTCTCAATACGATTTCAATAGTATACAAAGAAAAGAAAAGAAAAAAGCCTCAAATTTAAAATGTGTTTGAAATTCACTTAAAGCTATGATGAAATCAGATGCATTGTTTGTGTGCTGACAGCGCTACCTGGACGAGGCAGATAAGGACAAAGAACAGTACGCCCGGGAGCTGAAGGAGTATCAAAAGAGTGAGGCCTACCAGATCACCACTGCTAAGATACAAGACAAGAGGGTCAAGAAAGGTACCGAATGCCATTCATTGTGTTCCGTTTGTTCTGGGCTCTGCTACAGGTGCCTAGGAGGAGATGGGAGGGCCACCAGCTCTGGTCTGGAGCACCTGGGCCCAGTGTTCTCCTTGCACGTTTGGTTTTCTGTTTGCCTTTTGGTTTACAGCCACCATCCAACACCGTACTTTACACACATCCACTCACCTACTGTACTGAAGGTACAGATGAACGAATACCAGAAGAGTTGCCGGAAAGAAACTCGCCTGGGCTGATGGTTTAAATGCCTTTTAATTGATTGATTGAGGTATTTATTAGAAGTTTTGGATAGGAAAAGGTACTGTTTCATGACGGTACAGTTGACTGATACAATGTCAACTAAAAAGAAACTCTGGTAAGGCAAGGCTTATTGTTATTTTCCATTGAGATCCTTAATATCCTTAAATACCTCTGTAAACTATGCCTTAACGGTTAAACCTTATTCCTAACCTTAACCTTAGTAAAACGGTGCCAAAACCTAACCCTATTCCTAATCTTAAAGATATGCGTAATCCTAAAGTTCCCCAGATGAACACACTGCATGGCAAGTTAGTTAATTAGCACTCTGAGCCAGGTTCATAATAAAGAGCAAGCTAAAGCCTCTTTCATTCATGGGGTGCTCAGGTGGCGCAGGGGTAAAGTACGTTCCCATACCGTCGCGTCTACAGCCAAATTTGAGCATTGCAATTTGGCTTAGGAGTTAAATTCCACTCCTAGCGAGTGCTTACTGAGAGCCGATGGATAAGACGAGCAACATGTCACCGCCAAAGCTGCAGGCGGCCCTTCTTTGGGGAATGATCTCCATTGTAAGCCTATGCTACACAATATGACCTAAAATAGCATATATAGTTTGACAACATTATCCAATCATGTTTTTTTCCCCCCGTACTATTACTAAACTGATATTTTTTGATAGCTGCTTTGTGTGTAAATGTTCAGATTATTTCCAGCTTGTCGGAGATCTAATAAAATAAAAATATTGGATAGTTGTTAAACTATGTAAGTTAATGTAGATCAAATAACATAGGCTTACAATGGAGATCATGCCGCTGAGAAGGGGTGCAGCTTTGGCGGTGACGCATTTGAGTTAGGGTTAGGGTTAGGAGTGGGGTTGGGGTTGGGGCTTGAGTTGAATTAGAATTTCCGAATTGTTGGTATAGATAGTGTTTGTTTGTTTGTACCTCCGGGTCTCCCTGTCTCTCCAGCTCTTTGGTAAATCAAAAATACATTTTCAGTTGGGCTACAAATGTCATCCAATCAAGAGAGAGAACCCCACTAAGAGCATTTATCAGCTTGTGGTCCAGGTACAATTTTGTCTGCTCATGTATTTACTTCCAAGGCAGATCAAGTTTGCCGTAGAATACTTGATCATACACTACGGCATTACTCAAAAGTAGCAGATCTGATATTTTTGAATGTGAATTCTGAAAAGTAACAGTTATGGACATACCAAGCCTTTAAAAACAATGCTTGGAAAACGCACCATGTGGCTCAAGAGTGGAGCTCATGCCAGGTGCGCTGCGCCGTACCATAGGAAAACAATGGTTTTGCTGGCGATGTGATTCTGGCGACCCCTAATGTTTTTTTTTTTGTTTTTTTTTCAGAGGACTCTCCATCAGTCATTATCAATGCTACCGCCCCCTCAGCATTACCAAAGGTACACAAACGATCCTGCCACTCTTGGTGGTAGAGAGTGGTATATCTTATATAATTATAAACATGCTGGTTGGACCTTTATGAATGTACGATTGTTGTCATGTAGGCTTCTGAGCCGACCAGCAGATTTGACATCCCCATTTTCACGGAAGAGTTCCTGGATCAGAACAAAGGTAACAAAATATCAAAATAAATAGTCTCTGAAAAATAATACTTTTCTAGCTGCTGGTTGTTAAACACAATGTTTCCAACACAAGCTGTGTGGTCAAATTAAATGTAAAGTAAACTATGTTAAACATAACCTTCAGAGGTTATACTCGATGACGTGTGTTATGTTCCAATTCTGCAAAGCATTTTATACACCGTTATCCCATGTAGTCTATGAATCCTATTGTTCTGTTGTGTGAAAATATGACTTCACACTTCCCAATGCCCTTCGTGTGTCAAGAGCACACAATGGAAAATCACTATAGTCTCATATGGTCAGACCCATCGATCTTGGATGATCAATTCCAGAGATGCAGGGGTCTATATCACCAGTCAACATGTCTGGGTTTTGCCATAGAAAATCTCAGCCAAGAGTCTGATTGGCTCGGCTGCAACGGAAGTCTGTGCTTAGTCTTGGTCTGAGGAGGAGGTCTATAAATTGATTCATATGTCTGACACACATTTACGGTGTGGCTAAGTAGGGGAGTGTGTGGGTCTGTTTGTCCAGAGCTGAACCAATCATCGCCAAATGTTTTGTGCACATGACAAGTAGGCCAACTAAGTTGTTACCTCTTGTCACGTATATTTTATATATTGTCTTTCATTTTAGTGGAAGTGGAATGGAAGTCAATGGGGCTGTGATCAGTCACCAGCACTTTCGCCTAAAACATTCGCCGTGGAGGAGAGTCTTTTCACCACCGTTGAAGAGCCATTTTGCCCAAATGTTCTAGGGTCCGTCTTTTTTTTTATCCATTTTGCCTTAATTGTCCTTAAAATGTTAAGTCGGGTGTCTTTAACTAGGCAACGATGACATGCGGTGCAGCGCATTGGCCGGGCTGCCATGCTGTGGGCAGACAGACAGACAGGCAGACAGACATTATTTGACACAGAGCAGAGGAGAGCACACCAGAACCAGATACGGAAAGTTTATGCTTGCGGGAGGTTCTGCACGTCCCAGTCCCACCAGAACAATTTTGCTGCACAGGCGTAGCCTATATATTCTACAAACCTTTTTCACCATAAAGCATAGCAGCAGTATGATAGTCTTCCAAATCAAATACTATGATGTAGTCCATATCGGGACATGGCCGTCACCTATTTGCCCAGTGCACATATAAATTAATTCATTATTTGGACGGACCTGATTCCAATAGCTCTAATCTGTATGTATTGATGTGATTACTATGGAGTGCAATAGGATAGCCATGTGTAATGGTCACCGTTTGATAGGTAACATCACTGTCACAGTCACTATAATATTTAAATGACAAAGGGATAATATGCAAACATGGACAGTCTGACAGAAGAATTGAGGGTAGCCTATATGGCGAAATGGCTCGTCAGCTGCGGTGAAAAGACTCGCCTCCACAGCGAAAGTGCCAGGCAAAAGGACCAAATGTGTTTGGGGCGAATTTGCCTTACACCACATTTTCTATCTCTGTCGTCAGCTCGAGAGGCTGAACTCCGCCGGCTGCGTAAGGCCAATATTGAGTTTGAGGAGCAGAACGCTGTGCTGCAGAGGCACATCAAGGACATGTACAGCGCTAAAGAGAGGCTGGAAGCGGAACTGGGACAGGACGAGCTTCGTACCCAGGCACTGCACAAGCGCCTGATGGCCATAAAACACACACTGGTCAGCAGTCTTTCATCAGTCCCTCTGCCAGGTGAGCTGACCACTGGCTTTATCCATACTGACTAGGAAAACACTGAAACAAAAGCAGAAATTTATATTATAGACAAGATGTATTTTCTTTCAACCAGAAGAGTCCGTAGAGAAGGGCTTGTTTTAAACAAGAACGAGATCTGGAGATTACGAGATAAATCCATTTTCCTTCACAGCAATCCATTGCAGTAAACTGAGGTTTTCATTTCCGGATTATGGGAATTTGAGTTTTTGCATCAGTGCCAGGTGCCACAGACCGCACACTAAGGTTTACAATAGGAAATGTTATATCCCGACTTAAAGGAGTAGTTCACCCCCAAAATGACTTTTTTCTATTGATTACTCATGCCATAGAGACTTGAGTTAAATAATATTTTTTTGTATTTGTCGCATTCCTAAGACAAAAATGTGATTATAGTAAATGTACCCCCATTGATTCCGGATGGGGACCCAAATGCATAGCCCTGGATGGGGACCCAAATGCATAGCACTAGATGGGGAAACCATCAGTGTAAATTGACTATTAATCACAATTTTGTCTTAGGAATGCGACAAAAACCAAAAAATATTATTGAACTCAAGTCTCCATGGCGTGAGTAATAAATAGGAAAAAAAATGGATTTGTTTTATTCAGCATTTACTGTGTTAAACAAGAGTTTCCGAAGAAAAGATTTCTGGTGATCTGTAGAATCTCAGGCCTGTAAATCAAGCTGCATGTTGGGATATACGCTTGTTATTATTTCAAATAGCGTAAATTGCTCAAAAATATATAACGCATTAATACTTTTTTTGTTGAAGCTGAGTCTCTCTCTCTTTTTTACCTTTACCCTGTTTCCATTTTACATCAGGTACAGGTGAGACCCCGTCTCTAGGGAACTTGGACACATACCTGAGCCGCCTGACAGTTGTGCTCGAAAGCAACCCTCACAAGCACCGTGCTTTCCTCGCCCAGCTCCGAGAGGTCCTGGCTCATCTGGACAGGTAACTAATGCAGTGGTTCTCAACCTGTGACCCCCAAAATAGTCATATTTGAACTGGCGACCCCCCCACCCTGACGAGCACTAAGAGTTGAGGCATTACATTTTGTATAACACGGTACTATTGTGAAAATAGCTGATCTACATGCATATGAACACCAAATATTGGTTACAAATGTGTCTTTACCTGGTTATACCGTTATACAGTATATTATCTTGTCAGCTCATCAATTAGTATGACGTAAAATAATTGCAAGAGTTTAGTTTCACAAGTAAAATAATTACACTGACTGTTTTTGGAAATTTGGAATTGGCAAGTTGCTTCGACCTGTGAATGTAAAAGCTGAGATTGGCTAATACTATCATCCACTTGATTAACTTTAATCTCAAGTCTGATGTGCTAACCACAGTTTGCATCTACATACCCCCCATGTTGTACTGCAGTGGTGGAAAATGTACTCACATATTTTACTTAAGTAAAAGTATCAATACTTTAATATACAAATACTCTGTTTTAGGGTGCCCTCACACCAAAATACCTAGAGTGGAATCCGCCAATGCATTTCAATGAGAATGGAGCGGTTTCATGCCAGTATAGGATTTCTCCAAAAAACGCTCCATTCTCATTGAAATGCATTGGCGGATTCCACTCTAGGTATTTTGGTGTGTGGGCACCCGTACAAGTAAAAATGTGTCAAAAGCTTTTGGTAATTTTATCATCTAATCAGGCTTTTATGAACACCCTGAACAGTTTTTAATTAGCTTAATTGAATATTTAGATATTTGATGTAAATGTTACCAGGCCCTCCAGGCCCAGGGCCTCTCCCCACACACACCCATTGTAACATCAAACTTCATTTTAACCATGATAGATTCATTAAAAACACCCATTATTTTTTTCTGGTGACTCATACTACCCTCCTAATATGTGAGCAGGCTGTGTTCTTCCGATAAAAAAATTCATTTATTTTTAATAATTATCTTTTTGTATTTCATTTTTTCCATTTTTCCAAATAATTATTACAAATAAATGAAAAAAGTTATGGAAAAAACACAGCCTGCTCACGTATTAGGAAGGTAAAATGAGTCTCCAGAAAAAAATAATGGGTGTTTTTAATGAATCTATCATGGTTAAAATGGAGTTTGAAGTTACAATGGGTTTGGTTGTGGAGAGAAGCCCTACCACTGCTCCCTGTTGAAAGTGGAATATCCCTTTAAAGTACAAAAAGCTAAAGTAGAAAATGTTTGAAAATAGCAGATCTACAAGCTCACAACGCGTCCCATTGTGAGCTTGTAGATCTGCTATTTTCTGATAGCTATGGTATAAAATAGGGCTAAAGTGGTTCATGTATGTTTTATGATATTATAATGTATATCTGCAAAGTAACTAGTAACTGAAGTTTTCAAATAAATGTAGTGGAGTAAAAGTACAATATTTGGATCCAATATGTAGTGGAGTAGAAGTAAAAGTATTGGAAATTGGAAATACAAGTACAATGTGTACTTGGTAACTTTCCACCACAGCTACGCTGTAATATTTGTCTAACTTATTGTCAGTGAGAAACTATGAAGAAGTTGCAGCCGTCCATCCATTCCCTGCCTATGATGTACAGACGACGTTGATGTTGGGTAAAAACGTGCCATTCACCTGTAACATCTAAAGGACGAGAAAGCGAAAGGTTCAAAACACCACACATTGTCGATGTCCATTTGTCATTGAGCTGTATGGTACATAATATGATCATGCAGAACTTGTACAGTATATTCTGTATGGTACATAATATGATCATGCAGAACTTGTACAGTATATTCTTGCACAGTATTACGTATGAGTGTAAGCAGGGATGTCGCACCAAATTCTGGGCCCTGGGTACAAGGATTCACTCACATTTTGCGCTTTAACTATTGAAAAATAGCAGATATACAAGCTCACAGCGTGGCACCGAGTGCCGCGCTGCAAGCATGTAGATCTGCTATTTGTTATCCGTGAAAATTTGTGCAAGTCTTTGAATATTTCAAATCCTTCTAGGGTTTTTTGAAAAACCTATGTTTCTACTGTATGTCAGTGGTGCTCAAACCTTTTCATGTGAAGGACCACCAAAATGATATGTATTTGGCCACGGACCCCCATCCCCATATTTAGTTAAAAAAAAAAGATTGAGTTGCAAATGTTCGCTTAAAAAATACATACAGTATATTCAAAGATTTGCACACGTTTTCACGACTTTTCAAAAATAGCAGATCTACAAGCTCGCAGCGCGGCACTGTGTAGATCTGCTATTTTTCAATAGCTAAAGTATAAAATAATTCCCCCCAGAACCCCCCCCCCCCTTCCCCCTTGTGACGCCCCTGAGTGTAAGCCTATGTTGTTGGAGTGTGTAGACAATTACAAAATTCAGGGAATGAATTTAACAAAATCTCAGAAATTCTGTTTTTATATCATGTAATACTTAAACCTACTAAGTATATTTACAGTAATTTACACATATCTGTTATTTCAATTAATTTAAATGTAATCGAGTTTGCTTTCTGAAATGACTGAAATGAAGGTGTATTGACCTGAACTCTGTTTTGTTTTTGTATTCGCTGGTACCGTTTAGTCTCAGACATAGGTTTTATGGTCTGTGCAATAAGAGAAGCCTAATTGTCAGTTTACAGTACATGCCTTTTTGGCATTGCGCGTGAAGTTTCCAGATGGAGAGCTTAATTTGAAATGAGGAGAGTGATAATTTGAAAAACTAAACAAAATAGGTGTTTGACATGGTATTGTGACATTGATAAGTGATTTGGTTTGGGTATTGGGGTTGGTTGTCTTTATACATTTGTTTGGAGTTTGTACCATTTATTGAATAGAAAGAATGATGTTAAATGAAATCACTTTACATCCATTTGCAATAAAAGTGAATTTAACTATATTTCTTGTATTGTCATCACATTGGGTCTTATTCAATTTGTTCTAGAGGGCAATTATAAATAATGTTTTTAGGCACAGGCTTTAAGGCTTATTTGCCACAGCACAGATCCTTTTAAGGATTTTCTTCATGGTATGAATACATTGAGAAGAAGGCTTAAGAGATTATTAACATGTTTTGAAAAACAAGATAATGTCCACAAGCCAATGCATGTCATCATTATTGTTTTGCAAAGGGCACAAATGCTTCAAGATTCACTGTTGAGAGGTCTAATGTCAACCACAGACTTTATATTCTGCATAAATCCAACCCCTACTGGGGGAAAAAAAGTATTGGAGATCTGATGAGGGAACCCATTGTGGATTCTGGGTTTATAGACTACAAATTGTAGCACTCTGTTACTTGCAGTTTTATAGAGAGATGAGTATCTTCACTATTTAGGAGCTATACTCAACATCAATAACATTGGCTTCCAGTAGAGGGAGCTGTGAACCACACCAAAATGATAGCTGTTGAAACTGTATAAGTTGAATCCTTTTATGTTCCAAGAATGGTCCTTGTACAGTATGTATGGTGTCCATCTATGGTTTAGTAAAAGTATGTATTTTGAATTGTGGTTACATGTATGTTGCCAAAAGAAAGTTGGGCTACATACTCACCTATAACATTCCTTTTGTCAATATAATTTAATACTGTAAAATAGACATAGTTGTGTCTGTCGACCCAGAAAAACCCTATCCGATCACCTACAGTCCACAGATTTGGAGCTGGCATCTGCCAATGATCTGCTCTGTTCAGTTATCAATACCCTAAGTGATAGAATTGTTTGTCTTATTAGTATTATTCATTATTGTTTGTTGCCAAAATTCATTAGCCCCCACTCTAAAAAAGCCAGCCCCCCCCATAGCCCCCCCCCCCCCCCCCCCCCCCGTCACAATTCTCTGGGGCCGTCGCTGCCTATTGCTCATGAAATTGAAGGGTAGTTTTAAATCAGTGTTTTTTCAGAGAATGGTTATTTTAATGATCAATCATTTGTGTTCTGACTTGGGTCAACGGAACTAACACCTACTGTGATACAAGTACATATCTCTGCAAAATGTTCATTTTTCAGGAAATGTCCAGCTCTGCTCAAGTTAAAGGAGGTTTTGTTTTGTCCATCACCGATAAGAACAGCTGACAATGGATTTCCAAGTGAATTCATGCTTCTGCAGCTGCTAAACCAACTAACTCCACCCCCTCTGGTTGGCAGACAGTTTGAGGATTCAGTGGAGTTAGCTGGTAGGGTGTTCAGAATCAATAGAACTGATTTATGAATAAATAACTGAAAACTGTTGTAGCTGGTTTCTGTTGGACAGCGACGAATACAATTCTTATTTATTGACATCACAATGAAAACTCTCTTTTTAGATTGTTAAAGAAAAAATACCATGATTTATTTAAACATTAATTTCTAGAAATATTTGTTATCTTATGATTAATAACTGTGTATTTGGTGGCTGGCTCCCATTGCAACATCACGGCCCGCAATACCTCTAACGCATTGTGAGCTTGTCGATCATCAATCATTTCAAAAAATTTGTAGTTTTATTCATTGGAAACAGGGGCGGGCTGGCCTTCTGGCATACAGGGCATTTGCCCGGTGGGCTGGTAGGCTAGGGGGCTGGGGGGCTGGTGGCCCCCCAAAAAAAAGAAAGAAAGAAAAAAAAAAAGACAGTAACATACAGTAGCCTATAGTCTACTGCATATTGAGCAATCAAATACAACTTGTTTTCCAATTCTCAGATCAATATGCTTCTTTTCCATTCATTCGCTAACTAGCCAAAGTTCTGACACATTTTGTCACTAATCATGTTCATACTCTGCTTGTTGGTGGTGAGAACTGTACGCTAACTTATACAATTTATGGATTGTGTATTTGTGTATTTATATGTGCCGCCCTCGACCCGACGAGTCGGTAGAGTATCGCGCGCGAGCTGGTTGTGGGGGCTGGTCTGGCCAAGATGCCAGGGCTGAATTTTAGTCCCAGTCCGTCCCTGATTGGAAACGAGACATTCTGCATAATCAGTACTTTCTACTTTTGGTACTTTAGGCTACATTTTGAATTCCAGACTTGTAGCTACTTGTTACAGAGTAGGCCTATACTTCTGTATTGCAGTATTGATACTTTTACTTAAGTAAAAAAAAATAAAAAATAGTAGGCCTACTTTTTCCACCACTGAGGGGTGGGAGACGCTCACAATCATGTGCTTCAACAGAAGCCTTCAGCAGCTCTGCCCCCTTATTCATCACCGCCTTGACGTCATTTTTCGGGAGCTGTCCACATAGCAGTGGTGCTGAAGCTGCATGAACAAGATGGCTGTGCGCTGGGGAGGAACAGAGCGCTGAAAACAAGAAGGGGGAACGGGAAACAGTCGTAAATTCACGCAAATATTCATAGTTAGGCAGACAAGAGTCTCGGTGCTGAGACTATTTGTTTTGACAAGGGTGGGGAAAACCACAGTAGCCGTAGCCAAGTAGCGACGGTGTAGGCTTCTGTCACTCTGCCCAGCACTTTACAACACGACAGGAGCCGGTGGAACGATCAAGGCACGCTTGAGACATGTCATTGCTGTGTGTCGGAGGTGAGTTTAAAAATACAATCGAGTTTAAAATAAAATGTTGCTGTGTATTTGATTCCTAGACAACTTTCAGATCGTTCAGGGGAAAACATATTTCACGTTATAGTTTATGGGGTTTCCCTGGACTAACTGAATGAATGAATGACTGTATCCTACTTTTCACTACTGCTGGAGAAACGCTGATGTAATGTAATTCGGAAAGGGCAAACAGCTGTAACATATGCGATGTCATTATTTCAAGTCAAACACGAGGGCTATTATTGGCTCATTTTAGCTTTGATTAAATCACTTTGAATCAAACCTCTCTTCTGCTGATTGGAGTCGTAAGAAGGTCTCTATCTATCCAAGCTTCATGGTTTACAACTGAATCGACTTTTGATTGAATTATGTCTGTGGTCGCATGGATAGCTTTGGGTAGTCACTGTAAACCAGTAAAACAAGTTAGACCCACTTCACTTCCAATTAGCCCATGGTATAGCGCTGTTCATGCTCTGTTTATGTGTTTGAAATGACACTGTGAATCTGTGAATGGGCGTTTACTCTGTATGGAGGCAATTTGACTACTAGTTAGTTATTTGCTTATAGTGATTTCTTGGCAAATGAAACTAAAAACGTCATGACGTCAATTGACGCCCAAGATGGAGTTTGCTGTTTAATTGGTGTAATATTAATGTTGTTTTTGAGGTTTTTACATTAGAGGTTTTACAGAGCTACCAACGTTGTTTGTCTGAGATCTCTCTCCAGAGAAAAATAGTAGCCTACAGTAAGAGGTACCAAGAGAGATTTGGTCTCCAGAGCATTGTTCTGCTCTTTACCAGAAAGAGCAGAACAATATCAGTGAGTGTAGCACTGTACTATAGTCAATAATAGTCATAGAATTATGCATACTTCAAAACCAAGTTAGTTCTTTTAACTCTGTTGGCATTTATTTCATGGCATAAACCTACATAACTGCATAAAACAGATGTGCTTGTGTCAGAGCCTCTGCCCGACCAAAACCCCAATATCTCCCCAGGCTAAGAAAAAAATACTCTTTTAGACTAGTGGATAAGATGTTGGCTTTCCAAGCTGGAGACCCGGGTTCGAATACCGGGCATTACACTTGTTTGATGATGCCTCAGTTATTTCTACAGTATTTGACCTGTGTAGTGTGTACCAATGCAGCATGGAAACCTAGCCTGCTGTATAGCTCATGGTTACAGTTTGTCATTTCACAAACTAAAAACATAGCCTGTCTGCAAATGACAGGGGGTCATTCCAAACGAGGCAAAGCCACATGCCTCCCTTTTGGTCTAAGAGCTGTGCCTTCTCGTCTCATTACAAAGTGCCCAGCTTTGAAGAAGAATTTCAGAAGAAATTGTGAAGCAGTATTTCCAGAGGCTTCCGTGAATTTAATGAGAACTTGGAGCAGGCTTGTTGTATTTTTGTTGCTGTCGGGCAGAAATCTTGTATCTCGATATTTAAACCTTTTTTTTTTCTTCTTCTTCATAAATTAATACCACACAGAAAAGTTGCAAAAAATAGCCAACCTAAGTTCAGAAGAATTTGGAAAAGGAAACTGAAAGTGGTTAAGTCTGTACATGGGTTTTAAAAATATCGTACTAATGAAAAGTATTAACAAGAGCTTGTGATGAAATAATAACTACATTGGGATCTCATTATGGAACACAGGTTCTTTTTTTATCCTGTTTCCTTTTGGACATACAAGGTCACCCGACAGCGACGATATGTGACTCTGTGAGAGCTTGCTATGTTGCACTGCAGTCATCATAGTGGTGGTGCCTCATGCTGCACAAACACACCCCCTCCACACACACACGCTCGCACACACGCACACACACACACACACACATGCGCGCACCCACACACACACACACACACACACACGCACACACACACACACACACACACACACACACACACAGACGTCTCAATTGAGACCCATCCTCCAGTGGTCCCTTCATGTCCTGAAGCTTTGTTGTCATAGCAACCCCAGTGGTGGTTTTGGTCTCCGTTGGCGTTTTCTCATTAGTTTAGTGTACACTTCACTATAGACCTTGAGCGACACTGCTATTATTATCACAACATACTGTATATATGGCAGGTGTCCCTGACGTGTGTAAGGCGATATGACGAGAGCTGTCTGCGTGTGTGGTGAGATACATTGTGGACTGTTGCTTTACTGACGAGCTTCAGAACAATACAATATGTACACTGTTAAGAATACTGTGGAGGTTTAGAATGACTATAGAAATGTCTAGTATTGTTGGGTAAGGCTTAGCTGTGGTGATGTGATTTGCAATTAATCTTTGAATATGCATATTTTTAAAGCGAACATTTTTAACACAAATTATTGCTTCGGGGGGTCCCCAGCACAAAATATTCTCAGATAGGGGTCCACGTGTCCAAATATATATCAATTTGGTGGTCCTTGACACGAAAAGGTTTGAGAGACACTGATCTGGTAATTGGAAGAACACACCCAACTCCCCCAGTTTTTACAAACTTTACAAACAATATTCCGGGACTGACCCATAGGAGACACCTTCTGCTGTACATGCATTATGCAAGCATCCGCTAGAGACGATTTAAATATGCATTTCAGATCATTAGTGAAGAATGTTGTGCATCTGACCAAAGAGATGAATATGATTTAGGATTGGTTTCTCCTTGGCCAGCACTGTTTCCTTTAGAGACATTATCATATCAAACATACAGCTATCTTTGTGCAAGAATGACAAATGATGTAGTTTGGAGTCTAGAAATTGTTGGATTTATTTTTCTCATTAGAGTCCAGTAGACACGTAGACATGATATTGTCATAACGCATCAACTCTATCAGTGTAATAATCTTATCTTATACTGTACAATGATTTATCCTCGTATAGAGTCTTGCGAGGCTTAGGCTGGGATATTTATGCTATACAGTTGCGTTCATAGTTTTTACATTTTAGTTGCAGTTGTCAATCTTTATAATAATAACCCTTTATAATGGATTTCTTAAACTCCTTCAAGAAGGAGTATACAGTAAGGTCGCGGGTGCAAGCGGCCGAAATGGGTTTCCTCAGACGGGTGGCTGGTATCTCCCTTAGAGATAGGGTGAGAAGTTCAGTCAGCGTAGAACCGCTGCTCCTACACTTGGAAAGGAGTCAGCTTAGGTGGTTCGGGCATCTAGTACGGATGCCTCCCGAGCGCCTTCCTAGGAAGGTCCTCGATGCGCGTCCCACTGGGAGTTTACCCTGTGGCAGACCAAAGACCAGATGGAGGGATTATATCTCCAAACTGGCTTGGGAACGCCTCGGTATACTCCCTGAGGGAGTGGAGGAAGTTGCTCAGGATAAGGAAATCTGGAGGTATCAGTTGGAACTGTTACCCCCGCGACCCGATTCCGGATAAGAGGTTGAAGATGGATGGATGGATGGATAATGGATTTCTTATTGGGACCACATGATGGATGGATGGATGGATGGATGGATGGATAATGGATTTCTTATTGGGACCACATGATGGATGGATGGATGGATGGATGGATGGATAATGGATTTCTTATTGGGACCACATGTTAGTGACTGTGAAATGTGATGTAGTTTTATGACTGGCAGATTCTAATCAATATTCCTTTCAACGACATATCCCCTCTGGCATTTAGAATAATGTGACTTAATTTTATCGGACAGGGAAGGCAATATGAAACTTGGAGTAGTGAGTTTTCAGTCATCTCAAACCGAGGTGTGTGCGTGCGTGACGTGTTTTGGGGCATTTTCGTAATCATAATCTTGGAAATGTTCTGCGTCAGACTCGCTGGCGGCTATAGGTTTATATTGTCCCTGCTGTCCGTGCAGCTGCTCTGAGGAGGTGTGGGTGCTTTGTATTGTAAGTGTTTGATTGGAAAATCGGAGGAAATAAAAAGCCCTTTAGCTCCTCTGAAACAACAAAGGCTGACTTCATTTGTACAATTTCCCTATGCAAAGAAAGAGAAAACGAGATCCCATTAGTGCCGCGGCCACGACTCAACGTTATCTGTTGAGGTTTTGCAGGAAATAATGTGCTGCCACTCAGGATACGAAGCAGAGATGGTTTAGTACAGGGGTCTTCAACAGGGGGTCCGGGACCCCTAGGGGGTCCTCAGAGTTACTACAGGGGGTCCTCCAAATCTTTGTGTGATAGAAACTTCTTTTCTCTTTTTTTATATCAACCACTTGAACCCTAGCGTCCATAATATATTGAGAGAACTTTAGACAAAAATAGCAACGGCGTTGTGAGCTTGTAAATCGGCTATTTTCAGCAAAGAGGTTTTGTGTAGTGGGGAAAAAGAGCAGACTAAGTACAGAGCACAGAAAGATCAAGTTAATTAAGTGTTGACGGTTTAAGTGGTTAAATATCTGAAATTGACATGAATCCAAAATATACTGAGGATAGTGCTGTCAAACAATTACATTTTATGGAATCTCTGAAAAGGTTGTGGGGGTCCCTGCTTCGTCCTTGGCCTGAAAACGTTGAAGACCCCTGGCTTAGTATTATGCCTGTGAGCTGAGAGTACCCCCCCCCCCCACCCCCCCCCACCCCCCCATGCTCCCCCACAACCCCCCCATCCACTCCTGTCACGCCAAAGTGGTTATTTTTAGTGTTGGGGAGATGCAGCTTCACTCTGGCCAATGCTCGGCTGCACACAGAGATTAATGGAGCACGAGGGGAAGCGATAGGAAAGCGGAGCACACGTGCTCGCCTTCCACATGGCAGGAGGAGGAGAGCGTAGGAGTGAGGGGAGGGAGGGAGCGCGCGGGGAGGGCGGACGAGAAAGAGAGAGAGAGAGGGAGAGAGGGAAAGCGGGAACCCAGAGCGGGTGGGGATGGAGCTGTGTGTGTGTGTGCATGTGTGCATGTGTGTGTGTGTGTGTGTGTGAGAGAGAGAGAGAGAGAGAGAGAGAGAGAGAGAGAGAGAGAATAAAATACAACTAGCAGCAGGGAGTGGGTTGGGGAGTTGGGGGGTGCTGAGGAATTGATGTTGGAGCTTCTCTGAATTAGCCTCCGTAAGCAGCGGGAGGCTGAAAAGAGATGTCTCATTTGAGCAGCTCTTTTGTCAACCGGGTACAGCCCCCCCCCCCCTCCCCCCTTCACACAGACACACACACACACACCACACACACACACGCACACGCACACGCACACGCACGCACGCACGCACGCACGCACGCACGCACGCACACACACACACACACACCAGTAACCGCTTTGTAGGTATACGGTTGAATATAAGGGGGATTTTTACGTTGCAATCAGCAAAGGATTGGTATTGTCATCCATTCCTCCACCTGCTCCACTCATCAGGAGGATGTGCACATGATAAGCATTGTCCTAAGGGGGGTCTTTAGTGTGGCGATGCTATTTTTGGAAGTCTTCTTTTTTTTCTCCCATCGCAGCGATTGTGATGCTTTCCTCCCCGTTCGCTGAAAGGGAAAGCGGATCCAGAAACACCCATTAAATCAATTCAGGCTACACCATCAAGTAACCGCTCTGCGTCTTCCATTCCAAAGAAATCCATAATATTACCAGACGAATAATTTTACACGCTTTAGCCTACTTTTCTTATTTCCTTCACTCCAAAAGCCTGCACCAGTAATGTAGTGGGGGGGGGGGGGGGGGTATTCGCCAAGTAGATGTACACTGACCCAGAATTCACACTCTGCATTTAACCAATCCTAGCTATTAGAGCAGTGAAGTGTCGAGGCATGAGCGAAACACAATTAAGCCTGATTTATACTTACTTCCACGCTGGTGTTGCATGCTGTAAATAGCAGATGTACAAGCTCACAACGCGTCACATTCACGACGCGTTGTGAGCTCGTAGATCTGCTATTTACTGAGCACGACGCCGGCATGCAACTAAGTATATCGTCGTTGTCGGGTGGAAACCAAGCACACAACGCCTCGCACCGCGAGGCGTTGTGTGCTTGTAGATCAGCTGTTTTCACTACTTTTGTGTGACAGCCTTGTCTGATGAAGCAGGGCTTTACTTAGACAAAAAACGTACACATTTGAAACTTAGAGATACAAGGTTTCTGTCCGACAGTGACGGTATACACCATGCTTTAAATCCACAGCTCCCCGGGTGCTGCTGTAGAGTGTGGAACTAAGCTGAGAGGACACAAGCGAGACAGCAGCTAAGCTTGTGTTAATGGAACAGCCGGTCAGTAGGTCAGGAGGAGCATGGCTTTGTTCTGGTGCCCTCTATACTATAGTTCTCTGCAAAACACCCTGTTGTTTGGATGTCAAGCAATGTGTGGTGTGTCTGAAGATCGCCTATATAGCACTGTACCGCTCCACTGCCAATGTTCACAGCCCCCCCTGTCCACGGATAAGTCGCCTCTGAGGAGGTTCGCCACTAGGGGTGTAACGATATATTTTAATAGAGATTCGATACATATCACGATACATGATTGACGATACGATGCATGGACGATTTTGGTTCATTCATGGCGATACGATACGATTCGATTCAATGATTTAAAATCGATATAGTAACTATTTAGCAAAGAAATTAAATCTATGTGAGAGGTGTATTATGAATATAAATAAGTAAACACTGTGATTATCTTCCAAATACATGGACATTGTACATTGACAAACCTGCACCTTGACATGAACCCAGAGATTACACACATTTATCGATAGACCAGTGTAGCTATATGGAATGGAAAAGTAATTAAACCCCTCCTTTTCATTTTTTCTTCTTAAAAATGCCAAATACAATGCACAAGTAGGTAATATCGATACAATCGATTCTTTGCAATGCCGATTCGATACGATACAAAATCAAACGATACAATTCGATTTTAGCTGTTTTCATTTCGATATACTTCGATATACTTCGGTTAAAAACGATATTCCGATGCAGTTACTATATCGTTACACCCCTATTCGCCACGGAATGGACTGTCATTTCTAAATACTGCACCACTCTTTTCTTTCATTCTCATGTCGGGTGGAAACCTTGTACAGTATGTCCAAAACATTTTGTTATTAAAAGTAAAACATAGCTGATCTACAAGCTCACAACGTGTCGCAATGTGACACGCTGTGAGCTTTTAGATCTGTGATTTTGGACGAAACTGTTATGAAGAACTAGGGCATTTATTTACCAAAGAATATAAAACGTTGAGAAAACGGAGATTCAAGGTTTCTGCCCGACAGCAAAGGTCGGCAGCTCCAGTCAAAAATATCCAGGGTTTAAAAACCAGTGCTTTGAATATTAATGGCATGTCACTGTACAATACATGTGTGGGGGTGCATGGAATTGTCATGGGACACTGTCATGGGATTGAATCAATAATGAATGGATATTTTCGACCATATTGTCACATTGTTAAAATGTTACCCTGCCATCTCCAGAGGTTCAGTGTTGATGATGTTGGTGGTGGTCGCTTCTTGACCGGGATGATCCTATTGCGGCTACTGTCTACACATACTGTAGCGCTGTGCACTTATTTTTAGTAGCTAAAGTATAAAATAATGGTTAAAATGATTGTGATGCTATATTCACTACTTTTGCTGGGGACCTCCCTGGAGCCTCCTAAGGACCCCTGGGGGTCCCCAGACCCCGCTTTGAGAACCAATGTAGAGAACATAGTCTACTGTATATATAGCTAAAATCTAAAATGACACAGATGCTTTATCGTATTGAATGGGTTAATTCAAAACACCTTATTGCTCTGTGTATAAGGGATATGCCACAGAAGAGCTGGCCCGAGCAGAATCCTTTCTCTAGCTATTCTCCTTCAGCGGTGCTACCAGCCATTCCAGGCCCCTCAGCCTGATTCTGGGAGCTCCTGACATCTTACAGCAGTGGTATTCAACTACAGTTTAGGCAGCGAGCCACAATTGTAAAATTGAAGTCCGGGGCCAGTGGGCCACAAGACTGTGACAACAGAAATGAACGAAAAATGTTCATGGTTAACCGTTTGTTGTGTGCTGCATGTCCGATAAGACACAACAATGGTAGACATGTATGTCTAATAACCTATTAGGTCCTGCTTCATACTGCATTCATGCATGTAGATGTTTTCTGTGCCAGTCCCTTTATAGTGCACAGGCTTCGATTTTGATATTAAGAAAAGAGTAAGTAGATACAGTATTTCAGTATGTTCTGCAAGGGTCATTGGCATGGAAGCGTCTTTGCATATAGTATTTGAGGCAGGCTGGCAAGGTGAAGTGTTTACATGAATGAAAGGTTTTTGCTTTTGAGCACCCGATTGTTAAGAGCACTAGATGTGTTTGAAGTGGATGATGATGGAAGATGGACACAATCCAGGTGAATCATTTCTTTGGGGCAAATGGACAACATCCACTCAAGACCCAGAAATGGTTTCAAATGGATAACTGCACTCAGAACTCATCTGTTGAGCTCTTGTACAGTGTGTTGCCTGCCCTGAGCTACCTTCCAAGGTGAAACAAGAAATTGAAACATTCAAAATGGTCATCCTGTACAACCAACCACCCAATAATAATAACTAGAAGCTCGGCCGCCCGAAGCGACCTGGCCAACTCGAGAACGATGTAAATAGAGAATGAATGCCCCGCCCTTTAATGCAATCCCCATTATACCTGTTGTCATAGGACCCGTGTTGACCATCTGTTTGACTGTGTCCATGTATGCCCATATATGGAGATATCTGTCTGACTGCGTCCAAGTTATACCCATATATGGAGATCTATGTATCTGCCTGACAGTCGGCCGAGTGTCTAGTCGAGGACCGGCATACTCGGGAACGATGTAAATACGGAATGAATGCCCCACCCTTTAATGCAAACTCCATTATACCTGTTGTCATAACCTGTTTTGACCATCTGTTTGCCTGTGTCCATTTATGCCCATATTTGTAGATATCTGTATCTGTCTGCCTGCGTCCATTTATTCCCATATGGGGATCTCTGCAGACACAGTGCCGGTTCTGGAAAACACTAATGTCAGACATTAGCTCCGCATACGGAGATTCCGGACCTTTCGCGCTGGTTCCGGATAACCGCATATCAGGTCAGGTCGAGGTCGGGCACTGCACTCCCTGCTGCGGCGGGGAACACGTGTGCCGAATTCTGTGTAATGCAAACCCCATTATACCTGTTGTCATAGGATCCATTTTGACCATCTGTTTGCCTGAGTCCATTTATGCCCATATATGGATATATTTGTTTCTGTCTGTCTGCGTCCATTTTATGCCCATATATGGAGATCTCTGCAGACACAGTGCCGATTCCGGAAGACCCTGATGTCAGACAACAGCTCTGCATACGGAGAATCCAAACTTTTTGCGCTGGGTTCCGAAAAATCGCGTATCGGGTCGGGTCGAGGCTGGGCACTGCACTACCTGCTGCGGCAGGGAACACGCGCGCTGAATTTGAAGCTGGTGGGACGAACGGTTCTCAAGATACGCGGATTACATACATACATATATACATACATACATACATACACACTCACAGAGATTTTTTGTTGACTCATGTGGCGTATGTGATGTCAGAGCCTTTTATGAAGTGATGTCACAATGAGTCAGCGCTTGCTCCGGAACGGCCCGATGTCAGTCATCTCCGCATACGGAGATTCCAAACCTTTCGTGCCGGATCCGAAAAACTGTGTATCGGGTCGGGTCGAGGCCTAGCTAAGAACGTAGGCAAAGGTCTGAGCTATCTGCATGCGAAATGTGGAGTCTGTAGCACCAACCATGTGCTGTCAGGGCTCTTTCATGCGATTCGAGCCAATTCGGATTCGCGTCCATTGACTTCAATTAGTAGTCAGGACTCTGCATATGGAGATTCCGAACCTTTCGCGTTGGTTCCGGAAAACCGCATATCGGGTCGGGTCGAGGCATAGCTAAGAACGTAGGCAAAGGTCTGAGCTATCTGCGTGCGAAATTTGGAGTCTGTAGAACCAACCATGTGCTGTCAGGGCTCTTTCGTGCAATTCGGCCTCAGCTTCAATTAGTAGTCACGATGTGTTGCATTTATTTTCACATTGGAATATGGAATGTTCTCCAGGGGCCACGAGAAAGCTCCGCTGTGGCCGAATTTGACCCGCAGGCCGCCAGTTGAATATCACTGTCTTACAGTATAATCGCTGAATGAAGATGGCCTTTGATAGTGAGATTATGGCATTCTGCACAGAAAGGAGGACTAGGCTAACTAGAGCTGACCCATCCTCCTCCCTCTGAAATGCCAGCGCACTGTCAATCACCAGTCAACCATGCATGCATGCATGCGCATAGGCTTGAGGCAGAGGCATGTGTCCATTACAGGGAAAGAGGCACATGAAGCTTGGCAATGTTTGTCAATGTCAATGCGTGTTCTGCCCTAGTGTCACCAAGACAAATGGTCTTTACTGTTAATAATCATATAAATTATAAAAACATATCGTCGTTGTCGAATGAAAACCATGTATGTCCAAAACCGTTCGTTTTGCATTTATCATTTTAAAAATGATTTAGACTAGTGAAAACAGACGATCTACAAGCACACAACACCTCGCACTGCGAGGCGTTGTGTGCTTGTAGATCTGCTGTTTTCACTACTTTTGCGCGACAGCCTTGTATGATGAAGCAGGGCTTTACTTTGCGAAAGAACGTACAAATGTGGAGATACAAGGTTTCCACCCGACAACGACAATATATACAGTACAAAATATGACGATTGTGGTTCTGAATGTGGGTGTGATTGTAATTCCAGTTGCAAGCCTGAAATTGTTGCTCTATAGTCCCCCGGAATAATGTCTTATTTTCACAATTGATTCAGATGTGCAAGATGTGTGTCAAGATTTCCACTTGGAATCTTTGAGAAACGTTAACGGCAGCATTAAAATACTAAAGGACACGCACTGTCTGTTTAGACTGCTTGTTCTAACAAAACACTCACACGAATCACATTTAACTTTAGGGGTCAAGGGGAGATCTTCATGGATCATGTCGCTAATATAAGGCCTGATTATTTCTTTTATTTTATTTGACATTTCTTTTACGTATACTTTGATTGACTTTCTGCTAAGAGATGTGGGTTGAGTTTGCCCTATAGTGGAACGTGTATTTTGTAAAATGATTATTAGAGAGTAACTAATGTGTAGAGTGATACCTCCCCTTGGGTATGTGTGTTTATTTCTGTAAGTACTGTTTTGTTTGTATTGTTTGTTTTGGCTTTTGTTTTCTCTGTTTGTCTTTCTGTAGTGGTTTACACGAAAAATACAATAAAACATAAATGAAAAAAAAATGAAACAAACACATCTAAAAAGCAACACAATGTGAGTTTGTAAAAAAACAAAAGAAAAGCAAACAAAGAAGAAACAGATCGATGTTCTTAAGCACATTTGTGACCATTGTTTTCCTCTATATCTCTGTCTTGCAGTGAAGAAAGCCAAGCTCGATGGACCCCAAGGTAAGTTCTCGCTTTCTTTACTGTATAGGTGATCTGAGTGAACTTGTCATCCCCGCCATGCATGTTTAGTACTGTAGGATGATGGACATTTTGGTTGTTTGGTACATTTATTCACAACGTCACATTCTGATGTGCTCACCTTACCTACTGTACCTAATCATTCTGATTGATCACTATGACCTCATGGACCAGACCCGTTAAGCGTTGAGTGATGTCTGATGTTAACAGGTGGCAGGCAATCAATGTGAACATGTTGATTTGTTTAAAGAGGGTTGTCTTCCCATTGTCACTTCAGTCTGATGAGCACACACACACGCACGCACGCACATGCATACACACACACACACACACACACACACATACAAAGTGCCATTGACAGTGACATTTCTGCGTTTCTTTCTTTTGACAGAGAAATTTAACACTTACGTGACGCTGAAGGTACAAAATGTTAAGAGCACGACCATCGCAGTGCGGGGCAGTCAGCCATGCTGGGAGCAAGACTTCATGTTGTGAGTCATTCTTGCATCATTACCTATTTCAGTGGTTGTCAAACTGAACCCCATGGACCCCAAAATGAATATGTATTTAATAGCCACGGAGGCCATCTGAAACATGTTGTGCCAAGGGAACGCATACAACTACAGTATGTGTTGTTTAATGTTTCAGTAATATTCCAAATTCCCCCTGGAACCCCCTCAAAGACCCCTGGGAGTCCCCGGACCCCACTTTGAGAACCTCTGTTCAGTTTTGCATGCTTCAGCACAGACATTGATTAATCATCTTCAGCGATTTTTAGGCCAAGAATTTCCAAGAATCCCATTAATTTAGTAGTAGCAACAATCAGCATTCCTTGCCTATGTTTTAGTGGCATAGTTTGGTCTTCTTAATTAATGATTAATGTTATGCATCCTTGAAATCTATTCAAGTTTCTTTTGTTCTTAATTCTTTGTTCTTAAAACTTTTGTACAAATTTGTACTAAAAACTACTTTTTACAAAAATAACATTCCCAAAGCAGAACAGGCATCTGTTCCTTTCCTCCTCTTTTTTTCTTTTTTTTTTTTATAGACATTCATCTGCCAAAACCCTACACATAAACAATACAGCTACACTCCCCTCCCATCCTCTTCCTCCCTAGACTCTCTCTTTCTCTTTGTCTCTCTCTCTGTCTCCCATCAACCTATCTATCTCCCCCCTTGCCACTTCTATGAAGCCACAGCCCATGAAGTAGGCCATTTGCCAGATTACTTCCTTGGCTCTCGGAGAAAGAGAAAGATGGGTTTTCAAATCAAAGCATGTCTATTATTAGGATTTGATTCACTTGGGAGACCATTTTTCCTGCAGAGTGCACAACACATTGCGTTTGCCCAGCTCAGTATAGGAAGAGATATTGAACATGCTGCTTTGAGAAGTAACATTATTGATCTAGACCTGACTATGGCTATAACCAGTAAGACTCCCTAATCGGGAGATAAGCGACCGTAGGTGGCTTATCTCCACAAATAGGGCAAAAATTTGTTTTTCCCAAATCTTCCTGATCCATGTTGATGACATGAGTGTAGACATGCTGTGTAGTGATATTCGTGATTTTAGGGCAAAAACTGTAGGAGCAGTGTCCAAAAATGTGTTTTAAAAATCGGCCTGAAGGTGGCGCTAGAATAGGGCCATGTGAGAAATGAGGGGTGGGGTCTCCGCATTGCCTTGGCGGACGAATAGGTACCGGCCCCGGCTCTCCCGGACGCTCCTAGCCCGAGTTACGGCATTTTATGTGCGTTGCAGTGGCAGGGGGTCCTCCACTGGGGGCGCCACCACTTTTGCATCCGTTCTGGAGCACCAGGAGTCGGTGGTCCCCGGGAATTCCCCGTGAGCAGCCCCGTTGGGGTGGTCATTTGGTCATTTTTGCACATTTGGTCATTTTTGACATCTGGGGGTCCCCCAGGGACCTGGGGGTCCCTGGGGCTCCGGGGGTCCTTGGAGGTTGTAGTTTGGCAGGCAAGGAGTGTGTGTGTAAAATCTGGCATGGATCGGGTCAACGGGTGCGGAGATATGAGCAGGGCAAAAGTGTGACGGACTCACTGACTGACTGACGCACAGACAGCCCGTGGAGGTTTTGGTAGTAAATGCGACCTACGGTCGCAATAATGTAGCGCTGCCGTCAGGCAGAAACCTCATATCTCCTTATTTCTACTGTACTTTTTATCAGAAATGTAAATGTAAATTGAATGCCCTACTTCATCAATCATACAGGATTGTCACACAATGTAGTGGAAGAAAGAGGCTGACCCTGCTACTTGTCAGGGCTACTATTCTGTAGAGTAGACTGTTTCCCAATCTCCACGTTTTAACCTTTTATAATTTCTTCCATAAATTTAGGCCCTATTGATCATGCTACACACAAAAGTATGAAAATGGCGAATCTACATGCTCAAAACGCGTTGCATCGTAATGTGTTTTGAGTTTGTAGATTTTATACTTTTGAATGTGTAACAGTAACCGTTTTGGACATATGAGGTTTCCACCCGGCAGCAATGATATGGCGTTTTCACAATTAAATAGGGTGGTTAATAATGTATCATTCATTTATCGTCTCTGTCGGGTGGAACCCTCATACTGTATGTCCAAAACTGTTACTTTTCAGGATCCAAATGCAAAACGAGCAAAAGTAGCAGATCCACAAGCTCAAAATGAGCTTGTAGATCTGCTACTCGTGATGCTTTTGTGTGATGCTGTAGTATGATCAAGTAGGGGAGTTAATTTATGAAAAAAGTTAAAACACTAAAAGTTTGAACATGGAGATAAGAGGTTTCTGCCCGACAGCAATGTTATGTACGCTTGGATCCCGGTGAGGCACCAAATCTTCTATTTTGGGTCTCGAGCTAAAAGGTTTGGGAAAGATTGCCCCAGACACCTCCCTTTCTCTCTCCTTCTCTCTCTTTCTCTGTCTGTCTGTCTTATCTGTCTGCTGAGAGAAGTTACTCAGCCACTTCTCTCAGCAGACTGCATCTCAGCGTATCTCTATCCCAGGGGTTGAGTACAACTCCTGATGGCATTCCTGTCCAAGGCATTTCACGACTATTAGGTTTCACACAATCACACTTGCTGGCGTGTCCAACGTTATTCTCAGTACTTGATTCTCCTAGTTCAGTTTTCTCAATCTCCGGTGTCCCTCTTCTTGACAAAACAACACACCCTACACTTGTGTGCGATGTGTACAGTACCACAGTCTATCTCTCTCTCTCTTCTCTCTCTCCGTCTGTCTGTCTGTCTGTCTGTCTGTCTGTCTGTCTGTCTGTCTGTCTGTCTGTCTGTCTGTCTGTCTGTCTGTCTGTCTGTCTGTCTGTCTGTCTGTCTGTCTGTCTGTCTCTCTCTCTCTCTCTCTCTCTCTCTCTCTCTCTCTCTCTCTCTCTCTCTCTCTCTCTCTCTCTCTCTCATATATATCCCTCAACCCTCTCTACCTCTGTCCTGTGCAGTGAGATAAACCGTCTGGATCTGGGCCTAACGGTGGAGGTATGGAATAAAGGCCTGATCTGGGACACCATGGTGGGCACCTTATGGATCCCCCTGCGCAGTATACGACAATCCAATGAGGTACGCTCTCTCTCTCTCTCTCTCTCTCTCTCTCTCTCTCTCTCTCTCTCTCTCTCTCTCTCTGACCTAGTTATGATTCTGCTGCCTCCCCCTCCCTAACCCTCTCTGGGTTATACTGTATGTGCATGTGCACCCCGATACCGAAACGATTTCAAAGCAGCGCTGTGAAAACATGATCCGTTTTATTTGCACTTCAAAAAAACTCATTATCTCATCGGAGAGTTCTGGCAAGTTGTATGAATTCAGCTAATATTTACACTGACCTTACCTACTGTATGTACTGTTACGTTTATTTAGAGACTTTCCATTTAGCCTATACGAGAGCAATATGAAACTGTGACAATGCAACTGCAGGTTATGGAAGAACAAAGGCAAAGGGCCAGGACCAGTAACTTACAAATGAAGATGACGGATTAATTCTGTCAATTAACACATTTTACAAATTTGTATCAAATTGTATAATGAATGGAACATTCCATTTGAATTTGCATATAATCAGCTTAATAGAATTACAATCCGAGTATGAGCAGATAATTAGATGACCATGAGCTTGGAAACACGGTCTGCGTCTTATTGATTTACTGTACCAATTGGCGTAGCTCAAGTTTCACTTAAAGCTGTATTCTGGAAGATCTTCTATCTATGTCCCTCCTGGGATTTCTGGAACACCGACCTAAGCTGGAATGCTCGCTTGCTCAGGGAGATATTGCTTTGTTGAGCTGCAGGTAATTGTCAACCAGTAATAATAATCATCATAATAATAATAATCCATTTTATTTATAAACTTTCCATTTGAAACAAACCTTGAAGTGCTACAGTACAGAATAAAAAACAAAACAGTATTGTTCCTACCTTAAGGTACAGGTTATATTGTATTAACATATACAGATACAAATAATATTTTATTCACATAAAAAAGAAAGTTCTGTATTGCATCTTTAAGCTTTACATTGACACACCTAAAGGGTCACATTTCTCTTCTCTCTCTCTCTTCCTCTATCCTGTATACCAGACCTGGGCATTGTGCGGCCCGGGGGCCGTATGCGGCCCTTTGGTTCACTCTGACCCGCCCTTGTAGGGTTAATGGCAAATACAAAATAAATATTATTTTCTAATCTTACCTCATGCATGGACTAAAGCTGCAATTCTTTTATTGTGACGTTTTTTATTCAAGTACATATGGACGCAATGTGTACATCAGTTTGTGATCATTGGATGTTGTCTCACTAACAAGCAGGTGGTCAGACTGGTCACAAGTCAAGATGACCTGCCTTACCTTACCCATCAAAAATGACTAAAGTGGCTAAAAAAAGAAAAGTCGATGCCGAATGCCGGGTTTTAAAAAAAGATCGATTGCTAAGTACTATAATTGCCAGACTATATGCTGCACCTGAATATAAGCCGTGCCATTCTTAATTTTTAATGAAAAACAAATGTATACATATATAAGCCCCACCAGACTATAAGCTGCAGGTGTGCTTATAGTCCGGCAATTACGGTATTTATTTACTGAAGTCGGAGGTATAGCTGTGTATTTAGTTTGCGGGGAGCACATCTTGCGGGGAGCACTGCCTTTTGGCCCGGCCCTCCACAATATTTTCTGTTGTTCATGTGGCCCCATGGAAAAATTAATTGCCCACCCCTGCTGTATACTTATGATGCAAAGTACCACACTTCCAGCTTGACAACCCTTGACATTCAGTAGTGCTTTTATCCAATGTGCCTTGCAAATACCATGGATGTATAACTTTTAGTCTAGGATGTACTAAACTTTTAAAAGTTTCAACTTTTACAATCAGTGGCATCAAAGCACTCAATGCTGTAGAAGAGTCAGTGTTGGACCGGATGCAGCCTGTTTGAAGAGTGCAAAGGAAATATATAAAGAGATGGGTAGATCTCAAAGGAATATCTTAACCACACTCATTATCCTTTAGGGACTATTATAGCCGGTCGTCCACTTCCGGGATAATAAGCACGAGTTGAGAGAGAATTCTTTAAAACGGCACTAAACTGTTATACGCTGAAAACGAATTTCTTTACACTTCTAGCTGTAAGAGCATATGGAACAAACTTCCGGGCTCCTTCAGTCAATACCTTTTAAGAATCGACTTTACAAATTCTGGTCAACAAAAGACTTCTTGTACAATTACAGGGCTGGCTTGTAATTTCGTAGACTGGTAAACCAAGGGATTTTTTTAAATTGTAAAATATTAAATTATGCAGGTGTATGTATTGTAGGTATATGTACAATTGTATGTGGGTTTGCGGATGTATTTGTGGGGTGGGGTGTGTGAGTTGACTTGCAGGGTAGTACGTTGTGAATTGTGAATATGAATATCGCAATTCTTAAAGAAAATATTAATATTGTGTTGAGTCTGGTGTATAGAGGATTGCATCCTCTGCCAGAAAATGTTCAATAAATCATATTAATAGTGTAGGCTGCTGTATTTATATATATATATTTGTCAAGTTGTACTGTAGCACAATATTATGTTCATTTAATAGGAATAATTTTAATGTTGCAATTTAGCAAAGACATGTTTATTTTAGATGCTGTGTAGGCCTAACTGTGTTTACCTATCTCCCCTGTGTGTGTGTGTGTGTGTGTGTGTGTCTGTCTGTCTGTCTGTCTGTCTGTCTGTCTGTCTGTCTGTCTGTCTGTCTGTCTGTCTGTCTGTCTGTGTCAGGAGGGCCCGGGCCAGTGGTTGACCATGGACTCCAACGTGATCATGGCTGAGAACGAGATCTGCGGAACCAAAGACCCCACCTTCCACAGGGTGCTGCTGGACACCCGCTTTGAACTGCCACTAGGTTGGTTGGTTAGTTAGTTAGTTAGTTAGTTAGTTAGTTAGTTAGTTTGTTAGCCCCATCCACTCATACACAGTGAAACCCCCAAAAGGATATATCGTCACTGTCGGGCAGAAACCTCGTATCTCCAAGTTTCAAATGTGTATGCTTTCTCGTAAAGCAAAGCCCTGCTTCATCATACAAGACTGTCACACAAAACTATTGAAAATAGCTGATCTACAAGCACACAACGCCTCGCGGTGCGAGGCGTTGTGTGCTTGTAGATCGGCTATTTTCAATAGTTTAAATCATTTTTAAAAGGATCAATACAAAACGAACGGTTTTGGACATACAAGGTTTCCATCTGACAACGATGATATGCATTTGGCTGCACAAACTCTTTAAGTTCAGTATTTCACTTTAGTACCAAGCTCCTTTCATAACTGTATGTCTTCCTGTCTGCATTTGTCTCATTGCTTGCTGTCGTTTTTATTATTGTTCGCACGACTTCACTGTAAATGAGGGTAACCCCCAGTGCCTTTTTGAAGTATAAATAAAAGCTTTGAATGAATGAAACGTACCGCACCTTTCAACTATGTGTTTGACAATGTGTGTTGGTGTGTCCTGCAGACATTCCAGAGGAAGAAGCCAGATACTGGGCCAAGAAACTAGAACAACTAAACGCCATGAGAGACCAAGATGTAAGAACGTCAACTCCTCACTCCCTTTTTGTTCCATTTCATCACCTTCTATCCGCTCTCCTTTAAGCTTTCTCCACCACACCTTGCTTTCTCTCTCTTCACCCAATACTCCTTTCTCACTGCCTCCACTCCCTCCACCTGCCTCCACCTTTTCTCCTCATTTCATCCATTCTCCGCTCCATCTGGTTTCAATATTCTCCATCCCCATCTGACGACATCCTCTCTCTGTAATTGCACTCTATTGGAAAATGAGTCTTGGTTTGAGTCGATAGCGGGCAGCAGGTTTTTCTTTCTTTCTCTCTTTTTTTTTGCAAGCAGTCGATACCTCTTTTGCAAGTAATTTGTCTTGGCAGAAGTGGTGGGCCTTGAGTATACTAGGGCATTCACGATTAGTGATTTTTAGTATTCGAATTAGTCGACCTCAAAGTATTTGAATAGTCGAATATTCTACAGGACTGGCCAAACTGTCAAATATTAAGTAAGCAAGAGGTGAACATTGTGAAAATAGCAGATCTACATGCTCACAACGCCTCGCAACGCGAGGCGTAGTGAGCATGTAGATCTGCTATTTTATTTATCTGCGGAACCGAGTCACAATAAATGTAATACCTACAATTCCAATTGCTTGTCAGGGTTGGGGTCCCCAGGTATAGAGCATTAACAAATTCATCCACCAGGGGCATTGACAACTCATTATTATGACTTCCTATCTAGCCAAGCATTATAAACTATATATTTTTTAAAGAGAAAACAATAAGACAATAAGCGAATATTCGACTTCGGTGAACAACGTTGAATAGTGACTTTGATATTCGAATATTCTAATACCTATGACCTGTTATTGTTGTGTCTTGTTGTTTCAGTATGCCTACCAGGAGCAGCAGGAGAGACCGCTACAAGCTCCGTCTACACAGTGCTGTGAGTGTTTCCCCGTCAGATTCCATGTTAGGGCCGGGCAATATGTTGCTGTTGAAAACCACTGCACTACAACATCACTCAAAAGCTTCAAAAGTAGCAGATCCACAAGCTTTTGCACTTGTAGATCTGCTACTTTTGCTACTTTTGAATATGGGACTAGATATCGTCTGGGATTTTTGGATTATCTTAGTATCGTGATGGCACAAGTATACGTTATCTTTTCATGGTTTTGATCACGTAAGCATTATTTTATACTTGCAAAAAATGGTCCAAAAATACGGAAGCACCTGATCTACCAGCAATGTGATGCAATGCAATCCATGTGTGAGCTTGTAGATCTGCTATTATTAATTGAAAATCTTGTAAATATATATTTATATTTTATTTTATCCATATCCCCCAGCTCTACTCCATATATCATCATTGTCGGGTGGAAACCTCGTATCTCCAAGTTTCAAATGTGTACCTACAAGGTACACATTGTAGGTACACATCGGTGCGAGGCGTTGTGTGCTTGTAGATCGTACTGTTTTCACTAGTTTAAATCATTTTTAAAATGCTAAATGCAAAACTAACGGTTTTGGACATACAAGGTTTTCACCTGACAACGACGATATATTCCTATCGTCACCTCCTACGTTCCTTCCTCCCAATCCCATGTTCCCCTTCAACATCTGTGACTATGTTCCCACGTCTGACACCTCTCTCCTCTTCCTACGCTGTCCCCGCCTCTGTTCTCCTACTTGTTGGCACCGAAACCTTGTATGTCCGGAACCGTTCGTTTACAGGAAATGGAAACATGGAAATTGCTCACTACGTTGTGAGCTTGTAGTTCTGCTATTTTCGCTACTTTGGTGAGACACACGTGTGCAATATAGTAGGGCAATAATTAAAAAATAATATAATTTTATAAGGAAAATGGAGATACAAGGTTTCTGCCTGACAGCAACGTTATGTTTGAATGTTTTTACTCTCCTCCTTCCCCTGACTCATTGAAAACTAGATTCGGGGGAGGCTGACAGGGAGACGAAGTAGAGGATGGTGGGAGGGAGACAGGAAAGCTGACGCGCCAATTCTTTTTCCACTGCTCAGTGCCTCCTGAGCTGTGTGATGATTGAGGGGCTGGGTCTACCCAAATATTACTATATATATATGTCACGGTTAGATAGAGAAACGGTTAGATAGAGAAACGGAGCGCTCGCCGTGCGGCACGGGGCGGAACAAGCGGTCGCCACAACCACGTCCTCCAGGCGGAGCCGCTCGATTGTCCACGACATTGCAAGCGGCGCGAAGGCCAGCGGACCTTGGTCCTGCTCTTCGCCCCCGAGCGCCGCAGGCGCGAGTGGCCGCGGCCGGCAGAGCGCCGCGCGAGTTACGAAGCCGTGGTGAATGCAATCGTTATATTTATGCCAAGCTAGGCTAGGCTAGGCTAGGCTAGGCTAGGCTAGGCTAGGCTAGTAAATAAAGAAAGAGAGTTGCAAACGAGTGACGTCAGCGCCTTCACTAGTGAATGGCTGTCGTCGCCATCTGGTGGTGATTGGTGTGTGGTGAACGACAAAACAAGCGCTCTTACCACAGTCTAACCGAGTTACCCAAACTAACCGTAACATATATATATATATATATATATATATATATATATATATATATATATATATATATATATATTCTTTTTTTTATAGATGTACAGCCGAACATTAAGGCTAAAATGATAACACAAAAATGTCCTGGGGACTTGTTGTTTCCATTGTGGTCCTATAGTATGTATTATTCAATTCATCAACACAGCATTGGTACACTCTCAGAGTTATGGGGGTCTTTGAAAAGTCTAAAAAGACTGTACCAGTGGACTCCTAATAGTGTCATAGTAAATCAGTGTCATGTCCGTGTATATTGATGACCCCGTCTCAGCAGCGCCCACCACGAGAAGTCCATGTTTACGTCAAGATCAAAAGGCGACGCGATACATTTGATATTTTTTGTGACATTGTAGTGCGATCAGTAGGGGGTTAAATTACCAAAGAAAAATCAAACTGTTATGAATATGGAGATAAGAGGTTTCTGCCCGACAGCAATGATATCCAAAGCCCTCCTCCGTAAAAAAATAAAACCGCATTCTGTGGACATAAAGCCCCTTCTATACTGTAGGTGCTAGGTGATGGATGGGAGGTGACACACCCAGACCACCCATGCCTGCCTGCCTGTCTGTCTGCTTGTCTGTCTGTCTGTCTGTCTGTCTGTCTGTCTGTCTGTCTGTCTGTCTGTCTGTCTGTCTGTCTGTCTGTCGATGACAGGATGGGGCGCAGGTGGACGAGGGAGCGTGATTGAAAGCTGTGGATGTGTGCACGGAGGCTTGCTTGGCGGAGTGGGTGGCATAGACGCGCTCGTGTGTGCATATGTGCGTGCGTGACTGCCTGCCGTGACTGTGTGTGCAGAGGACATGACAGTGCATCTATGGTTCTGTGCTTTGACTATGAGTCAGTCAGTCACACAATGGCCCAGTTCTTAACAGGCTGTGAGTAATGGCCTGCTGTTGTTACTAATCATCACCCCCTGGACCCCTGGCTGTTTCATGGCCACAAAGTTTTACTGCCCTTCCCCACTCACGTGCATGCGCGCACGTGCGTGCGCGCACGCGTGTGTGTGTGTGTGTGTGTGTGTGTGTGTGTGTGTGTGTGTGTGTGTGTGTGTGTGTGTGTGTGTGTGTGTGTGTGTGTGTGTGTGTGTGTGTGTGTGTGTGTGTGTGTGTGTGTGTGTGTGTGAACACTGTGTGATTATGGATGGCGAGGCAGTGTGAGGCAACATCATTTTGGGAGTAGGAATAGTGTACGCCCCCCCCAAAATGTCTGTGCTCAGCTCTGGGATACAGAGACAGAGAGATCGAGACAAAGTACCAGTCAGAGACAGGATGAGAGAGAGATTAACTATCTTGGATTGTCCGCAAGGGTTTACACACCCTAAAACACCTTTTAATCTCTCACTCATTCCGGCGTGTTTAAACCTGCCTGTGGGAGCGTTTTAGGTGTTTAATTTATGGCCCAAACCTAATTTCTTTTCCCACCTCTTATTTCCTCTGTGTCCTTAGGTAACTGGAGTCTATGGGGAGATCAGCAAAGTAAGTGTCTCTCGCAAGTTTCTGTTATTCAACCGGGGAATCATGTTTATTGCTTGTGTCTCACTTAATTTACTACGGTCTTCTTTTCCGTGTTTTCCCCTCTGTGACCAAACTCATATCAGCTCGTATAAGTATTCTAGCCAAGGGGTGTGAGAGACAACAGACAATACAGCCTCACTGAGTTGAATCAATCACACGGTTTTAAAGCATAGCAAGCATAGAACACATGCCCTACTTACACGAGTGAACCAAGTCAACAAGTGTTTCTGTTATGGCATCTCCTACATAGTATATTCCAATCTTCCCAAATAAGACAACACAGTTTTGACAATCACAGAAATATTTTTATTTTATTTATACTGTCAATTACAACACCAGAGGCAGTGCCACAGATCACGTTCAACCCAGAGTCAACTCAAAGAAAGGGTCAAACTTAACTCGTTCTTCTGCTATACCACAAAAATGTGGAATGCCTTACCGAAGGTCTTAAAGGAGTGTGGATCACTAGCATCCTTTAAAATTGCCCTGAAAAACCACTTACAGGCAGCAGCCGTTCGCAACTGGTAAAAACAAACCTAGCCCAGCCCAGCCCTACCCTCCCCTGCCCCCTCAAACAAACCTAGCCCAGCCCAGCCATACCCTCCCCTGCCCCTTCTTTGTATATACTTACTGTTTGTATTGACTTACTGTATTTTGTTCTTTATTTATTTTTTATTTTTTTACTGACTATCTACTGCATAGTACTGTGTTCTATTCGTCTGTCATTCAATGTTATATGAGATACTTAAATGGTTTCCTGTGGAAATAAGCTTAGTCTTTTCTAGGATCTTCTTTTAGTAGACGTTGTACCAGTGAACTGTACCGTCATGAAACTGTACCTTTTCCTATGCAAACTTCTAATAAAGTCTTCAATCAATCAATCAATCAAGAGGACCATAGAGGTGCTATCGATTAGTCTTGATTACATCAAATCCCCGCCCATCAGATTTCTATGTTCTATGTATGTCTGTCTGTCTGTCTGTCTGTCTGTCTGTCTGTCTGTCTGTCTGTCTGTCTGTCTGTCTGTCTGTCTGTCTGTCTGTCTGTCTGATTGATTGATTGATTGATTGATTGATTGATTGATGTGAACAGCAGGTGGTACAGTAGGACATTAAAGCTAAAAGGATAACACAAAAAGATCCTCTCGACTTCTTTCCATTCTAGTCCTATGTATTCAATTCATCAACATAGCATACAAAATTAAAACAATAATACAAACACTATATGTACAAAAGAGTTGGGAGAAGTAGTTTGATATGTTTGAGGGTATTGAGGGCAATGTCTCTTTGACTATCTTAAATATCAATCTCAGTGATATTTGCTCAACCCTGTCTTCTACCCTTGGAATTAGGTGGGTCATGGGCTTAAGGCAGAGAAGTAGTCATATCAGTTCGTTTTGGGAGGTCTGAAACCTAGCGGAGACAATACAGTGACATTGAAAAGTTGGAGAACCAGGATGTTGGAGAACCTGAGAGCCTGTAACTCTGAGGGCGCTTTTCGACCGGCAAAGAACCGGTTCGAGTTCTTTCTCCCGCCTATGGGATGAACCAGAGGTGAGCTTTTCCACCGAGAACCGAGTTGGTTTCCGAACCGTAAAAGTTGGTTCGGAACGGGAACCACAAAATCATTGGTTCCTCCGGTTCAATCTGGTGGAAACGCAAGCCGGTTTGCAAGAACGAACCAAGGTTCCGAGAAAGTTGAACGGCACTGGTTCTTGAACCAAGGTTCTTTTGGTGGAAAAGGCCCCTGAGAGTAAACCAAATGGACCAAATTAGACAGTATGAGAACACCCCAGGTCGTACCATTGACCGGTGGCCCACTTATACACAGTCCCTTGTGTGTGTGTGTGTGTCTGGTGCAGACGAGGACCCAGACAGCGCTGTGGATGACAGGGACAGCGACTACCGCAGTGAGACCAGCAACAGCATGCCTCCACCTTACTACACCACCTCCCAGCCCAACGCCTCCATGCACCAGTACCCCATCAGGCAGCAGCACTACAACAGCCAGGACATCCACCAGCTGGACTATGAGCACAGAGCCATGAGGTAAACGGAAGTCACTTATAGACCCTATTAGGGCATTCACCAAATATTCGAATATCAAAGTCACTATTCGTCGTTGTTCACCAAAGTCGAATATTCGTTTTTTCTTTTTTTTTCTTTTTTTTGTCAATGCCCCTGGTGGATGAATTTGAATCAATGCTCTATACCAGGGGTTCTCAAACCTTTTTAGGCTGTGACCCCCAAAATAAACATATTTGAACTGGGGACCCCCACCCTGACAAGCACTTGGAATTGTAGGTATCACATTTAATGTGACTCGGTTCCACAGACAAATTAAATATTGTGAAAATAGCAGATCTACATGCTCACAACGCCTCGCAACGCGAGGCGTTGTGAGCATGTAGATCGGCTATTTTCACAATGTTCGCCACTTGCTTACTTAATATTTGACAGTTTAGACAGTCCTGTCGAATATTCGACTATTCGAATACTTTGAGGTCGAATAATTCGAATACTAAAAATCACTATTCATGAATGCCCTAGACCCTATATCTGCTTCGTTGACTGGCGGCACTCAAATCACTTTGCTGACAATAGGTGATCTATAATGTTCACACCCCCAGAATATGGACGCCTATTGGGTTCTCATGATTAACCAATCAAGGGGGCGGAACTGACACAAAAGCAACTGTTATGTGGGAACACGCCCACATCATTTACATAAGAAAAGCATGTGCAGGCATTGTCCACGCAAACACACATACTGTATACCCTTCTGTTGCCTCTTTGGGCTTCGCCTACTACTGTATCTGCAGGATGAAGGGAAGGGGACAAGGACATAATAATGGGTAACGTGTTGACAGCAACGATATATATATATATATATATATATATATATATATATATATATATATATATATATATATACAGTATACAGACCTTCTGTTTTAATGTGTTTGTGTGTACTTGGTACAGCACATGGTACAGTAAATGCTGTACATGAAAACATGTTATCCCTTGGTGCTCTTCCTCTCCAGAGAATAACTTTATCCCCACTGCATACAGCCTTTCTGTGGCACAGAATGCTTCAATGCAGGTTGTGTACAAGTGAGCATTTCTGCTGGTATGGGCGAGTGAATTTGTGTGTGTGTGTGTGTGAGTGTGTGTGTGTGTGTGTGTGTGTGAGTGGGTGGGTGGGTGTCCATGAAAAAACTAAACACGAGCACCAGACTTTAAGTGTGATGTAATGTCCTCTTCTGTGCCAGCTTATTTTGCAGAAAATCCCAAATGATTGTGTTTTTATGAACACATTTTCAAAGGCGCCAGATCACGAAAACTATTTTGGTACCGTAATATTTGGTACTTTCATACTTTTATTCAAGTACATTTTGAATTCCGGCCTTTTACTTGTAACAGAGTATTTCTCTATTGCAGTATTGATACTTTTACACAAGCAAAATATGTGAGTACTCTTTTCCCCCACTGCACCAGCTAGGTTAAAAGTGGTTAAGTCTGGTCCGAGCCGCATTTGAAAGGTTTTTGCACTGCGCTCTCTTCTGATGCTCCTCTCCTAACCTCTCCCCCAAACCCCTCCCTCCTTCCTCCTTACCTCCTTCCCTCCTTCCTTGCTGCTGCTCCTCCTCTCGCTATGATAGTTTAGAGTCGGCCACCAACGGGCGGGGCAGCGATATCGACTCGGGCTCGGGGTCGAGCCAGCGCACCAGCCGTCAGTATTCACTAGACAGTAGGCATTCGCTCTCCGATAGGTGGGTCTCTGCACCTCCTCCTCTTCTCCTCCCCTCCCCCCCCCCCCCCCCCTCCTCCTACTCCTCTCTCTCCTGCTCTAGCCTGTGACTCCGTATCGCTGTGACGTCAGTGGTGGACTTGTCCCGTCCTCCTCGCTCGCTGTGCTTGCATGCTTGTGCTCTCTAACCCTGTCTTCTCTGTATATATACAGTATATATATATGTATTATGTACAGTACAGTATTATATTCATGATGCTATGTGAACCTATTGCTTCCTGTAACTATTTATACTGTGCACCCGGTGACAAATGTACTCTGTAAAGTGTGTAAACAACCTTTCTTTTCCATTGTACGTATTGTGCAGAGTTCCGCACTGTGTGTGTGTGTGTGTGTGTGTGTGTGTGTGTGTGTGTGTGTGCGTGTGCGTGTGCGTGTGCGTGTGCGTGCGCGCGCGTGCGTGCGTGCGTGCGTGCGTGCGTGCGTGTGTTTCTTTATGAAGACCACAGTAAACCAGGAGAAATCAAGGAAAATGGTCTTATTTAGGGTTACAATCAGGCAAAAGGTCCGGTTGGAGTTAGGATTAGATTGTTTAAAACTATGGTGAAGGGTATAGGCGTGGTTGTGATCAAGGTCAAGGTTAGGCTTAGGTTCGGCCAGCAGGTTACGTGTGCATGCGTGCAAGCGAGCGAGCGAGCGAGCGAGTGAGTGAGTGAGTGAGTGAGTGAGTGAGTGAGTGAGAGAGTGACTCAAAGCCTTAATTGTTAGTTCTTATTCAGCTGAGCTAACGTGTGGGTCTCCTCCATCGTATGTAAATATACGTTTGTGTACATGTGTGTGGCAGTCTGTTATTACTGCCTGTTGTTGAGTGAGGCAGTGAGAGGAGCCCTGTTTGATTGTGGCTGTCCCGCAGTAAGTAATTATACAGCTATCTCTGCCTCCCGGCCAGAACACAGCAGGAGGCCTTCAGCTCAGAGACAGGCATCCTATATAGTATATATTACTACTTTCATCTACTTTGAAAGATGACCCCAAGTAAAACAAAGTCTCTTTCCCACTGTTGCCTATGTGGGACTAGCTCTGGAGGAGTGTTCTCCCTAACGTTATGTTCCTCTACCTCCGCTCTGGCTTGGCAAAACCTGGAAAACCCTCTTGTAACCCCTCTTGTCTGGTCTGAAAATAACTAAAACTGTTTTGCTACACAACAAACCAAAGGTATCCGTGGGGAGTTGAAAGCTTACTCTACTTATAGTGGACGCAGTCTGGGCCCCTGCACACACACCTAAAATAAATTTCTAGGGCGAAATGAAAAATATTCCACCGGATGGAGGCTCCATTTCATCTAGTTTTTTACTATTTGTCGTCGCCATCACGGCGCCAACTCACTACTGCATGAAAAAACATTCAATATCATTACAAATATAAAACACTATACATATATAGAGTATTGGGGGAAAAGGTGTGGGTGGGGGCGATGGCAACGATATTTGGCTTGTGTTACTGCTTGTGTATTGGTTTCATGAAGCCAGTGCAGGCGGACAGTGGAGCTACAGGGAGCGGGAGTGACATGCTGGGTCACATGGGGTCACATGGTACAGTACAGGTCACATGGTACAGTACAGGTCACATGGTACAGCATATGTCCCCAGCCAGGGGACGACTCTTCTGTGTGTTTTCTAATTGAATCAATAGATGAGGAAGGATGTCTTTTGTGTGCATGTGCGTGCGTGTGTGTGTGCGTGTGTGTGTGTTTGAGGATGAGTGGGGTGCGGGGGAGAGGGGGTTAAGGAGGTTTGGATCACTAATGAGCGGGTAATAAGGGGAAGTCTTGGATTTCTTTGATGCGTTGATTGGTTCATTGATTGTTCATGTGATCAATCATCCAGCCTCTTATGTTCCCTTCTGGTTCCCACTAGAGCCCAAGGCTGTTACTGCTCCCCCGGTGCGTCATGCATTATTGAACACACTTTGTACTCAATAGCGCCTAAATGATGAACGGCGCGTGCGTGTGTGTGTGTGCGTGCGTGCGTGCGTGCGTGCGTGCGTGCGTGCGTGCGTGCGTGTGTGGGGCGCGCATGCACGCACGTACGTGTGTGTGTGTTTCAGGTCTTTCCCTGACTCATGCCGTGTCCCAGTGTCTTAACAGCATCATTCATCATGATGAATTCATGTTTCTCTCCTGGTCTAACAGACAACTCTTCCTTTACTGTACCTCTGTCTCACGCTCACGCTCTCCCTCCTTCTCTCTCTCTCTTCCTCAAACCACAGGGTCTGTCTTGTCTTTTCTTTCATTTTATTCAGCGTTTTCTTTTATCTGCTGTCTATATGCAAATCCTCAGTGTACGCGAGTCTGCGTGAGTCTGTGTGTGCGTGAGTGTGTGTGTGTGTGTGTGTGTGTGTGTGTGTGTGTGTGTGTGTGTGTGTGTGTGTGTGTGTGTGTGTGTGTGTGTGTGTGTGTGTGTGTGTGTGTGTGTGTGTGTGTGTGTGCCTGTGCTCGTGTGTGCGTGTCCAGTCTCCATACTAATCTCTCCCTCTTCTAAAGCTTGTTTCTCACTGTGGCAAGAATTCCCCCCCCCCCCCCCATTTGAAGCCCAACTGCGGAACAAACGCCCAACTGGAGCAGTGGAGGCCGGCGGTCGCTGTTAATAATCCTCATAGCCTCCGACTGCACGGACTTCCAACCAACTCCCTATAGTCGATTGTGACATACATTTTCTGGGGCAACTCAAAGGCAGAGTCGCGTAGAACCATCTCAGGCAAATGTGAAACTTCCTGAGCCCCTTTTTGGGAGGAACATTCGAGAGAATTCACCAAAATAGCAGATCTACTAGCTGAAAATGTTGATTTTTGGTGTGGGCGAGAAAAAAAGCTCTGACTCTGAGTACAAGTTGTAACTCAAGTATGTTTTACTAGACTAGAGGGTTTAAGTGGTTAAAGGGATATATAGTTCACCCCAAAATGCATTTTTTTCTCTATTGATCTCTCACCCCATGGAGACTGGAATTCACTTATTCATGGATATCTTTTGTCGCATTCCTAGGCCAATAATTTGAGGAGACTCTTTGTGTCTCCTTAGTGAACAAAGCAGGCTCTTTGTGTCTCCATAGGAAACCACTGCAAATTATTGGCTTAGGAATGTGACAAAAACAAAATAAATATCCATTGAATTCAAGTCTCCATGGGTGAACTCCACTCCTCTATTCCTGTATGTGAACATTCTCTTCCCTCCAGTTATTTGCATTCTATTGTGTGTGTGTGTGTGTGTGTGCGTGCGTGCGTGCGTGCGTCATGTGTCCTCGCGTGCGTGTACAACAGTACACAGTAGTTGTGTGTAACTGGTCTCCACATATCTCCCTCTCCCCACCACCAGTCCAACAGACAGTCGCTATGCCTCGTCGGGCGAGCTGAGCCGAGGCAGCTCCCAGCTCAGCGAGGAGTTCGGCCCCGAGGACGGCGGCAGCCTGCGAGGCTCCGAGTTCTACGACGAGAACGACTCGTACCACTCCTGCCACTCCTCGGTCAGCTGCGGCAAGGAGGAGGAGGACTCCCCCGGCTGGGAGGGCGAGGAGCCCCAGGCGGTGTACAGCGACGATGGCGCCTACATCAAGGTAGGGCTGGGCGAAATATGGTGATAAATATCGTTGACCAGGGCAGGAATTTCACGGAGGCCATGAAGGCCATGGCCATCGTTGCCCCTCCGTTTGGCCTTGTGCTCCTCAAACCAATGGTTCTTGTCAATAGACAGTAGACACCGGTGTCTCTTTCTTGTCATGTAGACACCAGTGTCTTTTGTTGAGATTCTGAAATCTTAACTCCCCCGAGTGCCCATCTTTAAACCAATCCAGTGATTTTGATTCGTGCAGGGCTGAGCATGGATCAGAGTGTAAATACCATCATTTCACTGCAGATTGGGTTATCATCCCTAACCCTTAAATTTCTTTCAATGGACTAAAATATTGTTTTATTTGATGGCCTTCCTGCCCTGGCATTAGGCCTTTGTGTCCTCCAAAAATTTACAACACCAAAGGCCAAGTGGCCTTGCCCCTAAAATGATGAAATTCCAGTCCATTTGTATACTGTCAGAGTTACATACTTGTAAGGGTCAATTCAGACCTCCCAAAATGAACCCAGAGAGTCCCTGGACCCCACTTTGGGGCCTTTTCCACCGGCAAAGAACCGTTTTGGGTTCTTTCTCCCGCCTATGGGATCAACTAGAGGTGTAGCGGGGCAGATAAATGCATTTTTGCACTAAAATACTTCACAAGTGGAAAGAAACCTAAAACTTTTCACAAGTACTCCTTAGAGGTTGTTCCTATGATAAAACACGTTAGACACTGAAAAATCAAAATGGCTGCCATGTTTCCAAGATGGCTGCCTCTGAACAGTACGCCAGCCAGTTAATGTCCAATTTTCATAACATTAGAGTTGTTTTGTAGGTTTTAAAACATCCTGAGTTCATTTATTACACTTTTAAAGCAGCCAGAATAAACTTTCTGACTTTTGGTTGGGTTTCCTCACCTGGGACCCCCCAAACAGACCCCTGAGCCTATCTCAGTAATCGCTTTGTTCCTGCTCCAGAGCAATGTTAAATTAGATCATAACTGAAGCATTAAAGTTGTTGTAACTGGGATCTGAAAGCAAAAATGAGTAGTAGCAAATACCCAGGGGTCTTCCACAGGGGGTCCGGGACCCCTAGGGGGTCCTCAGAGTTACTACAGGGGGCCTGCGGAATCTTTTTTTACATTTGAAACTGTTTTTATTAGTATTCTCAGTATTATTTATAAAAAAGAATTGTGTTAGACAGACAGGTTCATAGGTGTTACTGCAGGGATTGCAAGAATTAAGGTATTGCAACTTCTCACTTTGGGCACGCAAACTAACATGTCCATTTATTGCACTGCACACACACACACACACACACACACACACACACACACACACACACACACACACACACACACACACCTCTTTGTTATCGTCACGCCAAAACCCGCACCCTATCCTCTTAAAGAGCTCACGGTCAATTGTACCCAAAGAAATTCACTACTATACTCCTGTCCTCCCTAATAGTGTTGACAATTTCCACTATAGCATTTGCAGGGAGGAGTGCAAGGCAGGTTATTGTTTGAGCAGCTGCACCGTCAGACAAGTCCAGACAAGTCCCTCTGATCCAAGTCCCAAGCGAGTCGCAAGTCATTTGGTCCAAGTCTCAAGCAAGTCTCAAGTTTTTTCTGTTGTGGGCAAGTCGAGTCGAGTCACAAGGTTGTCAAGTTGAGTCGAGTCACAAGGTTGTCAAGTCGAGTCGAGTCACAAGGTTGTCATGTCAAGTCGCGTCGCGTCGAGTCGAGTCGAGTCACAATGTTGTCAAGTCGAGTCAAGTCACAAGCTTTTCAAGTCGAGTCACAGGTTATATCTCAGGTTTATATCTTGAAGAGCGAAATCTTTCTTCCTAAAGTAAATGTCAAAAAATACCATGCATATCTGATCATTGTGTTTGGCTGCTTCCGTGCTTGTGCTCTCGCTTACATGCCTGTCTCTAATCAATCAAATCAATAAAAGTGTGAACCTAGCGTGGCGTTCACGACTGCTTTGGTGAGTGGCGTAGCGGCAAGTCGTCCGAGTCAGCGTGTCTCAAGTCGAGTCGGGAGTCATTGTCTTCCAAGTCGTCGAGTCTCAAGTTTTTGCCCTTATGTCCGAGTTAAGTCGCAAGTCGTCAAATTTGCGACTCGAGTCCGAGTCAAGTCGAGTCATCATGACTCGAGTCCAATTGTCTGTGCACCGTCCCTTGTAACCTTTGTTGCAGCCACATTTGAGTACTGCCTTTGGACCAGGGAGGGCAAGAAACCTGACCGGAACATACCCTCCACTCTCTGAATTCCATCTATTTTTTTTTTGTTTTTCAATTGATGGAAGCTCAGGGCAATTTGTCAGGCAAAGTAGGCATCATAATACGATACCTTAATCAAGGGACATGATTTTGAGGAAGTGCAAACACATGAAGAGGCTGATACCCCGATTCCTTATCAAGTCCTTGCCTCCGGTACAAAAAAGGAAATTGATATATTCGAGTGAGTTCAAGTTATTGGATGTTACAAATGTCAAGGGTTCCTTTGCGTACATACCGGTAGTTTTTCAGGTGCTGACTGGGGAAGAACATTTGTTGGAATCACCAAAAAGACATGGGTCAATGCCTACTTGATGATGACCAAGCCATTAACCGCTTCAAGGACCATGGCAAGGTCATTGGCCATTCCTCCTGGTGAGCTTCCATCAACATTGCAGTCGGAACATTTTGCATGCCATGTTTACAGTTCAAAAGGTCCAACAACCCTGGGATTACTCAGATGGGAACTATTTCTGTCAAAGAACGTAGAGGGTGAGATGCTACCTCCAACTCGTGCTGCACTGCTACCACATTACCTCCGTGCCAACTCCGTCACAATACAGGATAAATCATACCTGACAAATTGCCCTGTGCTTCCACCAATCGAAGCAAATAGATGGAATTCAAAGAGTGGAGGGTATATTCCAGTCAGATTTCTTGCTCTCCCTGCTCCAAAGGCAGTACTTGAGCTCATCAAATGTGTCTGCAAAGCAGGTTGTAAGGGACGGTGCAGCTGCTCAAATAACCTGCCTTTCACTCTATGCTATGGTGGAGACTGTGTCAACACTATTAGGTTGGACATTGAAGATGATGATGATGAAGACGAATATATCCTGCATGTCTGAAAATACTGTATTTTAGTGAATCTCTTTGGGCGTAATTGACCATGGGCTCTATAAGAGGATACGGTGAGGGTTTTGGGGTGACAATAACAAATACCTTCATTATTGCAATAGCTGTCAACCATAACTGTTTAACACAAAAACATTATAAATAATACTGAGAATACTAATAAACCATCAAAGTACAATACATAAAACCAGGATACATAAAAACATTCGAAGTTTCAAATGTAAAAAAAAGAAAAGATCTCATCGAGATTTGGCAGGCCCCCTGTAGTAGCTCTGAGGACCCCCCCAGGGGTCCCGGACCCCCCGTGGAAGACCTCTGTTATTTGCTACTAGTCATTTTTGATTTCAGAGCATATTTCAGGTCTAATTTAACATTGTTCTGGAGCAGGAGCAGAGCGATTACTGAAATAGGCTCAGGGGTCTGTCTGGGGGGTCCCAGGTGAGGAAAGACCCCAACCAAAAGTCAGAAAGGTTATTCTGGCTGCTTTAAAAGTGTAATAAATGAACTCAGGATGTTTTAAAACCTACAAAACATCTCTAATATTATGAAAATTCGATATTAACTGGCTGGCGTTCTGTAAAACATCCAAAAAGGTGGCCATCTTTAAAACTGGCGGCCATTTTGAAAATTAAGTGTCTAATGTGATTTTTCTAAAGAATGACCCAAGAGGTACACTCTGTCAAATTTTGGTGCTTCTTTCCAGAACTGAAGTATTGTTCTCCTTAACTGCCCCGCTAGTGAGCTTTTCCACCAAGAACCGAGTTGGTTCTCGTTGTTGGCGGCCGGTTCGCGAGAATGAACCAAGGTTCCAAGAAAGTTGCCATCCCATAGGCGGGAGAAAGAACCCAAACCGGTTCTTTGCCGGTGGAAAAGGCCCCTGGTCTAAATGGTCTGTTACTCCCTTTTCTTTTCGTTTTTGTTTATACCTTGTAGGTGGTTTTACTGTTAGGTAACTCGAAAAATAACCATTGAAAACCAACGTGAAAAAGAATCGCGATAAGATTGTGTATCGTGATACCGCTTGGAAAAATATTGTGACATTGTATTTTTCCATATCGCCCACCCCTACTACGTCAAGGACGGAGGGGAGGAGGGGGCCCTGTACGACGAGGAGGAAGGAGAGCTGTACGAGGAGGGGGGAGAGTACACCTACGAGGAGGAGGAGGAGGAGATGCCTTACGAGGAAGACGAGGACCTGTACCCGCTGGACGGCACGCTCAGCGAGGACCAGGACCTGCGTTACACCCCCACGCCCCCCGGCACTGCCCCCGCTGCCCTGGAGCCCGCCTCGGACGGCTCGTCTACCTCGACGAGGCCTCCTCTGGAGAAGCAGGTGTGGAGGAATTCTGATCAATCAACAATCAATGAGTCAATGAGGAGACAAGATAATGTATTAGGTGGTGGTGGTGGTGGTCAAATGTATGCAACATGATATCATGGACAGAAGTACTTTAACACTCAAGTCAGTGGTAAGGTAGTTCTGTAAAGGAGAATGGTCAGACACTAGAGTTATACTGTGTGGCTTCAAGGCCTCTGGGATAAGCTGTACCATAACACCATTTTTGGTGTGGACGAAAAAAAGAGGTCCGAGTACAAGTTGTAACTCAAGAACGTTTAACTAAGACTAGAGGATTTAAGTGGTTAAAGGCATAGTTCACCCCCAAAATGACTTTTCTTTCCTAATAACTCACCCCATGGAGACTTGAATTCATGGATATTATTTTAGTTTTTGTCGCATTCCTAAGGCAATAATTTGAGGAGACTCTTTGTGTCTCCATAGGGAACAAAGCAGGCTCCTTGTGTCTCCATGGGTTAGTTTATAGACATTACCAAAACAATAGCTACTGAGGCCTGGTGAAGGCCTCTCGACTCCTAACTATCAAGTATCAGTATCATTATGTTTCACAAAGAACTAGATATTCAATATAATCACTAATAACGTCACACATAATCAATCATGATAATATGATCTTCTACGTCACAGGCCTCCCTGCACCAGCCGGCCATGCAGGGCCAGCTCCAGCCTCCGGGCATGGCACCCGGCCCGACCCCGGTCACCCAGGACAGCACCGTCCAGCCCCCGTTCATTGCGGCCTCCACCAAGCCTCCTTTCACGTCCACGCAGCCAGGTCTGTCTACCTCCACCACCACCACGGTTACCACCATGTCCTCCTCCAGCACCGCCGCTGCCTTCGCTACCGCGTCCCAGACCTCTCACGCCTCTCAGGACGCTCAGCCCTTGTCGGAGCCTGAGCTCAAACCCGAGTTCCAGCCGGAGGAAAGTCTGGCCAAGGAGCAGCCTCCGTCGGTGGAGAGTGCCCCTGCTGAGGAGAAAACAGAGGAGCCACCTGTACCAAGGTGAACATCCGAATGCTGTTCATGTACTGTCAGATTAGTCTTTGTTTCAGAAACCAGCAGTATTTATGTTTTCATTCTCCATTGATTGACTCGGTTCTTGATAGAAAGACTTTCGAGACATTTGACAAGAGGTGATTAAAAATTGTATTTGTTGCATTTTGGGGCTGTAATATGTTTGGTTATGTTGGGGACATTAATAGACATTGAAGGATAATAGACCTGTATTTTGGTTTATGTTGGCGTAATAAAGTTAATTAAGTATTTTCCATTTACCAAATAAGTTTAGGGTTAGGGTAAGTTTAAAGCCTATATCAAAGTTTAGTTTCTCATCGATGGGGATTACTTTTGCCATCATTTTATTTCATGACCTACCTAATTATTACACAATCTGTATTCATATGCACAAACAAGTGTGGCAAATATGTCTTCTCCGTTCTTTGCCAGTTTCCCAAAGAGAGAGAGGATGGAGCCTGGTCCTGCTAGGGCCAAGGCCAACTGGCTCCGACTCTACAGCAGAGTGCGACTTCAGCTGCAAGAAGTAAGGTTTCTGTGTACGTATGTACGCGTGTGTGTGTGTGTGTGTGTGTGCGCGTGTGTCTACTTATGCACCTGTGCGTGCACTTGTATGTGTTCATAATATGTGTATGCATGGGATCATAAGCGTGTTAGAATGTGTTAGAATGTGTTTCATGTTCTCTTTCCTCCTTCGACTCTCTACTACTCTCTACTACTGTATTTGAGTTCACTGACTTGTCCTTTGCTTTGTCTTATTGTTTTTTTTTCCCGAGCTTAAAGTATGCTGACCTGACATACTCTTCCCTCCTGTTGTTGATAGCTGTGGTTTGTCTTAGTCGTGTTTAAGTCTCTGTATTTGTTACGATAGTGTCTGTTTACCTCGTGTCTCGTATGCCATCTCATCATTTTCTTTTCAGTCGTTTGCCACCCCCCGTTGTGATTTGCATGTTGTCCATTCTGATTACCAAAGGCCGGAGCAGACGCTCAGGTAGGTGTGACCAAGAGCTCCTTAATTACTCAAGATATGGAGTAATTAATTAGTCAGCTATTGAGTACATGTCTTCTTGTAGTAGAGATAGAGTATAGACAGCAACCTCTTTTGGGTCTAATGGTAGTTTTAAAGCTGGTATTAAGGCCAATTGTACCCCTGAGCATTAGTATGACGTAGGTATCAGCACTGTGTGTGTCATTTTCTGACAAAGAGCATATGTCTTTCTATAATAGACCAGATAGAATTAGAAGAATGATTACACAGATAGTCATCTGACAGTAATCCATTTTACTACGCTTCTCAAACGCTAAGACCCCACAGCTGACGTCAATAAGTAGGGCTACCCAGTGAGTGGAAGAGGTACTCCGATGTCTTACTGGAGTAAAAGTAGCAATACCATATATTTTTCTTTCTGTTTATTTGTTTTTGCCAACATATAAATCAAATAAAGTGATCGGGATGGTGTTTTCTGCTGGGGTTTCAGTCCGAGTGTATCAAAGGGTGCGTTCGGAAATGCGCACCGGGTGTGTGCTCAGTGTAGTGAGTGCCTCAGTAAAACTATGCCTAACCCTAACCCTAACCCTAACCTTAACCTCAGTAAAACTATGCCTAAACCTAACCATAACCCAGCTAACCCTAACCACAACCGGTGCGCATTTACGAACGCACCATCTTATCTATCTATAAATGCGACAAATCTCTGTCTGTTTGTTTGTAATCCGCGTATCTCGAGAACCGTTCGTCCCACCGGCTTCAGATTCGGCACGCGCGTTCCCCGCCGCCGCGAGGAGTGCAGTGCCGGGCCTCGACCCGACCCGACTCGCGGTTTTCCGAAACCGGCGCGAAACGTTCGGAATCTCCTTACGCGGAGTTGATTGTTGACATCAGGCTGTTCCTGAGGAAATCGGCACAATCGCTGACTCATTGTGACATCACTTCATAAAAGGCTCTGACATCACGTACGCCAGGAGTCAACAAAAAATCTCTGTGAATGTGTATGTATGTATGTGAATCTCGAGAACCGTTCTTCCCACCGGCACGCGCGTTCTCCAGATATGGGCATAAAATGAATCCCCGAATGCGGAGCTGATGTCTGACATCAGAGTTTTCCGCAACCGGTACTGTGTGTGCAGAGATCTCCATATATGGGCATAAGGGGACAATGGCAAACAGATGGTCAAAACGGGTCCTATGACAACAGGTATATTGGGGTTTGCATTAAAGGGTGGGGACAAAGGCTAACAGAAGGCAAACAGATGGTCAAAACGGGTCCTATGACAACAGGTATATTGGGGTTTGCATTAAAGGGTGGGGACAAAGGCTAACAGATGGTCAAAACGGGTCCTATGACAACAGGTATATTGGGGTTTGCATTAAAGGGTGGGGCATTCATGGGGTCCGCTCCAAAAAAGAAAATAAAAGAGACAAAGACAAACATAAGACAAGCGACAAAGCGTGGGACTGGGAGGATGACTTGAATGATGCAGATTTAAGCAGGCTGTGTATTCTGCTTAAAGAAGAAACAAACAAAAAGCGACAGAGATCTCATATATGGGCATAAAATGGACGCAGATAAACAGATATCTCCATATACGGGCATAAAGGGACACAGACAGACAGATACAGAGATCTCCATATATGGGCATAAAATGGACGCAAATAGACAGATATCTCCATATATGGGCATATGGGCATAAAATGGACCCAGAACTATATCTGCAGTGATCTCCATATATGGACATAAAATGGACGCCGACAGACAGACAGATACAGATATCTCCATATATGGGCATAAATGGACACAGGCAAACAGATGGTCAAAACGGGTCCTATGACAACAGGTATAATGGGGTTTGCATTAAAGGGCGGGGCATTCATTCCCTATTTACATCGTTCCCGAGTTGGCCAGGTCGCCGACTAGACGCTTCTAGTATATACAATTGAGCAAAAGCCGCATCCCACTTCCAAGCCCATTCACGCCCACTTTGCATCCAATTCAATTCAACTTCAACTCAACGGTAGGGAGTTGGGACGTAGGGAATACCGCCCATAACTCTATCATTGGCCCCCCGTTGCCATGGTGACCGCCGTCCATTGGCTCGTATTCCCAGCTATGGGACCGGCGGATCCAATTTCAACCGAGGGGGGCGTAGCCAGAACACACACACACACACACACACACACACACACACACACACACACACACACACACACACACACACACACACACACACACACAAAAATAGCTAATAGTTAGCTCACAACTTTCCACTTTTCTCTTTCACCTCAATCGCAGTAACATCCATATACACCACTTGGCTAGGACTGATCACGTGGCTCACGGAGTTCTTAACCGGAAGTGCGTCCGGCGGTCAAATATGTCCGACCGGAAACGTGCGCTGCGCCACAATAGTTCCGCCACAATAGTTCCGCCACAATAGTTCCGCCACAATAGTTCCGCCACAATAGTTCCCCCCCCAAAAAAATTTATTTTTACATTTTTTTTTTATTTTTAAATTATTATTTTTTTTAATTTTTTTTTAAACTTTTTTTTTTTTCAATAAACTTTTTTTTTTTTTTTTTAAATAGTTTTTTAGTAAAGAAGCGGGCGTGGACTCTAGATGTGAGCGGCCCGAAGGGCCGCGAACCTCTAGTTTGATACACTCGGACTGAATCACCAGCAGAAAACACTCTCCCTAAAGTGATCATAAAAAAGGTATGGATACTGTACCACAATATAAAAACAAAGGTATTGGCATCAAAATGTACTTGCAGTACCAAAGTAAAAATATTAGTAGTGGAATATAAAGGACAATATTTGGCTTCTTCAGAGAGTAGAAGAATAAAGTATTGTACTTGATTTAATGTACTTAGTTACTTCCTACCACTGCTAGTATAGCACATGTGGTGAAAGAGAGAGCGAGAGAGAGAGAGAGAGAGAGAGAGAGAAACACAACACAGCACAGAACTATCTCTTATTTCATCTTTTTACCTCGTGTTATTTAATCATTTGTGAATGTCAGGGACAAGGCGGTAGGCAGTCGCTATGGTAGCAGCTAGAAGGGA